>NC_133616.1:49807475-50138501 GCF_964106895.1 Numenius arquata
CTGCAATACAAAGAATTAAAGGAATAAAGAGTTTATGTTTAATCAAAGAAAAGCAAATCACTCTGACTTGTGGGATGGGCATTATAAAGGGCTGCAGTAAAAAATCATGAATTTCTGTTTTTAATATATATATGCATTTATGGTTTGTTTATACTACATCTCAAAATCAAGACCTCTTGATTTTGAATTTGGCACTACAGTCCTTGTAATTTGTTACCCTTACTTGACATATATCATATCATAGTGCTGGGGAGCGAACTCAACTCACAAGGAGATCAATTTTCAATGGCTAAAATGACTTCATGTCTCCAAATATTCATTCCCTCCCACTGAAACAGGTCACAGAGAAGATCTGAAGAAGAGAAACATACTACCCTTGTCATATGCCATATGACATCTATAAAATTGGCCTCCTGTCAAAAATGTAGTGAATTTATACTGTTACTATAGAAAAATCCTTGGTACTTTCCAGTCAGGTTTGTATATTTACCTTTCAGGGTAAATATCAAATAAAACACTCAATTTCTTGTGTCACTATGAATTAAAATTTGTCAAGAGTGTTGTCTTTTAAAGTAATAGTTACAATAGGCTATAAAATTGCTCCTTCTCATAGGCCTCCTGTTACACACAGGAGATCAATGGAAGTTTTAGTTCTGACCTTCAAGGCATCAGGACTGGGGTATAAATATTTGATGGAGTAAAAGAATGGGATTTTTCAAAACCAGTATTGCCTGAACTATTACTATTCATCCATTGAGAAGGGTTAGCTTAATGCCAGGTACCCCTGACATGTCCCATAACTTCTGCCCATACAGGGCAGAAATACAGTAACACGCACAAATAGGTTGGAGGTTTTAGTGAAGTTTCCAAAATCCAGGTGTACAGGAAAACCTCAAAAAAACTCAACTCACAAACCTTAAAAGACCAAAAAACCCACACCTGCCCATCTGTGTTCTGTCTACTGAAGCCAAGAAGTGGAAGGATGGCAGGGACAACTTCACTGGTGCATCAGTGAAGTTGCCTGGATGGAGGCACCCTGTGCCCACATCACAGGATAAGGGCGCAGGCTTCCTGCCCTATCTGTTTCCATGGTCTAAACAAACAGTTTCATTCTCTGACCAAAGGTCTATCTGCAAATAACCCACCTTTCCGGCACATAAAATCATTTGTTTGCACATCTTCAACCATGTCTAAAGATCAGCACTCCTGGGATATCAGAAAATAACCACTGAAGTAATTAACAACTCAAAGAAAGAGTTCAATAAAATAGAAGAGGGATGTAAAAACTTTTCATATATTCTAAAGGAATGTAATAAATAGTATCAGAAAAGGAGGAGAGTCTAGTGTCAAAAACTAGCAGGCAGGGGAATTTGTATGAACAGTCATAGCTCAGTTGAAGTCAATGGACCTATTACAATTTACACTCACCATGGATATGGCCCGTGAATTTTGCTACCAGATGCTCTTTGAGTGTAAAAACAGACCCCAAAAGCAAGATTATCTTATGTCTAGCATACAACTAAGATAAATATTAACAAATAACATTATTGTTATGCTTTTAATCTGAAAAGTAGCACATAAGAGAATCCCTAAAAAGAGGTACTTAAAATCACATTTACTGAACAGAGCAATTGTGCTGCATTTGATTTGCAGATTTAGTTCCTAAAAAAAGTACATTGTGAACCGATGTCAATGTCTAAGATCAGCAAAAAATAACAGTTGATCTTTATTCTACTGATTCTACCAAATCATACATTTGTTAATCATAGGATTTGACATACCATTTTAAGCCAGGCAATAGATAAAGCAATTAATTGAAATGTCACTAGTAAAAACACAGCTGCAAATTCACATAGTGTTTGTGACAAACTAGAGAAAAGCAAGTTGTTTGTCAAACTGCAGCTTATAAACAACAACCTTACTTTTAGCCTATTGAAATTATTTCCAAAAGGGATTATAAAATCAGTATTTTTAAACACAAAACTCAGGCTCCACAGTCTGTCTTTAGTCCAAAAAATTTTTAAACATATATTCCATTGTTATCATGAAAGGAGGATGCTTTTAATGCAAGGTATTTAAAAAGTATTTAAACACAAGACAGAGGGAGGACATCAATAGGTTTAAGCATATAGTTGAATTATGAACGAAATTGTTCTCCTCACTAGGCATTGCCATAGGTGGCTGTCAGCTCTCCTAGCTGAGCTGGGTCCTTGGCTAAAAGATATCACGTTCAACTATATAAGTGGATGAAATCAACACAAAATGATTGCCTTCCATGCTTTCACAGAATCATCCTCCATCACTCCTATAACAAGAAAAACACAGCCCTCACTAGCAAAGAAGGAGGAAAGAACAGAATTTCTAAAATTGTGGCAGGATGCCCATTAGATAACACTACATGCTGCTGTGGTTTCATGGTATCACAGGCATTCAAATATTTGTTATTGATTGTTATCTAAATTGTTCTAAATTGTTATTTAGAAAAGGTTTCAGTGTACCAAAAGCTGTTGCTGTTCCTAAGTACAGTAATCACATGCAGAAGTACAGACATGGGTGGCAGGATGGTGCTTGCTAGAGTAACCTGGGTAAAACAGTCAAAGAACCAAAGCTAAACAAGGACATCTACATCTACAAGGAACAGAGCATTCTTCCTGGGGGTATAACCAGCCATAATCCTCTGATTACCACAAGTAACTTCAAACAGATGATCTAATATTACTTTTACCTACAAACTCTCTCTTTCAATTTACTCAAATGACATTTTGTTAATTCTCCCTCTGCTTTCACAGCTGTCAGCATGCTGGGATGAAACCTTGAAATCAGATGAGTCAGCCGGCAATCCAGGGAAGGCTGCAGGTCTGTTTTGCTGAGTGTCAGATATTTTTAACAGAAACATCTCTGTTACAGTCGGTGTTATGGAAGAATTAGGGAAAAAAAAAAACAACTTCAGAAAACTAATTTCAACATATGGGAACACCGACGTGGTCATACAGCATTCCAGCTTTTTGCTCACCAAAGAAAACATTACGAGTCTCCCTCCTCACCCCTTTTTTTTTAAGGCAAGTTATCCCTCTCAGTGAGTTATGACTGTCTAATAAATTGTCTCCCTCTGACATGTCCAAGGAAAAACAGCAGGGCCAACAAGCCCTCTGAGGAGCCTCTAACAAGCAGTTCCCTATTTCCCCCACTGCCATAGGAAAGCAAAATTCTTCTTTGCTTTTATCCTTCTTTCACCTGCCATGCCACCCTGAGTAAGCACACACTGGTCAGCTCCAAAAAGCTCTTGAAAAAGTTCACCAGCTGAAAATGTAATTATAATTGCTGCTGTATCCAGATAGCAATAAAAATGGTAGCGGACATCCAAGGCAGGGCTTCAGCAATGGGCCTGCCCATGCCTTGTGGTCAGTGCAGAGCATAGAGGGCTTCACCTGGGCTACCTTGAAGGAGGGAAGCGACTGAGAGGGCAGAGCTGAGGCCATGTCAGTTGCCCAGGGGGGACGGGAAAGCCATCAAGGCGAGAACAAAGGAACAACAGCAGCTTTGATGGCTGAGATACCATAGGAAAGAGGGAAGGAGGGATATCAGGGCTCACGGAAGGGGCTGCTCCAGGGATAGAGGTCCCTTCTTATGCCTAGGAGGGGGTGAGAGAAGGGCAGCCCGCCTCCCCACTGGGCTGCTCTGACCTTGCCTAGAGCAACCCTCACCCTACTCCATAAGAGCCATCCAGAGATAAGCATGATATAATAAATTCTTTAAAAAAAAATCCTTAAAGTTTTCAGGTACATATTCCTGCATTGTGATTTACCTACACAGGCAGATTTTATGCACAAGTACAAATTTTATATTATTGTTTAGTTCATTAAAGTCCATTGATGGATTTTTATATGTATTCCAGGAAGACAGGTAAGAGGTAGAAAGTCTTGAAATAAAAGAAGACTAAGGAAACATCGTCAGAAATAGGTAGTTATATAAATCCAAAGAGAAGAGGGTGTTTCAAGAAAGACAAATAATTTAAAACAAAAAACTAAATCACACAGAATTGTCTCAAGCTTTCCAAGTTTTGTTTTTGTTTGTTCTTTTTTTTTTCCCTTGGATGATGGAAAATATAAGTTTTCTCCAAAATGCTTCCTAGCTTTTTAGTAGAGGTTAAAAACTTAAGACATGTTTTATTAAAAAAAAAATAAAAAATAATAAAAAAAAATTGGTTACATTCCATTATTAATTAAAAATTGTTTGAGAATTTAAAATGTTTTAAATGACCATGACATTAAAAATAGTCACTTATGAAAGTATCTGAACAAACGAAAAAATGAAAATAAATACTAGTATAATTTTTTCTTTTTTTTTTTTTTACATATCAAAGACGGCTTTTTTATTTCAGCTAAGACAGAGATTATACATCTGATAGCAGAGACATTCATAAAACAGCCAGAAATTATCATAGCATCAGGTCTAAATTGGTTACATAATTTTATGTACATGCAAGCGTTCGTATTCAAAGTCTTTCACAGAACTTTTTTATTAAAACTACAGAAACATCAACTATTTATAACCATATAATACCGGTGTTATTTTCACAGTAAATAACATATTCCATTTATCAGAAAATCCCATCATCAATTAAATTATTTCTTTAAAAACATCTAAGCATCAATATGAAACGCTTGCTAGCTTTTCTGTTGCTTTTGTGGATACAATATGAACTATTTATTCTATGCAATGTTGCAGAAAGCTACAGTTTGTGAATACTTCCTAGTGTTAAAGGCTGTTTTCATAGATGCTCTTAACTTTGTAGAACTTATTTTAGCTGAAATTTTCCACAATTCAAAGCTGATTTTTTTTGAATTAAAAAAAATGTTCAGGTATTTCTAAAAAATTAGCCCAGAGAAAATTACCATTACAAATTACCTCAGAAAAAAAAAAAAAAAAATAGACCCAAAACCACTACCAGCAAAAGGGGAAGCCATTTTGTTGTGATGCTATCGTGTTCTCCTGCTATTAAACAGACACCTGAGACTTGCTGGAACATAGTTTTTGCTGTTCCCATGAAACACTACCCAAATTTGTCCAGCCTTTACGTCATTTCCATCTTCATGTGCTCAGCACAGCCTACAAGAATATAGCTGATACATTCTCCAAATAATCTATCTACAGCTAGATTTGCAGGCGTCTGTGAGAAAATAAAACTGCTTGGCACCCTTGTCAGGGCTAGTGCCTAAGGTTAATTGAGGTAATGGTATGAGGATTTTGTTGAAGGCCCAGGAGGACAGGGCCTGTCAAAGTGGGAGGAAGAGACGGGTCAGGGACCTGAAAAAGGGGCTAACCAGCAGGAGAGCACATGGTCTTCCAAGATCTGGAGCAAAACCTAGTATTTTTTGTGTCTCACCTTTTCTTTCTGTCAATAGATGAGTAAGTATGTGTATCCTTTCCTGGGCTGGTCTGTACTGAAGACAGCAGTCTGTTATTAGTGCTATCCACTTGTGAGCTGGCTCCAGAGACCAAGGTCTGGGTGGTATGGCTAAGGAATCCAGAACTCATTAAATAATTTTGATGTGTCATCATAATTCCACATAAAAGTATTGTTGCTTTTTTCCAAATTAGGAAAATTAGCTTTTTCTGCACAGGAAATTCAATGCCAGTTTCAATCAAAGCATCTGGAGTTCTCAGGAATTAAAAATAAACGGACACTCTTCTAGTTCAGTCTCTAGAAGAGAGTAGAAACTAACAACCTTTAGCTCCTCAGCTATCGTCCATTAGGGCTGGGGGCACAGCACCCTGAATCACTCAAAACTGCTGAGATGCCTGGGTATCCATCCAGAACTAATGTAATCCCAAATGGTAATTTCTCCTTACTTTTATTCCTTTGGACTTAAAACCATTTGCTGAATGTTTATCAGACCTCATTTCCGAAGATTTCTCTCTTATTTTTTTCTTCTTTTTTTTTGTATGTATAACCAATTAATAGCTGAATGTCACATTTTTTCATTTAAATCTTCCCAGAATATAGTAGTGGATACTGCATTGTATCTCAGGCAGAGCAAAATAGCTCACATTCCAAAGTCAGAGTTATAATTTATTTTCAGTTGCCACACACATGATGCTATGCAAATGTTATTAGCTTAAGAGGCTGTAAGTAGCAATTATACCAGCACCACAGCTCTGTAAATTAATCTAATCATATTTTATATTAATAAACTCTTCATGAATCAAAACATGTAGATAACTCAACTGGGAAATTAGATGCTTCTGCAAATTTAGCATTTCAACATTTAGTTCTTAATGCTTGAAAACTATGATCCTGTATATACCGATAAAACTGTCAGTCTGAATGACAGAATCGAAAAGAACAGTGATCACCCATTTCATGTTCTTTCTGGACTGCCTGAGTCTTGGAACTATTGATTTTGTAATACATTTTTGCGTTTCTCTCTTCTCCTCAATCTAATGCCGAAATAAAAAAATAGGCAGCTAAGCTTTGTTATCCACTGAGGATGCCTTTTCCGCATTAATTACCAAACACAGTATGAACACGCTACCTTGCAGATACTACCAAAAAGTAGGGAATATCATCACAGCAGCTTAGAGTCAAAAAGCAGAGCAGTTTTAGTTTTATTAATACAGTGCACTCACGAACATGTGTTTGTTCAAAGTTTCAGATTCCTGTGTAATTTTGCAGATGTTACAGTTAGGAATATTTTTTTATGTAACATGTAACATTTTACAGTTGGACTCCATCTTAGGGGTCTTTTCCTACCTAAATGATTCTAAGATTTTATGTAATAAACTATGATCTATTGCAGAAGACAGTGAAAAAACAGTCTGCACTCCTTCTGTTGTAAGTATAGAAGATTTTGAAACAATATTTTCTTATGCTGCTGGCTCCTGAGACAGACTCTTCTTACTTTGGAGGAAAGACAGACCCTTTCTATTTTGGGGACTGAGGTAACATTGCATGTGGCCCATGGGGAGGTATATGGTGCACTGGGCAAAGAACTGACTGAATGGTAGGGTGCAAGGAGTTGTAGTGAATGGGGATACAACTGGCTGGTGGCCAGTCACTGGTGGTGCTCCTTGGAGTTCAACTCCAGGGCCAGTTCTGTTCAATACTTATATCAATGATCTGGAAGCTGGATTCAAATGCATAGTTGGTAAGTTTGCTGATAATACTAAACTGTGAGGTGCTATTGACTCTCTTGAGGGACAAAAGATCCCTTGCAGAGGGATCTAGATAGCATTAGACTGGACATTAGGAAGCAGTTCTTTACCGAGAAGATGGTCAAACACTGGAACAGGCTTCCCAGAAAGATGGTCAATGACCCAGGCCTGTCAATGCCTTAAGAAGAGGCATTTGGACAATGCCCTTCATAACAGGGTTTAACTTTTGGTCAGCCCTGAAATGGTCAGGCAGTTGGAAGAGATGATCATTGGAGGTCACTGCAAATGGGAACTTCTTCCTTCCTTCCTTTCCCTTCCTTTCCCTTCCTTTCCCTTCCTTTCCCTTCCTTTCCCTTCCCTTCCCTTCCCTTCCCTTCCCTTCCCTTCCCTTCCCTTCCCTTCCCTTCCCTTCCCTTCCCTTCCCTTCCCTTCCCTTCCCTTCCCTTCCCTTCCCTTCCCTTCCCTTCCCTTCCCTTCCCTTCCCTTCCCTTCCCTTCCCTTCCCTTCCCTTCCCTTCCCTTCCCTTCCCTTCCCTTCCCTTCCCTTCCCTTCCCTTCCCTTCCCTTCCCTTCCCTTCCCTTCCCTTCCCTTCCCTTCCCTTCCCTTCCCTTCCCTTCCCCTCCCCTCCCCTCATTGTTTTGCAATCTGGGACTACTTTATCGGCATTAGGTAGGTGAAAAAAATGGTTTTTCAAGGTAATTTTGCAAAACTGATTCAGATTAAAATATCAGGATTTCTATATGCAGGTCAGCCTTCTGCGAGTGCCCCACTGAACTAAAAAGAATGATTATCCAACTTGAAGGAAAGCGTGGGAAGGCAGGGTAAATGTGCTTTCTGGTCCACAAATAGAACTGTTAAAAAACCCAGGGAGGGTGGGGGTGTAGGGGAGATGGGGAAAGTATGTGTATGTGTGTGAACACATATGTATAAAAACAAATTTTGTGTGATATATCAAATATTGTTTATGTCCCATGTAAAGTAATCTTTTGCCTCTTTTACATTATTATCAGATTGAAAAAAAAAAGAGAAATGGTTCACTTATGATTGACCTTTTTGAGAAGCATAAGACTGCTGCTGAGACATGCTTCCTGCAACTTTCTTTTTAGAATATTATTACCTCAAATACTTCAGATTTTAGACTTAACAGAGAAGTACCAATTTAAAAGAGCAGATTCCCTTATTATACTTTCTTTCTCCTTTTTTTAAAACAATGCCTTCCATCACTGTTAATATTATTTAGTTTTGAATGGAAATGTCCAAACTTTATCAGTTTGTGCCATGTTTCACCTTTTCTCAAGTACAGTAAACTAGTTGCATCTATAGCTTCTTTGGCTCTTTCAAACTGAAACAGAGAACAAAATAATACAAAAGTAGGGAAAAGTTAACCATAAAGCCATAAAATTGAAAGAATGATATATGGTGAGGTATTACAACATTATCTCCTTTTGTTAAATTACCTACTTTCCATTAGAACCTTTATCTTTGTGCCTAACTAAAATATTCACCCTTTCCCTGTATGCACTTAGAGGTTATTCAGTATCCTAAGGAACTCTAATTAAACTCAATGTGGCATCAAATGTTGACAGGAAGTCTCAGGGACGTATAACTGTCCTTTTGTAGGACATAGAATAAATACTTTGAAAGCCATTTAAGCCACTGAACGAAGGAGAGAAGGGGAGGGAGAGAGGGAGGAAGTAAAATCAAAACAAACTAAAGATCACTGGTTATATCAGGGATGTCCAACAGCTGCAGTAGCTACTTGCCAGAAGTCTAAGGGCCATTAGTACTTTGAATATCAATTTACATATATCCTTAAGTGAATTAACAAATGTCTTATTTCGTTTGCAATTTCTTTGGGAGTTTAATACAAATGGTTTCTCTTGAGTTGCCCAAACATAAACATCTGCTGCTGATCAGGAATTTGGTGGAAGAGAGCATGTTGGGGTCACATATTTACGAAGTCAGAGCTGTATTTGGCTCTCAGCCATGCATCGCACAGTTCAGAGTTGCACCTTACATATCGCCTGCTGGCTATCAAAAACCTAGCCACGGCTCTGCAGAGTAGTAAGCAGACTCTCCCAGCACACAGACTGTGGGTAAATTCTCCCCTAGAGAAACCATCAACTTCCTTGAATCATAGAATCATAGAATGGTTAGAGTTGGAAGGGATCTTAAAGGTCATCGAGTTTCAACCCCCCTGCCATGGGCAGGGACACCTCCCACTAGAGCAGGTTGCTCAAAGCCCCATCCAGCCTGGTCTTGAACACTTCTGGGGATGGGGCATCCACAACTTCTCTGGGCAACCTGTTCCAGCATCTCACCACCCTCACAGTAAAGAATTTCTTTCTAGTATCTAATCTAAATCTCCCTTCTTTCAATTTAAAACCATTAATCCTTGTCTTATCACTACAATCCCTCATAAAGAGTCCCTCCCCATCTCTCCTGTAGGCCCCCTTCAGGTAATGGAGGGCCATTATAAGGTCTCCCCAGAGCCTTCTCTTCTCCAGGCTGAACAACCCCAACTCTCTCAGCCTGTCTTCATATGAGAGGTGCTCCAGCCGTCTGATCGTGGCCCTCCTTTGAACCGGTCCCAACAGATTCATGTCCTTCCTGTGTTGGGGACTCCAAAGTTGGACCCAGTACTCCAGGTGGGGTCTCACGAGTGCAGAGTAGAGGGGCAGAATCACCTCCCTTGACCTGCTGGCCACACTTCTTTTGATGCAGCCCAGGATGCGGTTGGCTTTCTGGGCTGCCAGCACGCACTGCTGGCTCATGTTGAGCTTCTCATCCATAAGAACCCCCAAGTCATTCTCCTCGGGGCTGCTCTCCAGCCATTCTCAACGCAACCTGTATTTGTGCCTGGGATTGCCATGTCCCAGGTGCAGGACCCTGCACTTGGCTTGGTTGAATTTCATGTGTTATGCATGGGCCCACCTCTCCAGCCTGTCCAGGTCCCTCTGGAGAGCATCACTTCCCTCCAACGTGTGGACCACACCACACAGCTTGGTGTCATTGGCAAACTTGCTGAGGGTGCACTCTGTCCCACTGCCTATGTCACCAACAAAGATGTTAAACATTACTTGTCTCAATACCGACCCCTGAGGAACACCACTCATCACTGGCTGCCACTTGGACATTGAACCGTTGACCACAAACCTTTGAGTGCGGGCATCTAGCCAGTTCCTTATCCACTGAGTGGTCCATCTATCAAATCCATGACTTTCCAATTTTGAGACCAGGATGTCATGTGGGACAGTGTTGAGTGCTCTGCATAAGTCCAGGTAGATGACATCTGTTGCTCTGCCCTTGTCTACCAGTGCTGTGGTAACATCGTAAAAGGCTACCAAATTTGTCAGGCATGATTTGCCCTTGGTGAAGCCATGTTGGCTGTCACCAATCACCTCCTTATTTTCCGTGTGCCTTTGCAGAGATTCCAGGAGGATCTTCTCCATGATCTTGCCAGACACAGAGGTGAGACTGACCTGCGTGTAGTTCCCCAGGTCTTCCTTTCTTCCCTTTTTGAAAATGGGGGTTATGTTTCCCCTTTTCCAGTCAGTGGGAACTTCACCAGACTGCCATGACTTTTCAAATATAATGGAAAGCAGCTTAACAACTTCATCCACCAGCTCCATCAGGACCTATGGATGGATTTCATCAGGTCCCATGGATTTATGCACCTTCGTGCTCCTTAGATGGTCTCGAACCTGATCTTCTCCTACAGTGGGTGGTTGTTCGTTCTCATAGCACCTGTTTTTGCCTTCCACGACTTGGGTGGTGTGGTTAGAGCCCTTGCCAGTGAAGACTGAGGTGAAAAAGTCATTCAGTAACTCAGCCTTTTCCACATCCTGGGTGACCAGTTCTCCCATTTCTTTCTAGAGAGGGCAATCATCTTCCCCAGTCTATCCACCTACAAGCTACATTTCTAAATTTTGGAAAGCAGAACTCTTAGGAAAGAAAGTGTTTGTGTGCTGCATGCTGTAACCCTACATATAAATGCACAGTAGCAAGCGTTACACTTATTACACTGCTTGATCCAACCCATTTAAAAGTATCTTGACCATATTGTTAATCAAAAGCGGGAAGGTGCTTCCTCACATTTAAACCTAATTTAGCTTAACTGTAAGAGTAGATGGAAGTGTGACTAATGGCTTCTTCTTCATAAGATACTTGGAAACCTTGCCCAACAGCAGACAAGTCCCATAGGATTGCTTTCTTGTTTTTTCAATCAGACTCTCTCAGCAAAGCAGTGGAAAGTAGATGCATTACACCCTAAGTCTCAGGGGCATTTGATTTATACAGTAGCACAAAGAAGATAAAAATTTTCTAGAGATCTATTTTTAATCACCTTTGCATATGCTTGGCTTTCCTTTTGTTTTGGGGGGTTTCTGAACAATATGGATTAGTGAGTATAACAGACTGAAACAAACTGTTATCTGTCTTTTTCTATATTCCCTGTCAGCTTCTTTCCTTTGTTCTGACCTTCCCTTGAGAGAAAGGAAAAAATTACCACTTGCAATAGTTTCACCAGAGAACGAGTTGCAGAAATGCTCCAAGATGCTATGGATATTAGTTTAAATACACATCCGGCTTTTAAAATTAATCAGTTTTGTAAGCACATATTCAATTTCTACTTTTATCACAAAATAATATAAAATGCATTAGATCATTCATCATTTATTTACTAGTGATTAGAAAATATTTAAGTGGAAGATTAAAGTTGAAGAAATAACATATTGTAGGAGGAAGCTGGGATCTGGTGTGGTGCAAAGTAACCCAAACCAGTACTTCCACTGCTCTCTAACCCTGCCTTGGATTACAGAGATTCTGGGGTTTTAATGAGAAAAAATACATTTTTTGAAACACAAAAATAAGGCTCGGATAAAAATTTCAGTTTCCATTACAAGATAGCAGGACAACGTCTTCTGACTGTGCTCTACGGCTCTGGACAGATAAGAGTATAATTTTTAGTTATATATTATTAGTGTCAGAGTATACTTATGAGCCCTACTAGGCTGTGTCCTACACAGCTAGAGTGAAAACAATCACTGTACTGAAAAATTATGCTCTAAAATAGATAAGAGAGAAAATGGCTTAGTGCAGCCTTGGTTTCACTTCCCTTCTCCTTCTACAAATTTCCTATCTCGGCCTGAGTGACTATCAAAGGACATTTAAACCAATAGACCCAGAAGCAGGCCTGAGATTGTGGATGAAAATTCACTGAAAGGAGCCCTAACCCCACACCACCTAACCTTGAAAGCAAAAAGGAAACTGACACACAGAGGCTAGGAGGGAATTGGAGTATGTTCCAGCCAGATCCCCCAAACTGGATTGTCAGGGAGCCAGAAAATCTGCCTAGGCAAACATATGCTGTTTAATGTAGACCAGCCTGAGATAATCTGTGCCTCAGTTCCTCATTCATAAAACAGGAATAACATTCCATGCTTCATGGGGAGAGAATGTACCCTAAACATTTTGAAGTGATCTGATTCCATAATAGAGGAAGGCAAAAAATTCCCAAGATTGACCATCTCCATTTGATGTACAAAACACAGAGAGAAAAAGGTTAAACAACTTGCTGCAATCACATATGGAGACAGGAGAACAGCCAGAAATTGAATCCAGACCTCTAAAATTACAGGCCAGTGTTTTAATCAGAAAATCCTTCTTCTTTCTTGATTAAAACAGGAAACCAGAACACAAAGTATGTGCTTATTCTGTGACTTCAACGTTACCACAAATATCTTAGAAAAATATATGTACTTCAAATATGGTCATCTCAGCCAAGTGTGTATTTTGATGAAACAAAAGGTGTGCATGTCATTCTGGAGGAGGCCCATCGTTGAACACCCAGTCCTCATGGGCCTGAATAAACACTGTAACTTCTGAGCCAGGACAACCTTTTATTGCTTATAAATACATCTGTTTATGTGAATTTTAAGATAATCTTGTATAATTTACAAGGTTAAAAATGTTGTTATCAGTGGCTGATCCGCACTGAGACTAAAGAGCATGTGGCATGCCACCTGCAGAAAGAAGGAAGATACAAGTGGTGCTGCTGTATCACCTTAAGTAAAGTGTTCTTCCTTTTTAACATGGTGTTGGGTACCTTTTCCACCTTATAATTACATTTGTCACATCATGAAAACATACTTGCCCCCATCATAAAGCTTTATGAGTGCCTGAAACATCATGCAGAGAGTCCCCTTTGGGGTCACAGAAGAGATGTACTTTGACTGTATGGTAAAAGCCATGGGATATGCACATCCACAGAGAATAAATTGCCCCCTGCCCCCAGCCTCAGGGTTCCTCATCAGAGTTTAAACTCAGAGGTGTTACTAGGTTTTAAAGACATTCTGTTTTCCATTGTTTGAAACAACTGTTTTTTGCTCAGCTACAATTGCTTCATCACTTTTCTTCAATGGACTGAATTTTAAAATTTTTACTGTTGTCCCAAACTACCTGAAGAAAATAAGGCATGAGAACATGTAAATTTATTCTGAATCACTAATACCTCAAAAACTCCTCCCCAAAGTAATGGTAATCTCTACTCAATGAGAGTGTTTCTTCCTACCTATTTCTCCTTCTAAATGTCCAGCATATAGACATCAGTGACTGCAAACTCAGAACTGATCTTAGTCAGAGTTTTATAAAACAGGGACTTCTCAATGCCCAGTTTCCCTGCACAGGGGTGTGGAAGGAAACATTCACCTCTTGGCATCCTGAGCAGACTGCAGAAAGGTCATGTGGGGAGAAGTGCAGGACTAGCAACAGAGCCAGTTCTGTTCACCTATACTTGGCAAGGGCTGAGTTTATAGCTACTTCTTTCTGCCTGTACTCTGTTGTGCCTTCCTCACTTCTGCTAAAGCCTCATCAGATTTTCCAGAAGCCCTTCGAGCCAACAAACTGTCATATATCTTCCATCTCAAGTTCCCTTCAAGGTGGCACCACTACAGTCACAGCCTTAATGAAAAATCTGAACAGCTTCGAAACGGGAATTTGCCCAATGGGTAAAATTCAATATAACCATGATATTTAGAGAAAAATACATGAGACTAGAGAACATGCAGTCTTTTAGAATGATTCTGTCTCATAAGAGCAATACATCTAGAAAGGAAGGCAACTGCTTCTGCCCTCTTGCTCTTAGGCTTTAAGACATTAACATTGGTTGCTTAATTTTAAATTGTTGAAAAACATTCTCTAGCATTTGCTATTTATTGCATCTATTTTATTTCCACACATTTCTATCTTTCTGAATGGACAAGATGTCTCTCTTTAGAAGGGCAAAAGCTAAATAATGTTAATGACACAAAATGTAATAGCATTATGCAGTGAGACAAAGAATTCAACTTGTTGGCTTGTCCTCTAGAAGAACAGTCCTATAGTCCTTTGGACAGCGAAGGCTGGTCAGAGACTAGTTTTCTGACTGTTTTGATTTTATTTCCTTTGTAAATTAATTTATACTAACTATTAATACTTTCAATAATTTTAATACTTTTGATAAAGTAATTTGGATAGATTGTATTTTTCCATTTCTACAGAAAAATCACTAGAAATTTTTACAAATTTACATCACAGGAAATAAAGACGTTTCCACCCTCAAAAAACCCACACTAGTTTAAACTATGTGTTTAGTTAAAATTTTTACTTTTAGATTTTGATGGAAATGTCTCCACTACCTGAAGATCAGGACCCTTTTTGCACTGGTAAGTCTGACTATATAATGCACATTTGATGTCTGGCAATCTTTAATTGTAGATAATTTCTAGCAATCCCCAGCAGAACACACAGACTGCACAAAAATACCTTCCTAGATGGTATCTACACAGGTAATATTTTTATCCCTCAATAATTCATTAGATATAGTTTTAAATCAAGTTACAATGGTTTTAGGTTTCAGCACTTCCACTGAAGCATGTCTTTTTGGAAGCATAATGCCAGGAGAAACAGCCCTTGGGTGTCTCAACATGAGACTATGCTGTGCAGCCAGCAAACAGAAAGAGCCCTTTGTTCCACACAGGCTCCTTCCAAGCAGTTAGGTATTTCTTTTGCCTTTTTCCCCTTTCCTCTTTTCTGGCTTACAAACTGACCTGCATGATTTTATACAAAGTATTCAGTAAAAAAAACATTGTCAGTTTCTGAAAAGTAAAAAAATATTACTACCAAATTACAGCATTTTATTTGAAGGACTAGACAGGAGCAGATGAACATGGGAAAAATTGTGAGTAAGAAGAAGAGGAAAAAAATAAAAGAGTATCAAAAGGAAGGGTAGGAACTTTGTAAAGGTGGGCGAAACCTGGTTAAGTAGGAAAGAGAAAAAAATCTTGAAACAGGAGCAGGCATGCAGTGGGTCAAAGATCTGTAAACCCTGAAAACTCTTGAATCTCCTAAGTACCTCATGACTTCTCACTAGACCTCTGACCTCAGCTTGTGTTTCTCAAGTTTCAGCTTTCTCTTCAATCTAGTGGATATTTAAAAAGATTAATCTACCAGCAGTGTACTCTTCACTTCATCTATTAATAGCAAGTCCAAAACAATGATGGCACATTAGTGCTTCCAGGTCCACCACTGATACCATTGGTACAAGACCAATTTAGAGGTCCAAATGACAGGATTTTGTTTTTTCTTTAGGTTTTTTGGTTTTGGTTGGTTGGTTTCTGTGTATTTTTTTCTTTATTTTAATTTACAGTTCAAAACCAGCTGACCTGGATTGAGTGACATGGGATTAATTTATCTTTCAAAAATTTTGCTTTTCAGTAAGGTTTCTCCAAGTGCTTGGAAAAACTACATTTTTAGAAGACTCTCATGTCTGAATTTGTGAAAATATTTTTTATGTTTTTGTGAAAATAGCTATGTTATATGGGTTTTAAGGCCTCAGTGTTTTCGAACTAGTCAGGTGCAGCGATGAGGAAGAATGAGACCTGGGAACTTGTCTCAAGCTGGCCAACAGGATTATTTCATACCATGAATGTCACATTCAGTATAAATTAGAAAGTTTGCTGAGGAGCTTCTTTCTTCTATGATGGCTGTGATCCTGAGAGCTTCTTGCCCCAGTACTGGACCCCTGAACCTTCCTCTCCTTCCCAAAATCATAGCGCTCATAGCACTCGCAGTGTCTGACATTTACTGTCCACTGCTGGGAGTGCACAGCTTCCTGCTGATAGAATTGGCTGAGTATAATCCTTATATATTTTATATTGGTATTGGGAACAATATTGGTACTTTAGTGTTAATACTGTTAATTATATAGTCTTATTCTATTAAATCTGTTTACATTACAACCCTTGGGTTTTTTTGTTTTATCTGATTCCCCTTCCCAGGAGGGGAGAGGTCATTGGGTGACAGAATAACTGTCTAAATGACAGTTAGGGGGGTGGGTTCTTCAAACAATAACACCAGTAATGGTTGAATAGTCAAGCATTCAAAACCTAGGCAAAACCAGAATGAAAGATGTCTCAGGAACTTTAATTCACTTCCACTTTGATAGGGGGGTGTAACTAAGAAATATGTCTCACATAGTAATTTTTTTCCCTTTATCAGTTGGAGTTTTTAAAATTTATATTGGTATTTGTAAAATATTAATAAGTCAATGCTCAGTACAGGCAAAGAAGTTGGGAAATGTTAGGGAAATCAAAAGACACAAGATTAATTATTTGCTCAATAACAAAAAGTGAATCAATGTAAAACCTGGTTCACAGCTTTTCACCTTGTGCTCAAAGCTTGCTACTCTTCAGTTGCATTTGAGAACTGTTCTTTGAACTTCAGTTCAGTGCCTTACTATACATATTTCAGTTTACTGTCTCTTGTACCAGTCTCTGCCTTCTGATTTCATAAAAGATCAGACAGCTTCCTGATATCTTACTATTTTTCTTTTTTCTAGAGCTGATGCATGACAGTTTTCTAAAGTGCTGTAATAGGTGAAGTAGCAATCAATTTTAAGAAAAATATGAAAACTTGTTAAATCCCTATAATGTTGAAATCTTTTAAATTCATTCACACTTTCTGTGCATATAAAATACAAGAATGTGTTCCATGTGGTAATATTTATATATGTAAGACAATGAGTGAGGTACGTGGAAGATGGATGGATGGAGTACTGGTCAGCCCCTGCAGTTATTTCAAGTGTTTCCACTCAGGCTCTTGGGACTTCAGAGATCACAAACACTGATCAATAATGTATTTCTGAAAAGCACCCATGTGTCTTTTCAAATTTGCTTTTACTCTTATCAGTCCATCACCAGCACTGATTTTATGCCATTAACACGTAAAAGGGCCTCAGACTCCATTCCTCTACTGATTGATCAACTGCAGAATCTATTTCAAGAAATTATACAAGACACAGTATTTAAATTAAAACTAACACATAAAGCAATGATGATGAAACAGAACTGATTTATTTTCATCTTTATGACTGGATCAGCAAGTGAGCAACTAGCAAAAATCACCAAATCACCACCATATGTCAAAATTACACTAACAAACAGAGGTTTTACCTAGCTACTCAAAGACGGGATTCTAGTCTTGTTTCATCTGACTTTTCAAGTTAAGATAATATAACATCGGTAAATTTACAACCATAGCAACCTAAGCATTTTACCGATTCATTTTTAACCACTCTTCCAGCCCATACTTGCCCTGTAAACAATTATTGTTCAAACATCATGACTATGTGGTATTTTGCTTGTCCAAAATATGAAGCAAACAAGCAGAAGTTGCTCAAGAAAATTCAACCAAACCAAAACCCGCTATAACACAATGCTGTCCCTCTCTGAAAAAACTTCATCCATTCTGTGAGTTTTTGATCAAATTAGATATTTTTAGCAAGGAAACTGTGATTGCAGGCAGTGTTTACTGAATTTATGAACTAAATTCTTACAGAACAAAATTGGTCAGAGTGCATTAAGTAATTTTCCAAAAAGTACTTACTGAAGATTGTGATTTGGGCTGTTTGTTGGACCTGTAAGCATAAAACAAACATTGCTGGCAAGTTTGGCTCAAGAATAACAACATTGTAAAAGTCAATATTAATCTAAAGGTAACTGTCTCTTTAAGGAAGGTTTGTCTCAAGATTCAAACAAAACCCTCTGCATTCCTGCACACAATTATATATTAATATTTCAAAGCCACAAATAAAAATTATATGAATTTTCTGTCTGCTTGGGAAACAACTTGAGTGGACTTGATTTTTGTTAGGAAGTATCTGCTGCCATAAAAGCACAGGCTGTTAAAAAGACAATGCGTTATCTTGACACACCACTTTCCTCTTCATAAGCCCCACCTGAGCCTTACTATCAAAGTTTATGGCATGACAAAGATATACTCTTAACCTTTGTAACAGTGAGAACAAGGTGCAATACCCAGCACTACGAACTAAACTCTGGATTTAGCTACTTTCATTACAAAATTAGGAGAAATTTTAGGAAAATGTCTCTAGAATTTTTTTCCCCATTGCTTCAGAAGCAAACTAAATAAAAGCTTGCCTTCCAGGCTGGATGACTAAGTGTCCAAAGTGCAATATAAGTACTTCTTGAGAGGTGTGGTGCACCGTCAGCTCTCACAGGGCAGAATTTCATGTAGCAGTACAGGTGTGATATTTCACAAGGGTGGGCCCAGCACTACTAACATCACATCAAAAATCACTTCTTGTTTTTCTCTTCAGGTGGTTTTTTTTTTTTTTTTTACAAACTGGGTTCAGCAATAGGATGAAAACTGCAGGCAATGAAATGTTACCTTTTTATACTTTATACTGGCATTTCTTTAAAATTTTTCTTCACTACATATTTACAGAACTTTCCATCTGTATTTACTTTCTTTTATTACCAGTAAACGGGTATCAAGTTCAACCGAAAAGCTCTGTGCTTGTGGAGAGCCCTCAGACAATGGCTTTATTTATTTACTTTTGTGTTGAGAATTCTTCTTAAAACATTAAATTCATTTCTTATTATGCTATTGTGAAAACTAATACTTAGTCTATAAAGCAGTCTGAGTAATTATAAAAGCCAGGAACTCACCGAGTCTTACAAACAACACTCCTGTTGCAGTTATTGTCTTCATCCCATTCGAAGCTACACACTGATAGTATCCTGTGTCCGTAGTATCCAGATCCTGGATTCTCAGACGTGAACCATAATCTGTTTTTCTGATGATGATCCGTCTTGGCTCCTGAACCACTGGAGCATCATTTTTTAACCATCTGACATTTGGAGATGGATTTCCTGCTACCTTGCAGTGTAGGATTGCTGTTTGCCCCTGGACTACAGTGATGTTGTTCACTGGTTCCAAAAAGGTCAGGAAGTAACCTAAGAGAGTAAAAGGTCAGAAAAGATCAAACTTAATTTGGGTTGCAGTAAAAGGCTGCCTAAAGGCATGTTTTTAATAGAGGATCTTGAAAACAGTTTCAGTTTTCTTTCAAGCATACACTAAGAAAAAAAAAAAAAAAAGCAATTCACTGTCCTAGCAACACCATAACATCCCACTCTAATTGTCTTTCATGACTGACTTAATGTTTTGTCTACAGGTAGGTATGCAGATTAGAAGGTCAAGCATGAATTAATACCATTACAATCCTAACTCCCTTTGTGGACACCTATTCTGAAGCAATAATGCCTTTTTCTAGTTAGTTTCTATGTCTCTTGGTAAATGGTAGTGTTATACCAGAAAAATACACCCTTATTCTATACAAGCATAAAAGAGTAATCCCAGTTGCAACCATATTAGAATATCATTATACTTTTACCACTTGATCTTCTTACATGGCCATATATTTGTCTTAAAAATAACTAAAACTGGAAAAGTTACTTTTAGATATTTGACTTGCCAGCTAATGCTTTGACAAGAAAGTCTTAAAATGAGCCTGATTTGGATAGGTTTATCTTACAATTGAATTTTAAAGATAAGTCTTACATTCAATTTAAAGAAAGGATGTCTCGATTGCAGAAGTAATCTGTGATATAGAGGACACTTATAAATTTATTATAGGTTGCCATTTTTTATATCAAGTCCTAAAATACTCTTAATCGGACACAGAAAGGTCTGTATGGATATTGAGTAATGAGGTTTCGTGGGTTTAGTTTTATAAATGGAAACTAAAAGCACTAATTTGTGGCTTGTTAAAGCACATATACTGTATTAGTGAGCTTAAATTATAAAAAAGAACACTGTAAAAACTTGACAATCAAAACTTCTGTAGGTTATTATTTTTAAATTTAATTTGTTGTTAGGAGTTCTGTAACTGACACACATCACACATTGACAGCTTGAAAGCATGTAATTCCACTGAAATAATAATATGATTGTCAAAACAAGTAAGAGAAGTATCTAGCTGTCATGCTCATATGTTTGTTTTGATGAATTTATACCATCTAGCCATAGAATATATGGAATACTTCATATTACATTACATTTTTATGTCAGCTGGATCCAAATATCAAATAACTTTGATGGATATCCACATGTCCTTTCCTATCAGTTAAATTATTTTGCAGTTGTTGAATTAGGAAATAACATATTACCATGCAGGAATCTAACACCAGTAATGCAATGGTCAACATTTGCACTCTAATTGCTGAAATACCTTAAGAAAGTTAATGCTCTGCTTTGATTTATGTTTGAGATGACCATGAAAATCAGTTCCTCACTAATGTCTAGGTATAGTACTGCAGAGGCGAACAGTAGAAATATCATGAATTTTAAAGTAGAAATATAATGAATTTGCAAAGCCAGATTTTACTGAAACACTGTGTTTTCCCAAATATTACATTATTCTTTAGCACTGGCCTTTCAAAGGAAATCTTGCTTTAATGAATAACATCAAAATACAATGTAGGCAAGTGTGAATTTAGTATGTCACTAAATAGAAAATGAAGTAAACCCAAATATACATAATGTCCACATGACATTGCAAATTTACAGGAAGATAATTTTGTCATCTTTTTTCCTCATAATATAATAAACTATTCTGTATGTAATTTTACATTAGTTTTCCCTATTAGGATAAAAATCTTTACTAGACTTTAAAATATTTTGACAGAGCACAAAAAATATTTCTTGAATATTGTGTCCATTTCTGGTCCTTGAAATTCAAAAATGACATAGAAACACTGGAGAGTGTCTGAAGGAGGACCATGAAGATGACTAAGAGGCTGGAGAACCTGCCCTACAAGGAAAGGCTTGAAGAAGTTGGATCTCTCCTCTCTAGAGAAGAGAAGGCTCAAGGGGACCTCATCACAGTTTTCCAGTACAGGTGTCTAGAAAGAGGAGGAAGACTGTCTCTTCACAAGGAGCCACATGGAGAAGACAAGGGCCAATGGGTGCAAGTTGCATCAGGAGGGGTTTCATCTCAATAGAAGAAAGAAATTTTTTGCAGTGGGAACATTCATTTGCTTGAAAATGACCTCCCCAGACATGTGGTGGAGTGCCTACCACTGGAGGTTTTCAAGATGCGATTGCACGGGCTTGGCTCCCTTTCCCAAAAAAGGTTGGAGCAGATGATCTTTTGAAGTCACTCCCAACCTGGCCTACTCTGTGATTCTATGGGCCTATGACTCAGTTACTGTGGGAGATGAATCACAGGTTCACACAAGGGAGGCGAAGGAGACAGTTTAAAGGTCTCTTTTGAGAAAAAGTTGGGCCACTTCCAGGATGTAGCCAGCACAGAGTGGCAATCATCTGGCTCAGAGATGCTCCTGATTCCTAAGAAGGAGGTGGAAAAGATGCTTTCTCTAAAGGTGGGGCCAATTCAAACACTGCAAGTTGACAGCCAGGGACTGTGTTGTTCTTGTGTCTTTGGTCAGTTTTTGTGCCATTGGTCAGCTTATAGCTTGCTCAACACCACTATTTCACTTTTTCTGATTTAAAATAACCAGGTTGAGTCTTTACTCTGGGTTAATCAGGGATATTACATTGAAATAAATTTGGGTGAAAATAGATGCTAAATTTACTTATTAGGACCATCAAATGTTATTAACTCAAGATTAAATCCATGTTAGACCTTTCTGTTTTACCAATTAAACCAGAGTTACTGTAGGAAGTAGTTTGGTCCATAGCTTTTAAACAATCCAGAATAGTTCATATGAATTTATAAATCAGATTTTATTAATAACTAGAACAAAATTATTACCATCAAAAGCAATGCCAAAGATTTATGGATGAATTCAGACCCAGTGTGATTAGATACACTTCCCCTGAAGTCAGTGTAACTGAAAGAATATCCTGTGGGGCAGAATTTGGCTTTGGTCCATTATTTCTGCTGCCATTTTTACAGGCATTTTTTGCAGTGCTTTATGTCACCATGTTATTACAAATCAAGTAATAAATATTTTAACCTACTGAACTTTAAAGCATTCATGTTTTCTTCAAAGAAGCAGAGCAGCTTAGGAGCAGTAGGGAAGCAAGGACAGACTCCACCATCTCTGTCCATACCCTGAAGTGCACAGTGTCTATTTGCTAGTTTCATTTCCTCTTTGGAAAATCCTGATGAAGTCTTGTGTTTATATACTTACTGACTCTGAAGTAATTATATGACAGAGCAGGCAGCCATTTGTTGTGCTGCTCTGTTATTTGGTGTCCACTTTAGATAATCCATAATTGCAAATCTTTCAAAGTGGAAAATATAACCAACCATGTTCTTAAGAATGTTTTCCTTATTTATTTTCTGTGGTGATAATTAGTAGTTACTTTTTGTGATGTATGCCACACCACAAACACTGTGTGGATGTCAGTTTGATGCAATGATTTGGGATAAAACCAAACTGTTTCCCAGGATAAAGAGGGACCTCAACAATGTGCAAAGCAATTTTTTTCCGATGTATTTCTCTTTTTTGTTTAATAAAAATTCATTTGGACAGGTACAGAGGAAAATGAAATGTAAAGGTACTAGAACTTGTATTTAACTTGTGTCCTATATTTTGTGTTATGCATCAGTCAACTAGAATTTTTTAAAACTTGAACAGATTTGTTAATCTGTTTTAATACTGACATACCTTTGAAGCAGAAGATAAATACTCTCTATATAATATTTGGGGCTTGCTATATATGAACAGCATTACTAAACTTGTACATGTCATATTGTAAACAATTATATTTCATTTGGGATATGGATATCAAATAGAATTTTTAAAAAATCTGAGTATAAAGGCCAGCAATTTTCTTTGATATGCAAATACTACTGTTATATACTATTTTATACACTCTGGCTTGGTTCCAAGGGTCATTCAAATGAAGGAAAATGCTTCCTTTGCCTTCAGTGATCTTTGGCTTGGCTTAAAGTACTTCAAAGAGAAAAGCTATCTGGTGGATATTTCTGCTTTTGCTGTAGGCAAATATGCCCTAAATTAAATTTGTCTTTTAATATGGTTTCTAACATAGTGTACAACCAATACTAATATTTATTTTGCTTGAACAGAGTAAAAACTGTTCTGTCAAGAACAACTGTTCTGTCAAGAAGATAACACAACTTAATCTATATATTATGTTATACTATCATAGTCTATGCACCCTATGAATAAAGTAGCTTAGGGAAATGACTGACATGAATTCCGGCAAAATGCTTTCATATTTTGAAATGTCTTTGTTAGGTTGCCAGTACTTCACATTTTGAAATGGAAAAAAATTGATATAAATATATCAAACAGAATCCCACAGCAAATCAAAACTAAGATGACAGGTCTATTTTGCATGTTTTGGCAAGAATATAAAACCAAACTTTTCCCACATGTGTCAAATCATTGTCAAGATATGCACAAGAGTATATACTAAGCTAAAAACATAAAGAGTGCAACTATCACTGAAACCTCACATACATATTATTTTTCTTAGTTTTATTTATATTATCCTGGCAATTAAATGTCCAAGGTATTGGCTCAAACCATATGTGCTATGCTTGGCATAACTACAATATAAAATGATTGCTCTGCTTCTGTTATTTTAAAATCTTAGCTGTGATTTTGAAGTTCATTCTAAAAAAATATTTTAAACCTCTTTAGTTACTTTAGATCAAGTTAATTACGGCTTAGCTCATTTCAATTACAGTTTTGGTTTCTATTCTTTTTTTTTTTTTTTTTTAGTTGTTGCTTTTTTTCCCCTACATGATTTAAAAAATAATTATGTATTCATAATTTTCAAACCAGCTTCATAATAGCCTCCATGAATAGCAATTATTAAAAATCTGCAACTTTTTTTTAATCTCAGAACTTCTGAATCATTTATGAATATCTAAGTCTCATGAGATGGGAAGATATCATCAACTTTATTTTCCAAATGCAGAAACTAAAGCAAGGAAAGTTTAAGTGACTTCCCAAATTCACACACAAAGTGGTAATATGTGTGAAACTATACTGTTCCACACCTTTCTGTGTTCCTGAGATAATGAGTTTATGAGATAATCATCTATTTTTGTGGAACAGTTAGTTAGTTTTCATTCTGCATTGCACAAGGGAAATAAAAATGGAAAGAGGGGTGATTTAGATTAGATGTTAGGAAGAAATTCTTTACTGTGAAGGTGATGAGACACTGGAACAGGTTGCCTAGAGAAGCTGTGGATGCCCCATCCCCGGAAGTGTTCAAGTGCTGGATGGGGCTTTGAGTAGCCTGGTCTAGTGGAAGGTGTCCCTGCCGAGGGCAGAGGGGTTGGAACTCAATGACCTTTAAGATTCTTTCCAACCCAAACCATTCTGTGACTCAATGAATGTCCAACTTCTGATAAAAAGAAAGGAAAATTTGAGTCATAAATTGTTAAATATCTGAAGATACAATAATCTCTTCAGAACAAGTAGTAATAATTCCATATATGTTTTATGACTTTTTAGAATACATATTTCTTTACAAGACTTATGTATGTATTTAAACAGCTTTAGATCCAACAGTTGAAAAAGCCCATAAAACCATCTGTTTAGTATTACAGAACAAATCACAACTTACAGTAGTGTTGGCTTTAAATACTCAAAATTTAAAATCAGCTGTTCTTAAAAAAAACCAACCAAACACTGAATATTGTGTAACTGCATAAAATTTAGAGCATTTTCAGATTCATGGCAAAAAACTTTCCAATGTTCAAAACCACTAAAAGCATGTAAATTATGACTTGTTTAGAAAGGAATGTGGGGTGTTTTTTTTTTCCCCTTAGCCTGTTGCTTCTTTTTTCTTCCCTCCCCACCCCTTTTTCATTTGTGTCTTCAAATAAGTCTTTGTTCATTTTCTTAGATATAAATAAAAGAACATAGTCTTCCTCACCACAACTCTTTCTGATAACAACTGTCTGTGAAAGCATTTTAAGATTTATATAATCTTATGTCCAATACAGAAGATTTTTTTGGAAATCATTTTGAGTATTAATCTAATGATATTTCTATTAGAAGCAAATTCATAATTTCCTATAATAAGACATCATTTTTCACCTAGGAAGCATACTTTAGCTTATGGAATGACTGATTATTAACAAGGAAAGACTTGAGGCAGATAACACTGTTCGCAAATTTACTGTGTTTTGAATACAGTAATAACTATAAAGTGTTCACAGAACTGACAGGTAATCTATAAAGAATATCAGAGTTGCAGAGTGTTCTGGGCGCATAAAAGAACTGAACACTATTGTAAGAGAAAACAAACATGAATGTTGTTGAAATTCGAAACATTTGTTTCTACAGGTGTGTATAGCAACACTGCTGTAAGTACAAGAGTTTAGGGGACATGGACCACACCATCACACTTGAGGTGGTGGTGGGAATCCAGTAAAGTCAGTCTTTCCACAAGTAAATCAGGACTGGAAATATACTGAAAACCACCATCCTAGTAAGGAGGGGAGAGAGAAGTCTAAGACTCATGATTTCTTGCACAGACCATTTTCCTAAATACAAAATACTCTTCTCAATTCTTCACCCCTCTGCTTTATTTAACCACAATATGAAGATGAGCGATCCATAACATATTGGAGCCAGGTTAGGAAATGGAAGGGATGTTGGCAGCTCTCCCAAAGTACACATGAGCAGTTAAGGAAACTACACTGTTGCCACATAATGTTTCCAGATGAATTGATACCTTTACAGCCCAATTTAATCCCATTTTTTACACCCCATCTTCCATACTGTTTATGATCTCAATGTACAAAAATGCAGCCAGAAGCATGTAAGATAAAATTATTTGGATCACATGCACTTCAAGTGTACTTTGGAACAAATTATAGCGCATTCATGAATGAAGTGGAATTAACATTGAAATACTACCACAATGTGCACGTTGTTCTCCACACCAAAATCAGTGGGCTTAAGCTCTCTTAGTAGCAGAAGGAAACCTCTTTTTGAGCAGTATTTTCTCATACTTGAAGGACTGAAGATCTTACATACCCCAGGAATCCAATTCTACACAATGGAATGGTTTTGTTTTCTTATTTTCTGAACTCCCAAATGAGATTGTGAAGAGACAGGTACCACCTGTCCTACGCTAGTGCACATTTAGAAGTAGATCTCTGGGGAGCACAACAGTGCAGTTAGGATGTGGATTGTTCTTTGGGTCACCAGTCATGGAGATAAAAAGCCACCACTTTTCGAATACATATGAATGATTCCTGACAGGTTACCTTATGTCAAGTCAAAGCAACCAGGATAGTCCAGACATAACTTGGATTTATCATATAGGTACCCCTTGAACCAGAATAAGATTCCAGACAGACTTGTATAGAAACCATAGTTGAGGTCAGAAGCTTGAGGCATCACTTCTCCTGGAGCAACACAAATCACTCAAAGACTCAGCTGTTGCAGGTTGCCATTACTCATGCACTTCTTAACTATGCTCTAACATTCCCACCACCAGGCATTATTTATGATGTACAATTTTACTGGCAGCTCATCTGTGCATGAAGAGTTCATGTTTTACCCTTTAATACCTTCCCCAGGCTTGTTTTAAAAGTCTGAGATTGCGAGCAATGATGCACTAACCTCCTTGATGATGCACAAACAGTGCTCATCACCAAAAAAATACTTGGTTTCAGCTTGTGCCACAACTCTTGCATTTATTTGTGATTAACAGATATGTTCTTTTTCTCCTCTGGGCTTCACAAGCTCCCTTGTCCTGGCCAACCCTCTGCTGCAGTGAGAGAGGGAACTGTTCTCGTTCCCCAGCATCACCTCCTTCCCTAGCATCACCTGCAGGAAAAGCTGGGAGAAGGGTGGGCAGAGAGTGCAGGACCCAGCACACAGCAAGCCGGGTGTTTCCAGAGAGGATCATGGAGCTGACACAGTTCTGCTTCTTGAGCAGGGTAAAGAGACTTTCTCAGGGAGAGTTTGTTGCAAAACAGAAAGCCATGAAGAGATGCTCCATTGAAATTGAGATTGGGGAAAATATGACCTTTGCAAAGATTCACAGGACTGGGAGGTGATTTGTGTTTAAATCCTTTTATTTTTATTCCAAAGCAGACCTAAGTTACTCTACAGCAAATGCTCTGGTTCTCAGAAAACATTGCTCAGAGGCAGTGCTCTGCTGGTGGTTCAGGTGCTCACTCAAAGGAAATAGGGCAAGATAAATTCTCCTCAAAGCCCTAGCCAAGTCATGGTCCTATTCCATCAACTATCAGAAGGCTAGCTTCACTTGTAGGAAGAGACTTGTAACTTTTCTAAAGGGCACATCATCAATCATACATTGCTTAACCTGATTACTTCTTTAGACACAGAGCCATTTTTCAGGACTTCTGGAGGATTTAGAGGAGAGGGTTACCTATAATCATAGTAACTCTAAAGTGGCTTTAACTTTGGAAATTATTAAAGCCTATTTACTACTATTTTCATATCTGTTTGGGTCTACTCTACAATCAGAAAAAAATATAGGTTATAAACAAATCAGAATAGCTAAACATTTATCAAGAAAGGAAAGAAGATCAATACGATGGAAGAAGTTGAAGAACTCTATTGGTCTCAATGGTATGCACAAACTCTGAAGTAGAACTCTGAAGTAACGGTTTTTTGAAACAAAAATTACTACCTCACTATGATACAGAAACACATGGGTTAACATTCCAATCAAAGAAACAAAAAAATTCAATCAAGGAATTTTTACTTATTTGGAGAATTTTGTAGCCACAAAAATAGAAGGGGAGGAAAATGAGGCCATTTCCAGACCAGGCATGCTGGAAACTAACAACTGATCTTTTACCAATGAGTCATATAAGAACAAGGGCCTCTTTTTTTTCTGAAGGAAATACAAAATCCTTATGATGTAGAAATGTTTGAGATGTGATTAATTACTTCCTTAGACAGGTATTGCCTGTGGCCCTGGAAAAAAAAAAAAAGGAAATAACTGCAACTCCTTTCTCAGCAAGAATTTAACCAAGTAATGTGACATGAAAAAACATTTTCTTTTATGTCTGTACCCTTAAAAGCTCAGACATAACAAAAGTGGATCCAACTTGCCAAGTAAACAAGCCTGTCAGATGCAGTCAAAGATTAAACATGGACCTTTTCCCATCAAAAGTAATGAATACATGAGTGTGGTGTGGATAAAACGACTTTTGAGTTATTTGAGAAGAGGAGTTTGAGAAGGTTTGAAAAGCGATTTAAATATTTGAGGACTACACCAAGTCTTACTCCCAAATGGGAGGGGCATGGTCCCACACTGATGGTCAGTAGGAACATGGTTAGAGATATGCAAACATAAACATGTCTTCTTTTGTCCAATTAAGGACAGAAATTAATGGAAGATTCTGGAAAAAAGCTTCTAAGTATAGTCAAGGTAAAAGTCTAATTAGCATTCAGGTGAAGCACAATAAGTATTACAGGACATTGGATATCTATGAGAATGGAGACTATATTCTAAGATACCCTCAAAATTTGTGTTACTCTGAAAGAGAAGCGGCAAGAAGAACATCTGACAAGCACCTCAGAGCTTTGTAGGCTTCAATAAGTTCTCATCTTGCTGAAATGCTAATGCTAAGGTAGAAAGCAGGCTGAGCTCTTCATATTAACAAGATTATCTGACATTTTTCCTAGGCATAAGGGCTGACTTTACTACCACAGTGCATTCATACAAAGAAAAAAATCCATATTACAAGTGAGAAAACTTGTAATATGAGAAAACATGAGAAAATATGTTTCTTCAGGTAGAACACCAAAAAAGTCCTGCATTAGAAAGTTGCACGAAATTGTAATTACAATTCACAGTAAATACGTGCATTTTCAGATGCAGGATTAGCATTTGGATTTCCAGTTTAAGTGATAAAGTATCATAAAAAATTATGCTAACAAGTTACTAGAAATTCCGCTATTACAGTCTATTTAAAAAAAAAATCACTAATGCTCAGAGTTACTTAAAAAGTGAGTATTCTTGTGTCATCAGGGGCTAGATTGAATTTCTCAAACAAAAGATATTTAGAGATACCAATACTTAAGATTTACCTATAGATGCCAAGTGTAGCACTGTACAAAATTAAATCTTTGTCATAACACCAACATGACAGAAAATATTCTACGAAGTTAGTAATAGCTCTCTGTGTTTGCGTCAAACATCTAATCCCTCAGTGGGTGTGGAGGGACGGAACATGCTTAAAAATTATTTTTATAGACTCCTGTAACCTGCTATCCCTGCTTAGAATCAGAAGTATTAAGTCACACAAGGCTGCCTTTCTTACAGACTGGTATTTACAGGTGAATCAAGTCAATATATAGTAACAGGATTTTTCTGGTCCTTTCTAAAGTATGCTTATATTTGGGTAGGGGGAAGAAAAAGTAACTATAATAATTTTACCTTTAGGTGTTGGAATTGGTCTCTCAAGTCCATCTGCATGACCTAAGGGGTCATTTGAATCTGGAATTTCCATTTCACCTAGGGAAAAAAAAAAAGATTTTGTTGAATTGAGGTTTTGAGTTAATCTTTCTCTTAAACAGCGTTACAACAGTGAGTTCAGCAAACTCATTCAGTCCAGATCCTGGTTCCAGAGTAGCACACAGGAAACACCAACTAACAAGGTCAGCATCTATCCATCATAGATTAGAAAACTTTGCAATAATTTACCTTGTGGGCTTAACCTTGTGCTTGGGCAATATGAGTAGCATTAAACCCCTTTTTCCAGGTTTTACCAGAATAAAATTCATATAGTTTTACAAAGAACACAAACATTTCCTGAAAGCAGTGCTGGCCCAACAAATTAAGCAGTACTTGAGCTTTATTGACAATCTCAGTAACAAAATGGCATAAATCTGTTTTTGAAGTTACATTACAGTAATTCAGATTCTATTTCTGGAGGTCTTACCATTTCTGCTGACTTTCTTATCCAATTCTCAGCCAACTCCCCAAAAGGTATCTCTCAGAAATGAAAATATAATAACTGTTATCCAAGTATTCCAAAGGTTGGTGAAACGGACAGGTATTTTTCTGTGTGCCTTCTTTGTTTGTGTCTAACACATATCAGAACATGCTAGAAACAATGTTTAGCCAGCAGTTGATGCAGACAGCAAACAATACTTACATGTTACTTTGCTTTTGCAGGTCTTACAAACCCCTGACAATTATAAAATAGGAGTTCACCTGTCCGCTGTTCCTTTTGAAAATATGGTGGGTGAGGAACAGAGCTGAACTTATAAATCAGGTAAAACTATAGGGGTGCTTTTACTAAAGCAATTTATCAAAAAACATCTGCTATATTTTTGTATTTCCTAATTTACAGTCATCCAAAGTCCTTATCACCTTGGCATATCACCAAGTGAGCATGCAAATCTAAGGTCATCAGGATTCAAAGTTAAAGATCTGAATTTCACTGTTGATTTGTTAGGGGTGTACATGGTAATGTTTTGGCTAAAATGAAACTAGGGAAAAGCCCTTCCCTCTTCCTTTCGCCCCCATTCTCTTTCCTTCAGACTAAATCCTACAACAACACTCTGACTACAAGTGACAGTGATGAAACACAAGTAACCCCATCCCTATCTTCCACCTCATTATGACAGAAAAAAAAGAATTGAGACTGTCATTATTTTTCATTTTTCCTTTATACTTTTACACACTATTTGAGAACAGAAGATTTAGCTAACTTGCCCTTCAGTTTATAAGGTGAAACACAGGCATCAGAGACACCCTCTACCTCAGGCTGGGTCTGAAAGGATTTATTTTGTCACAGTACTGCCCCTTGTCACTAATTCATCTCCTACTGCTTGAGGTTTCTAGCTTGACAGTACTACTGATTCAACTCAAGTTGTGTGGTCATTCCCAGACATTCCAAATAGAGTGATGGTGAAGACAGTGCTGCACCGCTGCTAAGACACTCTCAAACTGGAACAGCTAAGACTTGGACAGACACCATCTTCTGCCACTACAAGCACTGGCCAATGGAAAGGATACATAGTCTTCATATGTAGAGTGGAGGGAGAAATGGAAATGGGTGGCCAAGGTGGTGGCATATTACATTGCCATTGTAAATCCTGCCCCAGTGTGTCTTCACACCCCTGAGGACATGGTGCAGACTCAGTGTCTGATTTTTTACTCTACAGAAGTTTTCTTGATTTGTTTGATTTGATGCGAGTTGATGAATGCATGTTGGGATATTTCTGTCAAATGTCAGCAGAGATACATCACATCTCATTTTTACCAAGAGGCTGCAAGACAAGTTCAGCTCTACTCCCTTGCTTCTCTTTGGTCTCCTCTATGTTGCATAAAGAATTTAGAACAAGACAGTAACAGGAAGATAAATCCAAGATGAGACATTGGAGTAAAAGGAAGAGTAGGAAAAGTAACTGTGTATCTAGTCACAAGCACCTGTACTTGGCTTGTTCTGGTGATCATACTCCAGCTGTATTCACAGGATGAAACATTATTTGTAGAAGTCCATACTTCGGAGACTTGGTTGCTTAACACTCAGACCTCCAGAATCCAAACTGCCCAAGATCTGAGTGGCGCTTTTTGGTTTAATACAGAATCACAGAATCTTCCTGGTTGGAAGGGACCTTTGAGATCATCGAGTCCAACCAACAGAAACAAAACAAAACAAAACAACACAAAACACCAAAACCAAACCAAAACAAACACCCACAACCACACACCACACCACCCACAAACAGACGCAAACCAACAATCTCAGGTCCTAGAGCATGCCCTGAAGTGCCATGTCTACACATTTCTTAAATACCTCCAGTGATGGCGACTCCACCACCTCCCGGGTGGGCTGTTCCAGTGCCTGACCACTCTCTCAGTAAAGTAATTCTTCCTAATATCTAACCTAAACATCCCCTGCTGCAACTTTACACCATTTCCTCTGGTCCTGTCATTATTCCCTTGGGAGAAGAGTCCAACACCCACCTCTCTACAACCTCCTTTCAGGTGGTTGTAGAGGGCAATGAGGTCCCCCCTCAGCCTCCTCTTCTCCAAACTAAACAAGCCCAGTTCCCTCAACCTCTCCTCATATGACTTGTTCTCTAGACCCCTCACCAGCTTGGTGGCTCTCCTCTGGACATGCTCCAGCAGCTCAATGTCCTTCCTGTAGTGAGGGACCCAGAACTGAACACAGTACTCGAGGTGAGGCCTCACCAGTGCCGAGTACAGAGGCACGATCACTTCCCTACTCCTGCTGTCCACGCTATCCCTGATACAGGCCAGGATGCCGTTGGCCTTCTTGGCCACCTCGGCACACTGCCACGTGTTCAACTTTAAAATAGTTGTTTCCATTTCTTCAGTCATTTAGTGTAATTCACAGTAGGAAAAAAACCATGCGAATCTCAGATAAATGTGCACAGAAATGTTATTTTTCTCTTCCCTCCTTCCCAGGCCCATGTCTCTTAATTGTTAAAAGCTTTTCAAAACAAAGATGGAAAGAAACAAAAGCACTCTCTGATTTGAAAATGTTTCAATAATATTTTTGTGTGATTCATTCATGCTTGATATGTTTATGTCTAGAAAAAACATTAAACTCCAGATATGCTTCACCAAAGAACAATTACAAACCATGGACAACACCTAACAGTAAAGTCTCCCTAACTAAGCAAAGTTAAAATTGAAAATCCTTTGTGTACTTTGTAAATTAGAAATACAAAGCAGATCTGTCACTTAAACTTGCTTTTATGAAATAAATATGTACCCTTTCTGTAATCTGCAAAATTCCAACTCTACCACGTTTCTTATGACTTCCAAGTTTTAACCCTAAAGTTCTGTACCACAACATAAACCACCAAAAATTTATCACCAATATGAAATACTGAGGTTTTAGATCACAAGTGCTTCTGGATCAGATGATCAACAAGTGACTACAACCAAAAAAACTGTTTTCCTCTTGAGCTAAACAGAATTAATTCTGGAGTCAATAACTTCAAGGAAAAAGCTGTGTTTTCGTGTTGATTATTGTCAGTATTATCAGTGCTTTCTGATTTTTTATTAACAACTTAGTACATTTTTCCTGCTAGGAGTAAATCCATGATTTCATAGAATCATAGAATGGTTAGAGTTGGAAGGGATCTTAAAGATCATCTATTTCCAAGCCTCCCTGACATGGGCAGGGACACTTCCCACTAGATCAGGTTGCCCAAAACCCCATCCAGCCTGGCCTTGAACACCTCCAGGGATAGGGCATCAACAACTCTGAACAACGTGTTCCAGTGTCACCACCCTCACAGTAAAGAACTTCTTCCTAATATCTAATCTAAACCTACCCTCTTTCAGTTTAAAATCATTATCCCTCGTCCTATCACTACACTCCCGTATAAAGAATCCCTTCCCATCTTTCCTATATGCTCCCTTAAAGTATTGGAGGGCTGCTATAAGGTCTCCCCAGAGAGGAGAGAGCCTTCTCCAGACTGAACAACCCTGATTCTTTCAGCTTGTCTTCATAGGAGAGGTGCTCCAGCCCTCTGGTCATCTTCATGGCCCTCCTCTGGACTCGCGCCAACAGGTCAATGTCACTCTTGTGCTGGGGTCCCAGAGCTTGACGCAGCACCCACGTGGGGTCTTGTCAGAGTAGATGGGCAGAATCCCCTCCCTCAACCTGCTGGGTATGCTTCTTTTGATGTAGCCCAGGATGCAGTTGATTTCCTCAACATATAAAAAATCTTGTTCTCATGTTTTCTTTAATTCCCCCAATGTAGTGCAGATGCACCGCTGATCATGTGCCACCACCAACTCTCTGCAGTCTTCTTTTTCTTTTAAGACCGCCACACAACTGTGCTCCTTTGTTTTTTTTCAGTATTTCAGTAATGGTACCCCATTTTGTTTTTCTTCCTCTGACTTTCTGTATCTTTCCTGGTGGCAATTTTATGTGTTGTTCCACTACCTGAAGGGGAGAAGAATCCACAAAGTAATGCCAAGTGTCCAGCTTTCACTATCAGTTTTGATTAGTAAGCACCTACCGCCAGAAAAGATATAATTGTTCATTAAACTGATTTTAGATGCAACAAAGATATTAGTCACATCTTGTTTCATATCTATTACAAATACAGCATTGTCATACAATGCTAAGAATAAAGGTAGACCTGCAAAGCAGAAAACTGGCTGCAAAACAACAGCACCCCACAAAACAGTTGTTATTAAAAACTGATAAGAGGAAAAATGCTCAATATTTGAACCTTACACGTGATATTATCAACCCACACTGGCAAGAAGTATGCTAACTACCATGCTTCTGCATAAATATGTAGCTAACTGAAGACAATTCAATCACCGTGGTGTCTGGAAAATGTCTCAATAAACATATCCACACTGGTGTCTGAATAACGCTCACAGCAGGCTGGACAAGTGTGCTGGTATGTACAGAAAACGGCTGCACAGACTTGCACTGTCCAAGCCTGAAAGAGTTCCTGGCAGAGGGCTTTGGGTGGCCCAGATGTTTGTAGAAAGGAGAATGGCTAACGGGCATACAGGCTATCAAACTCTCTTATTCAAGTCTACCAAAGAAAGTAAAGCAGACAAGGAATGGGAGTAAACAACAGACCTGACTAAGAATAATGGAGACAAATGGAAAGAGGTGCACATGGGGAAAGCTTATTCTTAATACAAGATTTGTTCAGAACCAACCATGACTACTGAGGACTGAGATCTTGGCCTCAAAATAGTTCATCAAAATTGAGCTCAGTTCTCAGATGCAGTAATTCAGTATTTTTAAGAAAAGAATAGAGAGTAAAACTTAAAGCATTAATCTATGGCCCGCTCTCATACATTGAACATTGTGTGTTGTTGAGGCCCTCTCGTCTCAAAAATGGTACAGAAAAATCGGAAGAGTTTCAGAGAAGAGCAGTGAGGATAATTGAAGTTATCAACCAGATTTTGTACAGCTGCTAGGATTTTTTATCTTGAGAAGGAGATGGCTGATGTTATTGACTAGCGGTCTATGGAATCTATCATAAGAATCTTAGAAAGGATAGAGCAATCTCTCAGTAAAAGAAATGGCAATATGAAGGGGAAAAAGCAAAAAACAATTTCAAAACAAAGCTAAAACAAGGTAAATTTTTCCCAAACAAGAGGTAGTTAGGCTGCGGGCTGAGTTCACATGGGCTACACGCGATATCAGGCAAGTTCACGGAGAAAAGTCCTTTCAGATCTACTTCATAGATTCTATGTGGGCAAGGAAGTCCCTGAGGTCAAAGTGGCTGGAGGCTAGGTAAATAACCGGCATAAAGTAGTACTATGTACACCAGATGACTTCTTACACTTTTACTTCAGCACCTCCTTTTTGCTGCCATCAGAGCCAAGGCACGGGCTTGCATAGCTCTCTCATCTGTTCCATTGTGCATTCTTCACTTGCACGTGTTCTCTCTCAGACATTAAATGTATCACAGATTATTTCTGAACACTCCTTCAATTTACATTTGCAGTGATAGTGTCAGGTAGAAAAGATCAGCAGTGTCTGTCCTTGCTGCACATTGCATGACCAGACAAGAGCAACATAACCAGAATTCAGCCTGAATGTCAAATGCCAGTATGGGACAACGTATGTGCCAGATGCGCCATGTCAGACCCCAGGAATACTCCTCTTTTCAGGGACCACACAGTCAAGTGAAATGCAGATGTTGTAAATAGTACCTCTTTTAAACTGCTCACAAGAAAAGGTTTTCTTAACTTCTCAGGGCAATAAAGGAAGCTATTTCAATTTAAGAAAAATCCCAACTGCAAAAGAGAGACCGTATTTAAAGTCCATGTTCCATATTTCTCATGTACAAAATACATTCTGTTCCTTTGACTTACTATACCAAACTGCAGCAAGAAAACAAACAGTATAGAAAATAATTTTCCAAACTGAGTATAAATAATCACTGCTTCTGTTGTCAATTCTCTTCTTCTAAATATATGGGAAGATTTGCTTACTGACAAGGTCCAATACAGGTAGCCCCCCTGCTCCATTTTAGGCACCAATGACCAACAGAATACACAAGCAAACTTCATATGTTATTGAGAAAGGAATGCCCTTTCACACATTTGAAAACTAACTTGCCCAACTGATCATAATGCCAGCTCACCGGGCATACACCATTCATCATAAAAGAGATAAATTTTTCCCTCTGAAATAGTTATGACTTCACAGATCATTCACTGCTTAAGAGATAATTTCAATAAACAGATTTCAAAATAGTTATGGTCATAAGCAGACATCAAAACAATACATTAATCTTCATCAAAAAGACAGGCACAAGGAGGCAGTTATCATAATTGATACCAGAGGCAAACCAAGGCCTCAGCCTCAAACAGAGGCTATAAGAAAATAACCAAGTCAGGTATTTTCAACCAGACTAGGACTGATTAAGTTAGAGCACTTAGGGGTTGGCTGATGCAATGCCATGCAATGTCAGTAACTGTCTTTCAGTTCTTGCAGAGCACAGATGAGATCTTAAAAGAGAAATTGCACAAATAGTTACTATTATTTCTTAAAAAGGGTAAAAAGGAGTGCCAGAGAGTTACAGACCCATCAGCTTAGCTTCAACTTCTGGAAAAATAATGGAACAAAAAGGTTATTTTTAAGCATTTACAATAAAGCAGCAAGATGACTAATAACCAACATAGAAGCCAACATTGAAGTGGCTTACATGGATTAGAACTGAACATAAATCAACAATCTCAAGCTACTGCAAAGAAGGTAAACATCATCCTAGGACACATAAGCAGCAGTAATCCTAGTCTACTCAACACTAGTAACGCCCTGGAATTCTTTCTCCAGTTTTTTGTATTCCATTTCAAGATGGATGTGAGTCAATCTGTGGCACTACAACTAGTGCCATGAGGATGGTCTACAAAACATGACCAACCAGAAAAAATTAATGACAACTATTCCTGCTTAGTCTGAAGGAGATTAGGTTAGATGGACTGAGAGCTAGTATTCTTCAAACACACGGTCTCTGAAGGAAATTTTCCAGCGTGGCAGATTAGGCAAGGGTCTATTGCGTATGATACTGCATAGATACAGCTAGTGAAACAGGACCTCTTAAGATCTTTTCCAGTTTCATAATTCTATGAAGAAAACAGCCATCCTTCTACTATTGTATGCAAAATCCCAAAGCTTAGAAATAAACCCTTTAATACTAAAAATTGCTTATAGCTACAATCAGGGAAACTGCAGATTTTTGTTCAGCCATTTCTTCCACTCATCAATAATCCTGTTTCTGGAGCTGAAACTATTTTCAGACTTAAACAGTAGTATGCAACCTTTGCTTCCTGCGGCTGTAACCTCTGACTCAGGTTCTAACTTTCCTCCAATAACACAAAACTCCCAAACTCCCTTTCTTCAGCCTAATAATACCCTCTAATATTCTGTTCTTTTCTTCATAAAATTTTGTTGACCTTCTGTCATTTACTAACCCCTAGAGCTCCAAAACAAAGGGCCCACTGTACCCTTTGATTCAGCTGCCAATCTGATTACTTTGGCTGGGGGAGGCACGCTGCTTGGATTGCTGAATCAGGGCCTTTCATTGAAATTTCTCTTTTCCAACATCTGCAGCCCCTGGCAACCAATTGCAGAGTAGGTTTGGCAGACCTGTAAAGGGTGGTGAATAGTCTACAAAAGATACAGTTTGTAGTATAAAATCAGTGTGCCCCTTTCATAGTGATGGCAGATTAGAACCTCCACAGCACACATTGCTTAACTGCTGCAGCTTCACATAAAAATAGCTGAAGGAAATAACCTGCACTTTTCGTTGCAGTTGCTCTACTCAGACAACTGTGAATTCTGAAGAACAGTCACCTCTCAGCTGGTTATCAGCTCGCAAAGCATACTATTCACAGGATAGTATGTTAACCAGTTAATTTAAATTTATTCTTTAACAATCCAAAACTCTTTAAAATTACTTTCAGCAAAATTAATAGTAATAAAAAGCTTTCACTACGAGACCATTAGAAAGGGAGTAAGCTTCTCTAAGCCTGCTCTGTTATAACATCCAAATAACATTAAATAAGTATATTTAAAGTAAAACCAACACCAGCCTGCAAGTTACAGAACCTTCAGAAAGCCAGTAGAAAACACAGACAAGAAACCTTTTTACAAGAGCCAGAGTTGAGTTATACAGAATAAATTCCCACAATTTATAAGCATTCCTTATTGAAGTAAGCAAATGTCTTGTGCCATTACTGGGAGTTTCCCCCTCTTCTTTTTTTTCTTTTTCTTTCTTTTTTTTTTTTCCCCTCCTATTTCACCTCATAACTATATTGGAACAGTTTCATTTCACTATCAGGAAAAACACTCTGTTGCAAAATGTAGCAACCACACTAGGGGACACAGGCAGATCTGAAGTTTATGACCTGTAGCAATGAAAAGGGCTTTATTATCTTTTTTGGACAGAAAATTTATCATTGATTTAAAATAAAAATTCCAAACAAACACAAATGTTAAACCATCTTCATTATGTACATTGAGACCTCATTTCTCAACAGCATCTTAACAGAGATTCAAAATCCTATACTTTGACACCCTTTTGTTAGTCAAATGCAAAAAGAGGGAATCTGCATATTGCATTAATGTGCAGATTCATTACTGTGAATGTTTGTGTTCACAGACTGATCCAAGATAGACTAGTTGTCTGTTTCTGAAAACTAGTAGTCAAGTGCATGATGAAAAAGTTGCTTTACATATTTCAGAAGGTTACTGCAGGAACTTCCTTATTTAATAAAACAATCCTCATTCATCTACTATCAAACCACTCTAAAACACAGTAAAAGTAATCAGCTGGCCATCAGCACAAAACTGCAGAGAAGGAATGATTCTTGATTTCCACACAGAGCTGCAACAAACCTCCAAAAGTATACTGAAATATACTGAAGAAAAAAGTATACTGAGGATGTAATTTATCTTCTGTAGTCATCAGACAGCCACCTCACCAAGTACTATGAAATCAGTGTGAAAAGAATAAATTCAGATAAGTCATTTAAAATATTATTACCAGGGATTCAAACACAGACGTCAATGAATACGTCAATTTATTTTAATGCCTCATACTGTTAATGCATATTTTACATTACCACACAGCTCTATTTTCCATTGCACTGTCAATCTTTACCCTTTCATTATACAACCCTCATCATTGAGCTTAGCTATTAAATAACTTAGATTCTTCCTCCTGAAACTCATATTTACCACTTAAAATGAGAGTTCAGGAATGTTAGACAAACCAAAGATAAAGATTTATTCAGATTTCATTCACAAAGGAACCTTCATTAACAGCTGTCGCAACATTGAATTTAACAAACAGAACCTATGGAAAAGAACATACTAATTTTAAGTCACCGTTTTCAGTATACAACCAAGTTCTGAAGATGATAAGCTTTGGATTACAAATGGTTCTATTAGTTCACAGCCAAAACACTCTTTTGATAAAGCTACAATGAACTCCAGCTCCCCTTATTTTACAACAAAAAGCAGAAATCATTAAAGAGGAACCCAGCATGTACGAATGAATATCCAAATCCTACTTTCAGTTCTTAGGACTTCCTGCAAAGTCCTGGTCAAGCCACCTTAGGCCAGATTGCTAAAAGCATTTGATGCCAAAAGATGCAGACAAATGTCTACCAGGATTTTCAAAAGCATGTGGGCACCCAAACCTCATGTCTGCAGTAAATATCCCTTAATCTTCTGTACCTCAGTTTGTTCCTCAGGGGGAAAGGTTAGCTCCCTGATGTGGTTCCCAGTGCAGCTGCCTGAGTGTTTGAGTCAGCACAAGGAAGGGAGCAGCATGGAAGCAAGAAGCTGGGGCAGAGAAAAGGCGGGAGGGAATTTTTTGATGACTATTGCAATTTATGCCACTTTCAATTAATCACAGAATTCCAGACTTAAACCTTCTTCCTGCACACTGAAGCAGAGAAATCTTACAAACACAGCAGAGGACTAGCTTTGCTCCCAGTAAAGAAAAGCAGAAATTAAAGCATTATTTGGAAATAAATTAAGATGTAATTATTTCAATAAAACTGTTCTGAATGTTTAATAAATAAGAGTGAAATCCATAGTGTTTATAGCATAAAACACTTGAGGCTTTTTAAATCACAAATGCATTTCAATGTCACTTATAGTTTAGCAAAAATAGGACTAAGTTTATTAGCTATCACAAACATAGCGTTTCTGTACAACTATATGTTGAGCAGTCCAAGTCAATATACTGAGAATCATATAAAAAACTTGAACCATGGGAAAAACACAAGTCATTCTGGATTTCATAACAAACAGTCTTTGTTGGCAATGCATTATGCTTAAAAAAAAAGGTTAAAAAAAAAAAAAAAAAGTAAAACAATTGTGGGTACATTCCAAAGCTCTTCACCACCTCAGCTGTAAAATCACAGTTTAAACACAACCAATAGAGGCTCTGAACACACCTGCAGTAGCTCAAAGAACACCAAGCAACATGATAATTATCCATGGCATTATTACATGATTGATTATTTTACTGCTTCTGGCTGCGAAAACAAAATAGTCTCAACAAAAGGTTTAAAATAATAATGATTTATGAGTATAACACTCCATCAACTGGGATAAACAACGATTTTCACAGTACTCTTTTTTTTCTGAAAAATAATTTAGAATCCAAAAATGCCATTCCTGTTTGCAGCCTTAGGCTGAAATCTTTAAGACTCCAATTCAGAAAAACACTCCTAGTCAGACAGACACTTTAAAATGAGATTATTTCTAAGCACACTCTTAAATGTTTTCCTGTATTTGAAAAAAAAAATGACATTAATCTCCTCCAATCTAGGTGGTAACATAAAACCACACAGATCACAACTGAGTGTAATAGAATATAGTAGAAGCTATACTACTTATCCTAATGGTTATTCTGACTGTGTTGACAACTACAGACAGTGGAACAACTGTAAGCGTAAAAAAAACGTTGCTGCGGTTTGTTTAGTTTTCACTCTCTAATTGTATTCCAAAAGTGGAAATTGCAGCACCATTCTTGGAAAGCAGGACAGATACAGCCAACCACTCTGCTCTCTGGAAAACAAGGAGAACAATGAGCACATTTGGATTAATCAGAGCATTTTTTGAATTACAAAAGTACTTACGAGTAGGTATTATAACCATCTTTCTAACAGAAAGGATTCAGTGGAAACTAATAAATAATTAATTCATTATCTGTTACTAAACACTATTTTGAGAAACCTGGGCATGCAGGCAGGAAGCCTAGGTTATCAATATTCTAAGAAACCAAGGTTGGCAAGCGATCCGATGATATGGCAATATTCATCCTTAAATAAAATCATTAAATAGAAGCTCACGTTCCTTCTTATTGCCAATAATCACAATTTTTTAAAAGACCCAAGTAGATAGAAAAGTATGCTTCTGGCTATCTGGAGCTCTACCTACCCAGTTTTGATTTGTCTCCACTAAGTCATATTAGAACACGATTTTACAAATCTATGCCACTAACGTATGTAAGACCAAAACCACCAAATACTGTGTTCAAAGAGAAGCAACTGCTCATTAGTCAAAATTATTTCTTTCTATAGTTTTTGCTCATGACCAGTTGGCATAAAGTTGAATTCGTAAAGATTCAGTTCTTAGAGAGAGTAAATCTCTTTTTAACACAAAGTATCTTGGTTTCTAGATCAAATGCTTAAATTCTTAATTTTCTACTGAAATTCCTCTTTATAACGTGTAATTAGTTATGGTCCATATACAAAAAAAAAAAGAGTAATTTGTTTCCCCCTTTAACAGTTCAGCTTGTACTGATGGCCATGGAGTAAGTATGGAGGGAGCAAGTCAGAGTGCAGGGAGTATGGTCAGGCAAGTCACAAGTGAGCATCCCAACACTTGTGACCAGATCAAACATTGTTGGTGGCTAAACGTCATTGTGTGAGTGTATGTGTGTGTGCATGCACATTTGCCTCTGTGTGTAGAAAATGGAGGACAAAGGTAAGAAAGGATGCCGGGATGTAAAGGAAACTAACATCTGATCTATATTTTAACCATTGAAAAATGCAAACCAGTTATTCTAACTGAAAGTTTTAAAGATATGTTATTGACTTGGTTTAGTAGGTTTTTCTACGTTTTCAGTTATTTATATGGAATTATTTATTTAAATAATATTTATAATAAAGTTTAAATAATATTTTTATTTATTCATTTCAGAGTAAATATCTAAACCACACAATCTTTCTGCTAATGAGCTGCTTGTCCAATCTAGATAGGAAAAATCTTTTTCTTCCTACTGCAGAATCTGTTTGACTTCTTGAATTATAACTGAATGTATACAATGAAGTCCCAATGGGAATAAAATCCCATTTCTGTTTCTCCTGTTGTTTAAACTACTTTGCTGCTACAGGGAAAAAATATCTCAGATGCATAAGTGAACTTTGATGCAGTTGGTCTTTGTTATTTGTCTTTAATTAACAGAGCCAAACAACACTTTTCTGCATGAAAAGAGATGGGATATTATTTGCTTATATTCTTTTCAAAAACAATAATAAAAAAGAGTAGAGCCCAGAGGTGGAAAACAGAGTGAGCAGAGTGCTTCCAGATGTGGATACATAAGTGTTTTCAGTGGGTGGACAGTGAAAGAACTAAATGAAAACCTGGTCACAGTCCCACTGACACAAGCCAACACGGTAATTTCCAAATGACATAATGATGCATAGGAGACCCTTTTTGCCTTATCTGCCTGTACACAAAGCAAGGAGCAGCTTCCCTAACCCAGCAGTGCAGAGGACAGCTGGGCATGCAGTCACTAGCAGGCAGGCTCAAAGCCCTTGGCTGTTTCCACCCAACTCCGACATATTTCCCCAAGACAGGCAGGGATTTCATGATCTCCCACTATCATTCCTCATTATCCAGTTTAACAATTGTAATTTATGCTAATCACAAGATCAGCCTTAACCATTTTATTACAGTTTTGTTTCAGCAGTAAGATTCAAGGCTGCCACGCTGCCATTTTAATGAGTCCTGAAAGCAACATTTGTGTAAAGTGTACTTTCAACGTTGCATCTTCCCCTCAAAGAGCTCTGAATCTTGCATGTATAAACTCCTGTTTTGCAAACCACAGACTTTCCCAACTTTCTGTTGCTGTGATGGCTGGACTGACATAGGTGAGTTTTGCTTCTACATCATAAAAAATACTGTGGCTGTAACCCAACTGTTTTCATGACATGTAAGTGAGAAAAGACACACACGACCTAATTTGAGATTGTAAGGGGTAGTGGTTACACTGAGCTGTGATCTCAAATTCTTACTTATATATTTAACAAATCTTGTCTGAAAGTCACATACAACCACAGCTGAGATTTCATAGACATGTTCTCAGAAAAGCACTCACTTGAAGCGATAGCTTCTTATTTTTAACAAATGTAACAAAAAACATTTTGTGCGTAAACTATTGCAGTCATAATCATAGATGGGAGTGGAACAAGCTCTGTGCAACCAACAGCATTTACTGCTGGAAAATTTGTTAGTTCCACCCCAAAGTGCATAGTGCACTGAAAGGCAACCAGCTACTCCAAGCAACTGCCAAACATGCTGATCTTCATTCCTAACAGTTTGGAGCCATAATGCAGATTCCTCAGCTTTGGGATTGCAAAAGATTGTGTTTTAAGGAAAAGAATGTTAATCATAATGAGACTTAAAATCGGAACACACTTGTATTCTGTTTTCATGCATTTTATTGTGTTTCCACATTTCAAAATACACATAGCAGGTATTCTGTTCAGATCCAAATGTTACTTTGATATATTCCCTTGCAACCACTGTTTACCTAATCAAAGCAGACAGCTGTGGGTTTTATTATCCTTAAGCAAATATTTGCACAGGTATTACTTACTTGTGTTATACATTACCATACAGTTTTGCAAACAAAAGCCAACCATGACAATCTAAATGTCCTCACATATGAACTTTTTTTAACGAGTGTGAACAATTCCCAAAGAAATTATTTCAATTGTATAAGCAGTTGCCTTCCATCATATTAGTTATGGACAGCTTTAAAACTGCATTAGGTCTAAAGTATAGAAAGACTGCTAACACTAATAAGCAAGAGGATGCTGGAACCAGCACAGATCTGTATACACAGTGAACAAAGCTGCTGTTACAGCAGAGAATAACATTAAGAAATTATGTGATTTAGGTACCTGTAGGAATCTAAGACTTGTCAATAATGAAGCTTCAATGTTGTGTGATGTACATGTTGTGTGATGTACATGTTGTGTGATGTACATGGAAGCAATGTATGCATAATTGACACTCACTGCACAATGGAAAGACAGAAAACTGCGGATCTTAATGGGCAACTTTTTAACTGCAAACAACTAACTGGGTTTCTTCTGGTATTAAAATAAAATTAGAATCAAATATTTCCATCCTTGTTTGCACATGTAGTCAAGCCACTTTCCCTGCACTATGTGAATTTCCCCAGTCTGGCAGGTACAGAGCCTGTCAGGTAATTACCTGAACTACTGCACAGGTTGTGATCTGTGGTATTTGGCATAGGAGCTGATTCAGAGAGGGAACTGCCAGGGGTGTAGAAAATGGCAGTTTGAGCTCAGCACGCACGAATCAGGGGCTCAGTCAAGCTGAGTCAAGTTGTATGAGTGACAGCAGCATGCCCAGTCAAACAGGGTGGAAGAGGGAAAATCACAGCAGTACAAGACAGTTGATTGGTAAGATGACTTCGAAGTAGAGTGTATTTCATCTCACTCATCTAATGATTTTGCTGCACACACTAGTCAACGGTAATATGAGGACAATAACTTGTTTCACATCAAAAGCACAGATTTTCTGTTGTGAAATAAGCACAGTTGCTTGAGTTCAACCTGATGAAGCTCCACAGTAAGAGAAATGGTTATCTGATGACTGCCTGGGGCCTCAGCCTCACTTATAGTAAATAACATTTACATGACAAAAGACTACCATAAAAATTAGCAACCACAAGCTATCTTTGCAAGCAGTCACAGAGATGCCATCATTGAAGTGGTCAGAGGTGATAGATTGCAGTGCTGAATACCAGGAAAATTTATTATGTCTGGCACCAGTTTCATGAAAACTGAGCTTTTTCTTCTCTCATACTATCAGGCATTAACTTACCTTTTTAAAATGTTTGTTATTTATAACTTTTTTTTTTTTTTTTTGGTGAGCATCCAGCTGTTTCCTTCCCTCTTTTGGGAGGTATATGAGAATCTACATCTCCCTATAACAAAATTCAACTACAGCCAAATTTTCGAATCTTGACAGAATACTTGCATTAGATAGCAGTTACTGTGTTACTAAAGGTATGGGAAGTTATATTCTTGGTACGTATGCATGCTCCCATGCTTTGGAAAAATATTTAGGGAATTCTGTTCAAGGCACCAAGTGAGATTCTAACCACAACCTAACTATTAGCTGTCTGCTGAAGAAATGCATCTCTGAAAAGACTGGAGTGCACTGCACTTTCTATTGCTAGACATGAAATTAAGAATACACTGGAAAAAACTTCTCTGGATATTCCACTGTATCTGCTACTTACTGTCTCCTGAGTTTTCTACAAAGCAGCAAGCATGAAAGAGACATGGTGATTTAAAGTCCAGCTCTATGAATGTAGATAAGATCTAAAACAAAACAAAGAACGAACTCTGTTTTACTCTTGGAATGGCTTCTCAAATATTTAAAACTACTATGACCTAGAAAGCCAACCGATTGATATATTGTCCTTGACCTTGTCATTCCTGGCTAGTTTGTTTTTCTCTGCTCTGTCTCTGTATTCTGTCTTGTATATATTAATCTGAAATACCTAACCTCATTCATTTGATAAAGTAAGCACTGTACAGATAATAGGTTATTAAGTGCTCTGCTCAGTTACTCGGCTGTCCAGCAGTATCACCTGACTATGGAATATGGCAGAGATACCATTTTTGCTAGCATGAATTTTCAGAAAAAAAATATTAGAAAAGCCTGTTAAGATGACTCTTAGGATAATGAAAGGCATACCTGAAATTTTATATAATATTTGCATTTTCTCCTACTTGGAAAAAAAACAATAGTAAATTATTTTATTCTTCAAAAAACAAAATTCTCTGTATATTTATAAACATATCTATCTCCAATAAAACTAAAAGTCAGTCAAACTGCTAATGCAGGAAATCTTATCTATAACACAAAGGAATCGAACTCCATTTTCTCCTTATAGTTGCCTCGCTGATACAATACCTATGAGTCTTCATAATGTACAGAAGCAGTCATAAACTTGAACATGCAAACATGACATGTCAATCCAAATATAATAAATTAACACAAAAAAATTATTGTGCATATAGAGGAAAGAAAACAGGTTGCACTACATATACATTCTTCTCCCTCCTATCCTCCTATTTTTCTCCTTTTCTTTACAAAATAAGTCTACAAAAAATCCAAGCCCTTCCTCCAAGACCTGTAAAAGAATCTAAATTTCACAGCTCATGCAGAAATTTTAAGTTAAGTCAGAATTGAGTATCTGGCACTGCAATTCGTGCATGCTTAGAACTGCTAATAGGAGTTTGACAAAAAAACGGTAACCAATTAAGTCGTTAATTGGAATAAATCCCTTTCCAGGAAAAAGTTCTACAAAATGGCAAAAGTAAAATTAAATTATAATGACTAAGTAGGAGATTCATAGACTGCAAAAGTCAGCTTTGAGGAACATATACCCTTGCCACAGCACAGCAACTCCACTTTTAGTAGTCACGGAAGGACTGAATTCCTTTACCATAATCCACCCTTCTACCCATCACTTTCCATGAGACAAAGGTTACCGCAAACTTTTAGTCACTTGCTTTGGCAGGACTTTGTGAAACTACTTCATAAGCAAAAAAGATAACAAATAAACTGTATTATATTACTATAACAAGGCTTTTAAGCAGATTTGCAATGACCTTATTGGCCTGAATCATAAAATGGTAATTCTTGTTGGACTTATAATTTATGGTAAAAGTTAACTTGAGCAAAAGCCCCTTGCTGCTTTAGCTACTACAAAAGGCTATATCATATTCTGGTCTATTGCAATCTGATTGTCATATTTTTATCTTTAAAAGAGATTTATAACAATGCCATTAATAGAGGTCCAGTAAAATGGTAACAATCAAGTCAACAATTTTCATACGCATTTTACTTTTCGAATAAAGAATCTAACTATCAACACCAACCTCAAAGGGCTAGCATGTCATCTACAATTATTATATTAGCTAGGTTGTATAAGATCTAATTATGTCAGTTCATGGCAAAAGTGTTCCTAATGATGTATATTGAGCCAAACCATTTATTACAGGACACAAGTATGATTGAATTTCTGTAGTTTCCCACATTCCAGTGACTGAGCATTCAAAAGAAGCTGCTTAGGTGCAGTCATGCTTAAGTCAGAATAATAAAGTAAGATGAAGCCGTTACGTTGACATTTTCCTCCACAGAATTTCTACCTAAGGTCTGTGAGAGAAAGAGCTCAGGGAGACAAAGCACAGGTTAGCAAACAGCAGCAGGAACAAAGGCTGTAATTACTACTCATTCCACTTCAGTCAACTAGAATATAAAAAAGGCTGATCAAAATTTAGACTTGGAGGATGGCTGGAGACTAAATTATAATTCACTTCCAATAGGAATGAAATTATTCAATTCAGCCTTCTTTGTAGTACTAGGTGCTGCAATTTTCTGAGAGTTTCTGATATTTTAGTTATGGGAAATCTTTTCAAGAGTAAACATTATGCATAACCAATTTGAAAATTATTACAGGACTCACGGATAGAAACAAATAAGCTCACATCTAAAAATCATGTGTTAATTCTTTGCCATACCCTGTGTAATGGGCCTACAGACACGTCTTTAGAATGGGAGAATAGTGTTGGGTTAGTTGTAAAAGTGAGAAGCCCTTGAAATTCAAAGTAGTATAAAAAATCCTCATCTACCCTGAAAAAGATTTATTAGGAAAAACTTTCAGATTTCAAAGTTTTCAAAAATAAGATGACTTAAGAAAAGCACTTGTATTTATATTGTCTTTCAAATATTATAGACCAGAAGTGACTAAGAGATCAATGTTTACAAATCCCAAGCATTTGAAAATGTGTTTTTTATTAGATTAGCAGAAAGCAGTTGCTACACCTAAAAGAGTGTTCAAGTTTTTGTTAGGTTTTTGAGTTTTTTTCTTCATGGGGAGAATAGGGGCATTAATCAGAGTCCATGCTGTCACCTCAAGCTGCAGCTTGTCAGGAAACCTGGTGTAGTACTTCTTGTCTCTGCCATTCTTTCACATTTAAGTCTTCATTTCAATTCAGATAAACAAAAATGCTTTACCTCCTGTTTGTACCTGTGAGCCCCTAGCTATGGTTGAGGTCATTAGGCATTACATTTATTATGCATAGAAATAATTAAAAATTCTGTTGGTGAAAATAATTCTCCACGTGAACTCCTTAGGAGGTGCCATACAAACACACACACTGGGTAACATTTTTGAGTAAGATGGGGCAGTGTCTGAATCACAATGTACAATGCAAAAAACCACAGTCTTCGCAAACTGTATCAGTGACCTTTGTCTCTTCTGTGTATACTGTAAGGTTTGCTGCTGTTGGAAATGATGAATCAAAGAGGGTATCACCATCACATTCACCACTGCTGATGCAAAGGGCCTCTGAATTTGCTACTTCAGAATTCAGTATTCAGAAGCACTTTAAAAATCCCTGATACCACTAGAACTAACAGAGCCATTAACAAACTTACTTTTTTCTTCCCACTTGCATTTCTGTACTTAGCAGTTTTTGTCCTAGAAGGGTGAATGCTTAGATGGCAATCATTACCCCAATAAACATGGGTGGACAGTCTATTCACAAACAGCAGATTTGCTTTCTGTAAGATATATCACTGTTGTATTGCAATAAATAAAGTGAAAGTTCAGCAGTCTAATCTGTTTAAAAAAAATAGTACATTTATGTATGTAAAAAAAAACACCTTGTGAACTAATAGAGATTCTCTCTCTGAGTGTTTCAAAACAGGCAGCTAAGAGGAGCGCCCTGCTTTAATTCCGTACCTTCACTCAGTAACGTAGCACAGCAGCTGGGTAGTTTATGATTGCTTGTGTAGTCAAATTCTCAGACTAATTGACAGTACAGTGTTTCTACAGTGTTTCTGTAAATATTCTGGATAAGAGCTATAAAATATGAAACATTCTCTGTCTATTTAAAAAATTCCCTGGACCAAGGATACATTTCACCTTGGCGTGCTCGTGGTCAATCTGCCCTCTCTGTCTTTCCACCCATCTTCCCCTCTTCTTTCCCTCTCTCTCCCCTTCTCCTCATCCCAAGGAAAACTCTTAGCTTTCCTCGTGTTTTACTTCTACTAATTTAAGCCAAAGGACTTGCGCTAACCCTAGTGAAAATATTTAAATTTCCTGTCTCACAAAGTTATGTTCTTACCAAAATTGACTAAATTTCTGAGGTATTGGTTAAACCATTATCCACTGTGGTTCACTGAAGTTACAGATGTGTGGTTAACTTTAGGGTAGAGGGGAGAATGGAGCTGCTTCTATTTACAGCCTTAGATATGAGGACTTAAAGGCTCACATCCAGAAATCTCTTCAGCTAGCTAAGAACAAAAGAAAAAATAAAACAAACAAAAAAGAAAAATAAACAAAAGAACAAAAGAAAAATGAAGAGCAAAATTTTTCAATTATAATCTAATTAGAAGCACACTTCTGACAACTATCTTTCAGTATTAAATTAACTTTAAATCTTAACATGTGAAGAAATAAATTTTAGTTAATAACTTCTGCACTCCTATTCTACTTCTTTCTTAGTTTTATCCAGGGAAAAGATGTTTATGACCAGACTTCTCTAAAATGCTGACTTATCACTCATCATGCAATAGAGCACTGCACTCTGTTTACAGCACTGCAAAGCTTAATGCATTTTGTGGAATTTTTTTCTGCCAGATATTGCCCTATTCAAAATTTGTACACAGCAAAAGAAGCATAACAGTGAAGGCCTGCCTTTTGGCAAAATGACAAAACAGACATACATTAAATGTCGGCTTTCCAGAGTTTACATCACTCACACCCCTCAGTCTACAAGGACCTACAAATTACAGCTGTCGCAGTTTTTGCATAACCTAAACTTTCAGCTCTAGAGAACCCTTACTTGTCTACATTTATTTATATTCTTGGTAATGGAGTGGTTCATTATTTATACTAGCTGTTTAAAAAGTAACTGGGTTGTTTTACGAATTGTGCATTTGTGCAGAGATGGACTGTGCATTTTATGTATCTAAAGAAAATCAAGATTCATCAACCAAAGTAATTTGACTTAAATTTGTACAATCATATGAGTAAAAAATTTTTCCCTAAAATCTTTTGCAATAGTTTTTGCAACGCAGATTAAATTACTTCCCACATCTACTAGTCATGTTCCTTGACTGTTAGGATTTAACATTGTTAAATCTATAAACAGACATTGCTACATTTTCAAGTCTCCTTTCATTTTTAAAAATGTGTAACTTTGCTCATGTGTAAACAACTGCTCTGGACACATGTGCTACAGAAGAGTTATTACCTACATACTAAACAATCTCCTAACTGAACTTAAAACTGAGACTGGTGCTTTGCAGACCTTCAAAAACAGAAATGGGTAAACCTTTTCAAACCTTTTGATCTTGGAGATTCAGTGTGCACAGGAGTAGCAGGAACTCTTGCATCTCTTATCTCCAGCATTTTGAATGCATGTTTACTTTCAAAATTGACTGCATCAACAGAAGCGATCATTATTTGCAGGCAATTGGAAACCTGGACTGTGTATGAATGACAGATAGTTTGTATTATACTACAAAGAGAGTATTAACATAGGTAGGAGTATGCTGTATGTGCATAATTATCAACACAGTAAATATTAATTTGGATTTTTTCCCTCTTCAGTCCCATTCCTCCAGCATCTTTTAAGCATGTATCTTTTGAGAGATACTCAATAATGTAGAAATTCAAGTAATTTTCTGAAAACTAGTTCAAAAAGTTAATAAAACAGCGTTCCAGATCACACATTTCAGACCTTAAAAGCCACTTAAGAAAGAAGGTTAGGGTCTCATGTTAAAACACTGGTAGTGACCATGTACCCAGCACAAAGGTGAGTGTTTATGACCTTGGTGAGATGGGATTTCCATTTCCTTTAATGAGCCAAGACATCAGACCAGCACTCTTAACTAATGCTTACACAGAAGCAGCCCCTGGGACAATATGTCTGTTTCTGTGGAAGCGAAGGAAAGTAGGTGTGGAGAAGGGGTGGGGGGAATGGGGATGGGGACTTGGAGAAAGACTTACAAACCTAGACCAAGACAATAATGGTAACTGTAGTGTGGCTGATCTGTGGGCCAGAAAAGAGAGGAAGAAATCACAACTGTGAAGTTTTGCCCTGGGAGCTGCTTGTGACTCCCATATTCCCCAGCTCTGGGTAGCACTGCATGCAATTTTGCTCAGAAAACTGAGTCCATCAACAGCCCTGGTCACCCCAAAATGCTGATTTCCAATTTGCTGTCTCCAGAACAATGGCTCTACTTCACAGAGCACAGTGTTTTTTCAGAGCTGTTTGAATTTTGAGTTTGATGGCGTGGCAGGAAAGTGTTACCTCAACTTCCCTATCATAACATTTAATGCTGGCAAAGACAGTAAAACCAAGATGCCAACGGCACCAGAAATGATACGCAGTATTTAATGGCAGCTTGTTTACTCCTATCATGCACTGTTTCTTTGTTAAGTAAACTGACACATCTCAGACCTACAACACGTGTAAGCCACAAAGTTAGAACTCTGCCTTACCGCAATCGAGAGGCAGGCTGTGGTGTTTAGCCCAAGACTCTCAAAGCACACAAGTCTCCCAAATGGAAAGTGGAGGCTGGCTGGTGAGTGAAGAAGGGTATATTTGCCGCTGAATGGTCCACATCTGGCTGATCAGCCTCACCCCTAGCCAAGCAGCATGTGCTGCAACTTCCCTGTGGCAAACCAAACAAGAAAGAGGAGAACTTCCCTATGGAGATGAATAAAAAGAAAGGCGGGAAGGCAAAGAGCAGGCAGGGGACCTGGGGAAGTCTGGAGAAGTCTTCAGAAGGGGATGGGGAGCTTGGATGGAGGGACTGCAGGACTCTAGGAGAAAAGCTTAGATGTAGTGGTATATGTGTAGAGGGAAAAGATGTCCCAGTGGGGAAAAACAGGAAGCTTGCAGGTAAATGAAGTTCTCAGCAAAACACCTACACACTTGTCTAGTATAACCATAACCTCCTTTAACCTTAGCACCTAAGCATCCAGTTCTAGCTTAGGTTGTGTAGCCTCAACTACTCTAACCTCACTCACACAGATCAAAAAAGGTTAAAAGCACACCAAGTCTTAGAAAGGTCTTTAGAAGATCTATGAAAAAAAGAGTTAAAGAGGAAAATAATCCATGGCATTTAAGTATTATTTCGGTCCCAATTAGAAGGCCCTTGAATAAGATATACAACATCAAGGGCACAACTACTTTGCTCAAGGATATTCATAATTTGAAGTGGTATATTTCTTTGCTTTTAATCCCAGACTGAGAAGATGGAGTCTGCATGAGCACTAGCACTGAGTTTATTTTTAGAAGTATACACTAATAGCAGGCAATTAATATACTAATATTAATAGAATACACTAATAGAATACACTAATTTACAGGCAAGAATGAGAGATGTTTGGGTAAAATATTTTTTAACTACAAGAAAAATTAAATGCTGGATGGCTAATCCCCTTCCTGGAGCTTTTCAATTTCTTAATTAATATCTGGGGAAAGCTATTGGCTGCAGCTCATTGTTGCAGCTGTAAAGTGCCAGACTGAGTAATTTCATTAACTACTGTTTTTGAAAGAACAGCTTGCTATCTAATTCTATAAAGTCATTCAACCACCTGATAGAACATGTGAGGAAACATAAACCAACCCAAACCTTCCCCATTCACTGTTTCTGAGAACAGACTGACAGCAACAGAACCAAAACCATGGAAGGGGAAAAGTGCACGTGGTTTATATCTGATCTGTTAGCCTTTGTCACAAGGAAATATAATCTGCACATACAACAAATTATGGTCTAGTCAAAACGTAGGTATCATCTGCCTCAGCCTCAAGCAGGGTTTTAGCTGTAATCTAGAAATTCATAAAACCTATGCAACCCAGTTGTTCCACAATCAGCATAATGAAGCTTCTGCTGTTATGGAAAATGAAAACATAACTTTGGATAAAACAGCCATACAGGTAGCCATGATTGTTTATCATCTTGTTTATACCAAGAGACCAAAGTGCTAACAGAGAGCGAAAAGGATTTTAAGGAAGTAGAAATTATGTCTTTGATTCTTAGCAGCCTATACTTACCACTTAACATGCTGAGTATCAAGTAGATGCAAGAGTTGTGTCTGATGTAAGAAACAGGATATTAAATTCAGGCATTTACTCTTCTTAAATCAACTAGTACAGATCTCTAATGTTATAGATGCTAGTTTATGTGTGAAAAAGTACTACAGACCCTCATCATTCATTATAATAACCATACAGTCGAAACAGCTATTTTCTTTGTAAAGCAATTTTATAATAAGCCAGCAGTATATTTTAACCTTGTAGCAACATGCCTCAAAGCATCTTTTTTCATGAGCATGGTTTATCATTTTACAAAAATATATACTAAGGCTATTTGTATTCTGCACAAAGCTAGAATGTAGGACTTGAAACAGAACACTCAACATTTTGGGTAAAATATGTACATTTCAATTCCGAATGAGACACTTAATCAGCCAAAACCTGCTTCTGACAGACTAGTGATGAATTATAGGATTTTCAGTAATCCTCCAATAAACAAAGTGAACACTGTTCTTCATGCAGAAACTGCTGGTTAAATCACACATGACATAGATCTGGTATTCTTGCTGGAAAATATGGCATTACTTTGATTGTCACACAGCCTTCTAGAAACACTCCAGCTTGTCTATATATAGGCACACAGTTTAAAAGAAAAATTATGTGATAGAAGTCATAAACATACCAAAATCCTACCTAGCAACATAGGTCTTGAAAGAGTTTTCTATACTTTAGATCAAGGGAGAAAAATACTTTCAAAAATATACTGTGAAGGAAGGAAAAAGGATTACATGAAGCTGGAATTATTTTGCAAAAGAAAATTAAGCCTGTCATCCCTCTCCAACAGACTGTAAAGATGCCTAATATAAAAGTCGGTTTGTCACCTGTTAGAGGTAGAGTTTTGCATGGTATTTGGAACGAGACCTCCCTTGCAATGGTAAGCTCCCTGTATGTTTGGCAGGGAAACAGTACCACCTGCACTATATGGCAAAACTTTTTCATTTGTATACCAGGTCTGTTTCAAACAAGCTTGTGGGGCAAAAATGTGGTGTATGTACCACTCTGTGCTTTAAAGTGAAGGTTTGCCACAGCAGAAATTATTCATAGAATAATTACAACTAAAACATCTATTCTAACCCTTGGACAAAACAATTAACTTGTATAAATGGCAGATTAACAGAATGAAATTACGTCATCCCCCAATTTGCTTTTGAAGTGACAAGCAAAACTATGTTTAGTAAATTGGGAAAATGTATCAACCCTTTCTATGAAATTTCTTTTCTTCAGAGAGTGAGTTTCTCAGATCTCCACAGGATTCTAGGCAGGGTGGATAACAATGAAAGTATTTTTAAAATAGCTGGCTTTCATATCTTGCTTTATTTGAAGACACTTTTCTTTTCAATTTCCCAATTTATATTTAAATATGAATTTATTATTTCCTGTGCAAAGTAGCAATCTAGGAAACACAATTAATTTAAGACACAAAAATATCCAGTAGTATTTAAAATGTTTAAGAAAAATCAAATCTCTGAAGAAATGGAAACCAAACACAAAGCAACTGGAGCTAGAATAAGCCAAAATGTTAAACCAGCCTTTGACACATTTCTGTCTGACATATTTCTAGCTTTAGCTATTTTGACTATACCACAGGTGCATAGTGAATATTTGCTTCATTCCAAATTTCAACTACTTCATTCAAAGCTGAAAAACCAACTGGGATTTTAAAAGCCAGGAAACCTTGTGTTCTTCTTACAATCCATGAATAAAAATGAGGTGAGAGGCTGAGATCTAGTTTTAAAATCTTGAAGGCCATGGTAATGAGAAACAATCAGTTCAATTCACTACTATAGATAAGATTGTATTTACTATGTCAATATGTTTCAAATTAAAAACATATTTCTGGAAAGTTATTTCCTCTTCCATATACATACTAAACAGATTTTATTTTACTATTTTTTGCCAAACCTGGTATTATGCACAAACATCACAACCATTGGTAATAAATGTTTACACTAACATTGTTTAAATTTTGTGAAAATGAGAAACATAATACATGTGTACTAACCTACACTACTGCTAAATTGTACTGCCTTATTAGAAAAAATTATAGTAACAGTAACAAAATTATGAGCCCTTAAACTGTTTAAATTGTCAGACAACCAACCTTTCCCTAACAAAGAAACAAAGAAACAAAGAAAAAGATTTAAAGCAACAGTTTTTCTATTTTACAATTTAAATTATAATCAGATGCACTTAAGTTACTTTAAAGTTTTCTACCCTGTTCTTCTTTGCCTAGAACTTAAAGGAGAAGGGAGATGAATTAAAGTCCTTGGAAACAGCTTAGCCCCTCTGCTGAATGCATTTCACATTTCTTTCATAGCAGTAGGAAAGAGTCCTGATGCAGAGCTGAGACTACTTCTGTTGAGAAAGAGCCAAAAATTTCACTTTATTCTTTTGATAAAATCAAAGTGCTGAAAATCTAAGCTCTAAAAATATGGTTGGATGGAGATGAGAGGGGATTTGATGGTTGACACCACTCCTCCCCGTTATCTGAACTTAAAAAAAAAAATAAAAAGTGTTCATTTCTGTTTTAAGACAAATTTCCTCCCTTTCTCATGTCGTAGGAGCAGTATTCTCCCTTTGCCTTTAAACAGCATGGTCTCTGTGAGGGAGGATAGAAGGAACTTCCCCAGATGGAAATACATCAGTAAAAAGAACAAGAGAGGCAATAGCCTGCACCATCTGAAGCCAGAAAATGCCATTGCTTTAAAGTCTCAGGGTAGAGTATAACAACCACTTTGATATATAACAAGACTTCCATAACTAATGAAATTGTACAGTGAAAAGAATTCATCAAGTTGTTTTCAGTTAAGTCATTTGACATTATAAATTTATCTTCAATTTCCTGTCAGAAAGGAATGAACAGGGAGTTGAAAGGGGCTACAGGGAATGTTTTCTGCAGTAGTCAATTTGCACAGATGAAGTCAGACCGCTTTGAATCCCTAGGATGGGCTAGGTGCCTAGAACAGCTGGCACTCGAATTCAAACAGTTCCATACTGAACAACATTAATAAACATGTTGAAGAAAATTTAATGCAAAATAAATAATAAAATAATGTTATATTTTTCTTTTCTTTTTTTTTTTTTTTTAAATTTGAATGTCTAGCAAACTGCTACAGCTACGTTTACCAAGAAAAGCAGAACTAGCTTAGCCAGCTTTGTGATTACCTAAAAACTTTTATCACTGACTCAGTCAATTCGATGCACCCGTGATCCCAGTCTGAGGGTCTGTATTTAAACCAGGCAGTTCCATCACTTAAGTAAAATATACATTGCTAAAGAATGGAAATTGCAGGTTGTGATACAACTTAGGCATTCTGGAGCAAAACCACAATACTACGGTACTGTTTTTTTTCCCTTTACTTTGCCAATTTAATCATGCTTTCCACCCTCAAGACTGATTTCCTTGCTAATATTGGTTGGCATTAAATTTGACCATATTTTTCTGTTCCATAATTTATTGGCCTATATTTAACAAGAGGTTTTCCTACACTCTGGATCTGGATCACATACTGCAAATAGTATGTGATATTATATAGTTTATTTAAAGCCTCACCAGTTCCACTGAACTTCTTCAATACCTTTTTAAGATAAAGTTATTTCTATTCAAATGAATAAAATCCATTCAGACAGCTACCTGGTAATGCAGAAAAATAAAGACTACGCTTTTTATTGCAGATGTACCATATAGATATATTGTTGAGCCAAACATATAGATATATATCATATATAATTGCTTATGACAATCACATACACATAAGTTTTAACAATTCCTTTATTTATCAGAGAAAAGCAAACAACTTATCTTATGAAACTTGATTTACTCACAAACCAGAATGAGTTACCTGAAAGGTATGAGGCTGATCCAGTTTAGCTATGCAGATATAACTCCTAAGTTCCCTGAGCTCCGATACCAGTTTAGGCGGTGAAAATGCTATAAAATAGACAAAAACTGTGTTGTTATAAAGATATTTGTACCCGTGACCTTCTCAGGTACAGGTGGCCACATAGACATTCTGATTGTCAGTGGACAGTCACCTCTGTCCTTCAGCTGTTCGCTGATCAAAAGATCAGCAAAAGATGAAACTGAGGACATGAGACTGTATTGAAGATTAATGTAGTATGACAGCACAAAATTTCATTATTTTGAGCAGTGTTTCAGCTCTCCAAGCCATTTCCTCCCAGCACCATCACAAGGTCCAAGCACACACTCAAAGTACCACTAACTGCTCCAGCATCAGGCATTTTGCAGACACTACATGACATCAGGCATTAACGTCCACTATGGCAAGAGATGGGTCAGTTGTAGAACTTGCACTTGGGGCGTAGAATAAAGGAACAGAACTTAGCAAAGACCTGAGTGATGCTCTCTGTGGACTCTGCCTGCTCACCTGCTCCCCTGAGCTTGCCTTCCATTCAGAACCATCTTTCCCTTTATCTTCCTCTACAGGGACCCAGTGGTCTGTGCATTGGCCCTCCACAGGCTCAAGGCTGAGTAGATAGAACATCTAAGTCAGAAAACTCTGGCTTACTAAAGTTCATAGAGCAAGAACTTTAGGCAATGTAAGAGCCTCACTCTCCTATTCACCTTCAGTACCATGCAAGGTGGCTACCTGCACTATGGGGTTTCAGAGGTTGGCAGGAATGGGGTTTCAGACTTTGACAGAAATGTGCTAGAATTGGAAATCTAGTTAGCTTGCTGAAGGAGTAGGCTGTCCATTCTTTCCTGGGAACACCTCAATGGTTACAGCACTGAGGAATCAGCGGTGGGTGAAATGACGTCTGACCTAAAACCACATGACCAAATATGACTACTAGTTGGAGTACTGGTATGTGCAAGTGAAAAAACAACAGAATTTTTCTTTCCTGGTACCCAGACAGATTCTTTTTCTCTGGTGTCCAGCAGAGAACAATAAAAATGGTTTTCAATTAGACCACCAAAAGGCGACAAGGAGCAGAAATACCTGGGAACATGGATCCTGCAACAACTGAAAGCAGATGGGAAGGGCAAAGTCACCTCCAGCTAGGTATAACTGAAATAAACCCCACACACTCGGTTCAGAAATACAGCTAAATGTTTGTTAAACACAAACCAGAAGTAATATTGACTTGATCCAGAACCTATATAGCTCATATATAGCAGTTAAAGCCAGTTTGTGGTGGTTACGTGACTGCATTTGAGGCAATAAACATTGTTCCATTGTCCCCAGACAAAACAAATTGGGCCATTCTTGAGCTGAAACAAGAATGTCTGTGACATTCTACCAATTAATGAGTTTAATAATTATTTTTTAAAAAACATGTTACTTTCTTGCACAGTCATCACTACACATTGCTGAAATTTACAGTTTTGGACAGTGCCCACAACTGATGTCACGCTGGTCTAACAGTCAGTGAACCATCACACTTCAATTTTCAATGTTTTCCCAAGCATATAAGTTGTAAGCACATAAATCCTGCAGCATTGTAATTATGTGGTAGCAACAATATAATTACAGTTGTATTGACCAAACAGGGACAGTTCTGAGGAAGAAAAGGAATGGCAAAGAAACATCGCTAAGTAACAAAACAGTAAATACAGGATTCAGCAACTTAAATGCAACATGTGATATCCGTCTCTTCTGTAATTGAAGCAGAACATGCAATAGCAATCTAGAAGACCTCACTAGAGCTGATTTTAAATACCCTCAATTCAACACATTTAATATGTATTTCATAGTATCTGGTTAAGCAGAAATATCTTCTATTTCTTTATGTAAAAAAGGAATAATCTTAAGAGACAGAAATGAAAATGTAAGTTTAGGTAAATACTGCACAAGTTAAAGGTTGGATTTTCAAAAGAAGTCAGCACTCCTAAACACACCTTCACAAAACATTCTTTTCACAGCTGCTGAGCATTGGGTATATTGGAATCTTACCATAAGACCTTTATTTCCAATTTTAAATTTAAATCTGTCTGTGTGTGTGTGTGTAATACAACAACTATAAAAGCAAAGCAAAAACTAGGGAGTTAGTTCAATCAAACTTTTACAAAAGACTATTTAGTAAGAGTACAATTTAAGTTCATAGTGCCTACATGGAAGAAACCTACTGTGAAATAAATAATTTTCTAAAAAAAATACAAATTTTATACTGCCTCTGTCTGAGATCCACTGGAGATAAGCAGGTTAGACAGTCCAGGTTAAGAACTCATGCACTCTTTCTGCTTCTGTGTTCACATCTGAGGGTTGGAGGATTTAATGATGCTGTTTAATATGGATTTATTGGCTCAGACTGATGATAGATCAAGTTTCTTATAGGCTTTATAGTCAGCAATGCCACTGGTCTCTCTCTCATTTATATGTTGTATTTATGTTTCTATAATTTCAACAAAGCTTTGTCCAAATTATTAAACCCTCTCTCTTTAGCATAGATATCTGATAGTTACAGCCTTTATAACCTTTAACACTTACCACCTCAAGAAATCTCCACCAACAAAGAAAAGAGTGTTCATGGTTAAAATGTGTTTTCACTGATATTCAACAATTTTAGAAGATTTATTAGAGAACTGTTGAAACGATCTCGTAGTTTAATAGATAAATATATTCTAAAAAGTATCAATCTAATTAAACAAGAACATAATTATTAAATATATATTCTGTTTTTCTATATTTTAATGAGAATTTTCAGCCCATTTTTGTTCATCTGTTTTCTAAAGACCTACCAAGACATTATGAATCTTGTGCAATACTACTCCTGTGAGCTGAAGGCAAACAAATCAGCTAACTCTCATGCTCCTGGGCAAATATTTCCAGAGAACCCCTCTCAAATATACATTAGAAATGTTCGTCAGAAATGAAAGGCAAGTCTCTGGAGTCACAGGAAGAAAGACAGACTTGTCATGCATTAATCCAGATCTTTCTCCTTACCTTATTAGTTATGTCTCAGAAAGAGTAATTTAATTAAATTTGCAGTGCCCATCAACAATAGTTATGGAATTGGGTGGAAAAGACACCTTGAGTTGAAGAAAAATTAATGGAAAGCATGTATCTTCATATTGAGGACTTTTAGTTCTGTTCCACATCCCTATTAGCAGAATTACATGAAACAAACAAAGACTAGGGCATTAGACAGCAGGAGGTGAAGACTTTAACTGAGTCAAGTGAATAAAGAGACTTCACTATCTATGATTTAAGAAAAACCTAGGAAAGAGTAGGTTTTAGCTCAACTGGTGACCCAGGCACCCCAGAGATCTCCTACTGCTCCCCTGCATTCAGATGGAGGACATTTGACAAGATGAGCTCAGTTCCTGGAGTGGAGAGAAGAACAGCGTTCAGTTGCCAGCATTTTTAGGGACCAAAAAGAAATCATTCTGGATGAACCAGGTGAGGCCATGGCCAGTTCAGGAGTACCTCCTTCCTAACAGCAGCAGGAGACATAGTATGGACTCCTGGTAAGAGGTAGCCGGGTCCCAGGCTCAGAAATAAGAGATACCAAAGCCAACTCTTGAACAAAGAACCATGGTTAAAGACCATGTAACTGGAAATACTTGCGTAAGGGCTGGCAAAACACTGACCACTGATTTGAGGCTGCAGATCTAGAAGATCAGCTCTCTTATTTGTAAATACCCAGCTGCTGGGTTACAGGGATGCCTCATGCTCACCCACTGGATAATGCTCTGCTCTTAAAATATGTCTATATACAAAGTTGCAGCCTCATTTTTCAGTCCCCTGGCAAGTCTGCCCTTACACAACTACTGAAATCCAGAACATGTTTGTAATGTATGCATGAGGCACTTCTTCAAACTTGGAGATGCAGAAATTTGGAATCATAGAATAGAATCACAGAATAATTTGGGTTGGAAGGGACCTTTAAATGTCATCTAGTCCAAACTACCCTGCAATGAGCACGGACACCTTCAACTAGACCAGGTTCTTCAGAGCCCCATCCAGGCCGACCTTGAGTGTTTCCAGGGACGGGTCATCTACCACCTCTCTGGGCAACTTGTTCCAGTGTTTCATCACCCTCATTGTAAAAACTTTCTTCTTTATATCTAGTCTAAATCTTCCCTCTTTTATTTTAAAGCCATTACTTCTTATCCTATTGTTTATTTTATTATTTTTATTATTTTATTTATTTTTATTATTTTTTATTGTTTATCCTATTGTTATCCTATCCCTGCTAAAAAGTTTGTCCCCATCTTTCCTGCAGGCCCCCTTTTAGCACTGGAAGGTTGCTATAAGGTCCCCGTGGAACCTTCTTTTTTCAGATTGAACAACCACAACTCTCTCAGCCTGTCTTCATAGAAGAGGTGCTCCAGCCCTCTGATCATCTTCATGGCCCTCCTCTGGACTTGCTCTAACAGGTCCATATCTTTCCTGTGCTGAGGGCCCCAAAGCTGGACATAGTCCTCCAGGTGGGGTCTCATGAGAGCAGAGAGGGAGAATCACTTCCCTAGACCTGCTGGCCACGCCTCTTTTGATGCAGCCCTAGGATGTTGTTAGGGCTGCGAGCACACCTTGTCAGCTCATGTCCAGGTCTTCATGAACCAATACCCCCAAGTCCTTCTTGGCATGGCTACTCTCAATCCTTTTGTTCCCCATCCTGTATTGATATAGGGGGTTGACTTGACCCAGGTGCAGGACCTTGCACTTCGCCTTGTTGAAAGTCGTGTTGTTCACACAGGCACACTTCCTGAGCCTGCCCATGTCCCTCTAGATGGCATCCTGTCCCTCAGGTGTGTCAACCATACCACTCAGCTTGGTGTTGTCTGCAAACTTGCTGAGGGTGCTCTTGATCCTACTGTCTATGTCATTGATGAAGATATTAAACAGTGCTGGTCCCAGGATGGACCCCTGAGGGACACCACTTGTTATAAATCTCCATCTGGCCATTGAGCTGTTGACTACTACCCTCTGGATGTGACCATCCAACTAATTCCTCATCTACCAAACAGTCCTCCCATCAAATCCATAACTCTCCAATTTAGAGAGAAGGATGTTGTGGGGGTTGTCTCAAAGACCTTATAGAAGTCCAAAAGACAATAGTTGTTTTAAACTTTTACACCCAAAATGAAGACAGCAAGGGAGAAGATAGCTATATAATGCATATATTTCTCACTAGCTTTATGGTCTGTTCTGTTTTCCCTCAAGCAGTGAAAATGTACATTTTTCTTCTCTCATTTCTCTTGTTTCCCATAATAAATGAAAATTAAAAATAAATAAAGTTGGTGAGAGAGAGGCAGAAAAAGGTAAAAGTAGTAAAAGGTACCCAAAAAACAGTAGTTCTCCCAGAAATCAGACAACTCACAATAAACCTGGACATCTACCAGCTGAAGGGTTAACAAATTTACTTCTAGCCTTACTTTTCTTAAACAGATGTTCCACAGAACATTAAATAGGGGCTAGAAAGAGGGGGGAGGCAAAGAATGAACTTTGGTGTAATATGGAATTTTTAAAGGCATTTCCTTCTCCCTAAGAGCCAAAAGCTGTGATCACTTAAGTCTTTGCTTTTTTAAATACATATTCATTTTGTAGCTTTTGCCAAACTAAATGAATCCAGCCTTTGAAAACCTTTTTTTTTTTAAATTATAATTTTCCTAGTCATACTTGAAGTCTGACTTTTTTCTAAGAATGTCAACAAAAAATGTATATGAATTTCTCTCTTTACAATGAATTCTTCTTAACTGTTCAGACGTGTGCAACGACAGTAAGTTAGTGTTACAGATCTTAAACTTTCAGATCTAAATAAATTCATTTTATTCAATAATTAGGAAAAAACCTACTCATTTCTTCTGGAATGGAGTTTCTCTACTCTTTTCTGGGGTTGGGTTGTTTTTGGAGGTGGTGGGGTTTGGTGGTGTGGTTTTTTTTAATTTGCAAAGGATAATATCAAGTAATGATAATACAGCTGTTGACCCTGAAATTCAAACACTGCTTGGCGGTATAGAATAATATTATGAAATTTTATAAAATACTTTCTAAAACTGTATTTTGGGATGTTTTTCTTAATGAATAACTTGTAGTCAATCATGTCTCCAAAGAACGTTCCCGTTTTCTGACTATGCAGATGTTAGATATTCCTTATTCTTCTTTTATGTGAAGTCCTGAATAGAAGGATAAATGATTCAGGAACATGGACTCCCACATAAAATATTTATTTCACTCCTGAAGATCTATAAAATATTTTTAAAAAATCAGAATATTTAAAAAAGTTAAAAAGTCAGAATGTCATTATATCCCAAATAACAGTAGAAAGGGAGAAAATTCTCATCCATTGTAATAGTTGCGCATCTGCTGAACTATGTTAACTACAAAAGTTAGAAGGAAAAAGAAAAATTAATTTCACAAAAATTGTGAAAGCTGGTTTGGTCTCTGAAGATCTAGACTAACCTATTTCTGATTTTTCTATATTCTACATATGTACATGACACATTGATAGCACTTTCCTGCTCTGTTTTCTCATTTCCAACTTCATGCCTCTTACATTTAAGAAAAACAATCTTGAAAAACATTAGCCAGTTTTAACAGGCATAAAGGAAGGCAGGTGGGAAAAGAGAACAACAGAATAATACTGATAAATTATGGATGATGTAATAAAAAATTCCTGCTAGGTAGGGCTTCATGTTTATGTGTGTGTTGACAGTGTTCACTGTAGAAACGACCTTTAGTAAACCATCAATGGTAGTCAACTGGACTGCAGTGTGGAAAAAAACCCAGCTAAATCAGTTAAATGCACTGAAGAAAAAGACAACCTTAGGAATGTTCAAAACAAGCAAAATTAAAGTAGTGTTATATGATTCCCATTCAGTATTGGTGAGGATCCTCATGTAGGAGAGGATTTCCAAGGCAGACGCCGCTTATGCAAAGATGAGGAAACCGGTGCATCACTTTGCATTTCTAACACAGGGAAGGTATCCATCCTGGAGGACAAATTAGAGTTTTTGTTTTGCAATGGGTAGTGCAATGCCCAATATTTACAGACAGATTTTCCATTCACTTAAATTCCAAAACATTAACGGAATGAAAATTTTTGTTTATTATTTTCTCTTATTCATTTGCCTAGAAATTATGCTTTCATCTGCTTTATCCAATGTTTGCTGTGTGTTGAGAAATTCAATTGTGTCTCAAGCTTCTGTTCCAACAAATGTAGTATTTTGCCTCTGTACAAGCTGAAATAGTAAATATCGTTTATTTCTCTTTCTCTGCTATACACCTGATTTATTTAGTCATTGTACTCAATAGCTAAATTCAAAATAATCAGGAAGAAAGTTTATCAGATTCTCGGTAAACTGAGAGTAGATCATGTCTTTTTGAAGGCTACATAGTCCAGCACACTAATAAAAGCTCTGAAGGTCTGTTGTGCTACAACAACTTCCAGCATTCTTTTAATGCAAACTGTTATCAGAAACAAAGGCATTGAAGTCAGTGAGGAACTTCCTGGTAATAAATAGTAAGTAATGATTATAAGAAATAATATTCATAATTAACAACAATAACAAAATCAATTAAAATAACCACTACTGACTTGGCATTATGTGGGACATTAGAGATCCTGATACTGTAGTACTGATCCTGATACACTACAAGAAAGATAAGCACAACACACAGATTAGGCATACAGTGAATAAGGTCTCAATGTCAGATATTTATATGCATGAAAAAGATGTACTTTCCAGAGCTCTTGAAATGTAAGCAGTAATTCAGTGCTACTCTGCAAACAGATGCGATTTGACTATAGCAGAAGTACCAAGACTGAAGTCATGACAGGACTCGACTCATACACACAACAGGGAAACTTTAACATCCAGCTCTTAGGAAAGCTGGCAGTACATAGCCAGCTTCTGGGAGCTATCATAAGATCTATAGAGACCGTTGTGTTCTTTTCAAGCTCTTGCATGCCATTTTTCTTTCAGTATCTCAGACCTACAGGAAATGTGGCCTCCACTGCATCATGTGCATCACACACGTGATGAAAAGTAACAGCAAGAGGAGAAGGAAGAAGCAAAACACAAGCCTATTCATAGACCACTCATATTTCTGACTGAAAGCATAAACTTACATCTTCAGCAAAAGAGGAGGCATACTACTTGCCTTTTAACTGCAAGAAAATACAGTAATAGTCCAAATAGTCCAGATTTTTCAGTAGGGATAAAATGAAACTGCCACCACTAAAACTACAGCTTGAATCTTTTTCTCAAAACCCTTCTTGCTGTTAAGCATGTGAAAGTAACTTTGTACTTTCTGGTGATGACAGAGGTAGCTGAACAAATGCCAAATACCATCAAGAGTTGTTTCAAAATTGCCAGTCCTCCTGAGATTTCAGAAGTAGTTCTGTAGACACCAGAAAACTTTATGAAGCTGGAGTGCTGCTCATGACAGCCCCCCAAATTCTGTACACTTGGTTAAAAAAAACCTCATTGGTAATAATCTGTGATATTTTCCCAAAAATGAATGAAAACAGTCTTCAGAACGTATTGAACATCATTAAAAATGGAAGTTGCATTCACTTTTCAACAGTGATGTTGCAAAAGTATCACAATTGTACATCTTTATTGTACTTGCCACTTTACACTAAATAAACTATTATTTACATGAAAATAACTAGAAACTTGACAGTCTTTTTTCATTCTTCTTCTTTCCAAGTTCTGTTTATACTAAACATGACCCGTCTGGAGAAGAATGGTTCACAATGGAAGAGAAAATGAACTGTGTGTTCAATACATTAAGCCTGAAATGTCAGGGCCCTGCTGTGCAGAGGCCAGCCTTTGTATTGCAACCCTTACTTACTCTTGCTAAGCATCAAGTAACACTGGAAAGATAATAGAAATACAGAAGATTTTCAAATTCTCTTCAAGTTTCCAAATGCAGACAGTGCACTGATAGAAACTAAAAATAAACTGTCCTTTCTAATACTTAGTAAGGTAACTGCTTTTTCAAAATCTGTTCTCCTTAGCATAAGCTGTTTTCATTGAAATATTTTGGGGTGTTCGCTGCCTGCAGAGCCCTGTACTTTGTCATAGTTTGATGAAGCAGACTGGCTTTGACAAGGAACAGGTTTACTAAGGGCTGTCATTCATATATGCTGAACCAGAGCAGGATATCAGTCACTTTCTGAGCCCATGCCCTGCTCTTTATAAATATTCCTATTCCCATGTGTTTGCAATTAGTTAGTGGGCTGACTGTTCTGGCAGCAAAGGTTATTGAAGGCTGTTTTCCAGACGTGGGTTGGTGGGATTTTCCCTCTGCACAACTAAGACTCAATCTTAGCATGTTTAATAACAACACAGCCAAACAGTAGGCTCCCATATATATATATATATCAAAAAACACCTTAAATGGAAGAGTTTATTTGCTTTCCTTTGCAAAAATTGGATGTGCTTTAGATCTACACGGCCAGAGAATGAATTTGTGCAGCTTTTAACAACCTATGACAAGCAACAGAAGCCTTGCAAAGCACAGAAGATTTCTGGAATCTGGTCTTAGCTGCTGTACTGTTTAGAGTGCACTGAATATGGGAAAGGATTCAACCCCTGCTATCTGAAGTTTCATTGTGCTAATTGTTTAATTAAAAAATTACATTAGTTGAGTATTTCCCTCCAAGATCTATAAGTATTTGCCCAATTAATGCACGATCAGTTGCATCTCAATAAATACATTCATTTGTGCACGATAGAGGTGCAACCTACATCTCACTGGAGTAAATCATCACAGCTTTCAAGCGCATGTGGGGTGACATACCACACATATCAAAATACCACATTTTTGTTTGTTCTTTTACATCAGATGGTATTTTCAGTATCAACCTAATTGCCTATATCTCATAATTATAAGTAGATGATTTTATGAACAATAGTGGAATAATCATGCATAGGAAATATCCTCAAACAGATACAGCATTAAGGGCTATTAATAATATACTGCTCCAGCACTAGAGAATATGCTGGATTCAGGACTAGCACTGAATAAAGAAATATAATGTGATTAAGTTACTTTATAAACAATACTTGCATTTCAGTAGGCTTTCTCTATTGCTCAGTAAAATGAAAATTGTGGTTCTTACTTTAAAATCATTGGATACAAAAGGTGAAAATAAACAAAGTGCAAAGTGCTAGTGTCTAAGAGAAAGGATTACAAATTTATGAGATTGCAGTCTTATGGGATTACAAATATACTAATCAAACCCTTTATGGTTTATGTGGCTAACAAACTTAAATTAAGTATTGAAGCTGTAGCATAAAATGGGTAGCATATGGGTTCTGTAATCTAATGTGACCAAGTGACTCTGATATCCTCATAGTACTGTCCTGTTATGGCCAAGAGCATCTGAAGAAAAGAAGAATAAACCTGACTTTACTGCTAACACAATCCACTGTTTCTTGTCCAAATCATCTTATTGTTACAGTCCGCCTGTTCCTGCATTACAGAGAAAGGCAACTGAGTCAATACTAAGCATCGGATCCACAGTCAATAGTAGCAGCAGTTAACTCAAGTGATTTTCTTTGTTATAAGAACAATTTAAATATATAATAAAACCAGCCATTTTAATTTGCTATGGAAACTGGAGGGAATTTAAAATATATCAGACTATGAAAATCTGTGCTTGTGGAGCTATTGAAGTCAGGACAAGTCGAACACTTTTCACCTTTCATCCTTCTACATACAAGCTAGACCAGCAACATGTAATCATTAAGAGGATAAAATGGATTGTTCTTGTACAGCACCGTTGATACATATGCATTTTAAAGACAAGGGTCAGGAAAGAATACAGTCAAAAGAGTTGACTCTGCAAACGGCTTTCACATTGTGTTACAATCAGTAGGATTATTCACGTGACTAAATGCTCATGCTATGAATTAGGCTTTAAATTAAGAAAACGTCAGGATTAGCTAACACACAAGAAGGATAAGAAAAAGGCTGGATGAAAGTGAGGAATCTAAAATTATGTAGTCTTCAAGGAAGGCAGCATACCATGTTGGTATTTAAAAATGTCTGTTTAAGGGGAAAATTATTAGATGATTCTCAAATTTCATAGCTGCACATAAACCATAACCAATTACAGTCAAACTGTATCTCCCTATTATATATTTAATACAGATGGGTTAAAATACAAGCTTAACATCTATTTCTCTTCAGTGCCTGGAAGGAAATAAGAGTTGATCCAAAAATGAAATGCAATTTAATTTTTCCAGTACTGAGTCAAATACCAAAGTAACCTTACAAGGTAATTTGATTTCATGATACTTTTACCATTTGGGAATGAAACGGTCTGATAGCAGCTTCCAAGAATTCAGCATAATTAAATCCAGGCACAACCATAATCAGGATTTGTGCATGAGCCCAAATTATAGGTGGAATTTCATTCAGATTTGCCCTTCAAGTTCTCCAATATTTGTACTGTTAAATACACAGGAGGAACAGACCTGAATAGAAATATAAGGACTTAAACGAAATTGCACTTTTAAACTTTTTACTGTTGCAAATGAAAAACAAAATAAATGCTTTGATTACATAATGGAAGAAAACAAGAGAGAACCAAAATGAGATCCTCATGCACACTGCTTGAAGTCATTTGATCAGCCATTTACAGTCTTAGATACCAAGACTGACAAATATCTATACAGAGGGGTGAAAATCTGTATTGTTGTGTCAGTACAAGATTATACTTTCCTGTGTCCATTCTATTATGAACAACAGAAAGGATACAAATCATTTCACTGTTGTCCAGGAAAGTAGTTGAAAATTCCTGTCTCCAAATTTTCCAATGACCAGCACCTCTGTTTACACAAGGAGGTTCCCTTTATATGCAGATAGTGCAGCTTAACATTGTTATAACACCCTGACTCCCAATGTCAGATACTTTCCAGAGTTTACAAGCCTCAAGACTCACTGGAAGCCAGCACAGTATCTCATTCACAGTTGACCATAATGAAGGAATGCTTGCAATAAGAAGGAAAAAACAAGCAGATAAAAAGTTGTAGGCATGGCCAATAATATGACTGCACAACATACTCTGCATTTATTTTGAATTTCCCATCAGAAATTCAGTTGTGGTCTTCAGCTGCATTTGCCACCTACAGTTCACAGTTGCTAAGATATGTAAATATGTAACAGATCAGTCATTCATCTCTCTGCCAATGGAGAATTACTGCATACAATATGTTTTCTAGTGTTTATCCAGCTCAGTTTCATGATTTCCAAGAAATGGAACTTGAGAAACTTTTCCTGTCAGTGACAGAAACCTTCTGATGGTACAATGCATTACACTGGCAGTAAACAAAAAAAAAAGAAAAGCTTGCTTAAGTTTACTGTTATTCTTCATTATTTAACCATATACCTTACTATCAGCGATACTTATACCACATAAGTATTTATGTGCTTGCCCCTTCCTATGCCATCATCATTGCCCACATCTAGCCAATCCTCATTTATTTGTACACATATGCACAGGGTTTGATTATTTTTGTTGCTTTTCTCCAAGATTCTTTTATTTCATGAATATCTCTCTATTGATTTCAAATTCACATCCACAACAACCTAGCAAAATATTCTCCCACCTCACAGAAAAGATTGTTTTACACAAAACTGTTTCTATGCAATCTGCTTGTCAACCCATCCCTTCTCAAGCACTTTCAGAGATCTTCTCTTCAGAAGCTACATTGTCTTAAACAGTCTTTACTTCCCTTGTCCTGATCACTTTTTCTCGGTAAGTCTATGGTAGCAGTGTATCTGTTTATCCAGCCATGCTGTGATTTGGATCAAGTAACTAACCAGGCTAAAAATAACGCAGCAAAAGAGAAAAAGAAAAGATTTTAACACGAATCAGTTTTCCAATGCAGTTCACTACACGGATGCACATCCTGTTGTACCAATTGATTGGTTGATTCTCTGGAGACTGGAATAAGCAGCAGAAAGCAATGGCTGAAGTGCAGAATAACACTGCCAGAAAAGGATATGGCCATGAAACTATACTGTTTTTCCATTAAGAACATCTTGCCAGAGAGTGTCTGGAACTGCATTTCATCGCCTGCCCATAGAGCCCTGTGCTGTGATGAAGTGCAAAGAAACAGTCATTGGTGTGAGATACAGGCGAAATCAGGTGAGAGGGTCTATTTTTGTTCTGTATTCCAAATAAAGCAATGTATATCTTTAAAAGTACAGTAAGGCAGTATATTTTCACCACCAGTGAAGTTAGTGGAAGGATTTCTACCCTTCCCCTCCACAGAACATTTTTCCGTCACTTCAGCTATGCTCATGCAAGCATGATCACTGATACAATGGCTAAGAAACATCCCAGCCTTTTGAAAGGAGGTTCTTCATTTAAAATTTCATCTTTCAATAACTATGATCTCCAAAATAAAACAAAAAACTTGAGCGAAATAAAAGAGGAAAGATTTCCCTTGGATTCATTAAAATATATATATTTATATATAAGTTAATTGGAATTTCAGTGTCTATGGATTGTGTTGCATACAGCAAACCTCTGACAGATTACTTTTCCCTGTGACAAAACACCAAAACTACAATATATCACACTGCTTTTATTAATTTTTTGTTAATCAAACAGAACCTGGACTGAGAAAGATCTGAGAACCTAGAGGTCTTCATTTTTTTCTCATCACTGTAAGGTTAAAAATGTAACCTGAAGAAACATAAAGTGCAAATGTACTGTTGGAAGAAAATGCCACTTACATACGTTGTCCTTTGGGATGTGACTGGTTGTCATTACCCTCTCTACCTCATGCTCTCCACCAATGGGAAAGCAGCTATCCTGTTCACACTGCCTGCCCCAGCCTCTTGTTCATTATGCTGGACTTCTCTCTTCCCTTTCACAGCTCGCTAGCCACTACGTTCTCCCTGATGTCACCCTTTTTTTGGTCTCTTTCTGCTTTGCCATAACTCTTTGCAATGATCATTCTGGTTTCTCATAGACTCTTGGCTAAATTGCCCTAATACAAATCCCATCTCACCATCTGTCACCCTTTCTCTACAGCCTTCAAAACGAAGGACAATGCTGAGAGGCATTCCCCAGAAAACAGAACGAGAATATTAAGTACCATTTACGTAGAAAGCTGAATATTTTTTTACTCTATAATATGCAAGTTAGCAATTTTATTGGTAAGAGAATTTTATTTGGAACATTTTTTGACTTAGTGATAATTTCCTCTCTCCACTTCAGATCCACAAAAGTGACTGATTTTAACTTTTGCTACCATAAGTATTTATACTCATACCATTGCTATGACATCTTATTTCATTTTCTGCAGATGAAAACAATGCCAAACTATCGCTGTGATTCAGGGAACTTTATTACATATTCACATGAGAAGACCTAACTTCCATAATAGGATTTTTGAAATTATATACTACTCAGGAAAAGAATTTCAAGCAATTCCAAAGTAGGCAATTAAAAGTAAATTTGAACAAATATTGATTTTAAAACTTGCTGTGGGATGAAAAGCCTTGCTTTGGTCAGACTTCCAATCCAGTGATATGCAAAGCAGAGATACAATAAATGTTCAAAGATAAAAGACAACACTACATGAACTGGCAGCCTGTAGAAAAAATAGATTATTAACATACGAAAGATCAGTGAAAAGTCCATGAACTAAAGAACTACATTTTGCACCAACTGAAACAATCTTCGTTTTTGATCCAAGCATGGCACATAGCAATAGCTTACCCTCCAGGTAATAAAGGCATGAAATATATCCTCACCCACCCAAAGATGAAAACATATTATGGAAAGTGTTTTGTGATTATTCAGTACAAAATAGACTGTGCCATAAAAATATGCCTGTGCTTGTTGCAGAAGTTTTTCTGTATTATATGGAAGGTAAACACTATGAACCTAATGCTGTGAAGATGAATCATCCAGTAAAGATCTAGTATATCTTACTGATGACAATTTTGGATAAAAAAGGCTGCAAAGGCTTAATTGCTGGTCCTGCAGAAGTAGCTTCACCACTTTCTTTTGTGCTTCTTGTTCCATATTTTGTCAATGCTCTTAAGAAAACCTTAAAGATCTCATTGCATGTGGCTCCTTACCTCTGCGTCACACTTCTGCCTTCTCTAGGATAATGTTTATCCTAGCACAGTAAGTGAAAATTCACTTCGCAGTTTTAGCAGGGTTACCTACATTCCAGGCACCTTCCTTCCTTTCTTTAAAGGACAGGGGGAGAAGAAAACAGCAAGTCAAGAAATAGCAGATCAAGTAATCAAAGCACTATCACAAAACACAAAACAAAGGCAGTGCCAGAGAGCAACAAAACCCTTTCTATGATCAAATTTATTTTGGCAATTATTGCTGCTCTCCTTCTTTTTCTGAATGGGAGGAATGACATAGAGGCCTGCAACTACCCTTGCTATACAGACTTGGATAGTGTAGGAAGGGAAGTCGTATTTCTTCTATGATTTGGGTTTACCTTTATGTTTACAGGAAGCCAGCCATAAAATGCTAGGTGCAATGTAAAGATAAGCAGAACAAGAGGCTCAGCTCCACTTGAAAATGTCAGGAAACAGTCTTCCCTGAGTAAGGCTGGCATTACTGAGAAGAGGACTCTTACACTGAGCAATGGGGAAAAGGTTGAGATACATCGTAATTTCTATATCTAGTACACAAGAGAAGGTAAATCAGGCAGATAAAAGTACAGCAATAAGTAACTAAAATCAGTAAGCAGAGAACGGACAGCAAGGGGAAAGTCCTAATATGAATGAGAAAAGCTGGGTATGCAAAAGAAGTAAATGATTGTGCCTTATATAGCTAGAATTTAGAATGTAAACAATCAGAAGCAACCAAAATGTATTCCAGGCATTTGCATGCCAGGACTTCATTAATGGGCAAGGCTTCAGAACAGATTTTGAAGGAAAGAATAAATACTATGCAGATAAATCACAAACAAAACAAATTATAGCAAAGGATCTATAATAATTCTATCAGTTTTACCCGATATCTTTCCCTAATAACAGCACTGATTTTACAGACAATGCCTTCTAGCTTACGTTAAGTAAAGTATTTGATATATGGAAATTTATATGAAGTGTCAGATGAATGATGAGGTACTACAAGAGCAAACCAAAAATGAGATCGTAATAAGTGCTGACAAGATGAGTTTGACTGGCATGAGATTATTGGGGAAGTCCCACTCAGACTGGTGCTTGGACCAATCTTGTTTAATATTTTTACTGATAATGTTGGAAAAAGTATCAGAAGTTTGATACTGAAATTACTTAATCACAATGCAAGTGATGCACTGTAAAATGCCTGAGAAGAATGATCTTGGGGTCTGAATTAGAAAAGTGGAATGAATCAATATCAAAATCACGAGAACATGGAGTTAGAGACTAACATAAAATTCCATAGTATACTGGGAGTTCATCAGTTAATTGAGGTGAAGACAGGTCTGAATATACCAGTAAAACACAGATGTGAAACAGGAAAATAAACTCCTTAAATATTTCAGGCAAGACATTACAACAATGCAGAACAACTAATGCCATTATATATCTTATATAGAAACTGGAATTAATATGACATACATTAAAGAATGAAATAGAAAACAAAATACCTGCAGAGAAAGGAATTGAGAGACTGTACTTACAGTATATATGGAAACATTTCCTGTAGCAAAATAAAATCAAAGAGAATTCATGCCTGCTCTCTATGGAAAGTTCAAGGAAGGTAAGCCCATGATGAAAAACAACTGCTTGCACAAAAATAAATAGATATAAACAAGCAGTGGATAAGCTTACACTCAAAACTGAAGATTCCTACCTGTTAAAACAATCAAGTCCTGGAACAGCCTTTTCAATGGGAGCAGCAGAGGCAAGAAAACATTATCTGTTTTTCATACAGACTTTGATAAGTTTAAGAAAGGGTTTATATGGCACAGTGCCTTCACGGCAGAAAACTGCTCAGTGACCCAGGAGGTTCCTTATAGTCCTAGGAAGCCTGTTTTTTCCCCCTTGGGTTCAACAGCTCATAAAGAATTTGGACTTCCACTCTTTCCCTTCCAGCTGATCCCTGTTACAACTTATTGGCTGTGAAAAAAGGAGTCCCTGAGACAGTACAGAATATGAGCACCAAGAGCCGCAGTGATTAATGCCAGAATGAGGAGGAAATAAGAAGCCAGCAATGTGCTTTGCACTTCATCCTGCAGATGTGGACTGACCCAAGCAGGATATACCCCAGGTGGGACTTGCCTGACTGAGAAGGTGACAGGCATAGGGTTCTGGTTTGACTAAATTTCACAAGACTCCAGAAAAAATGTTTGTCCAAAAACAGCACCAGAGGAAAACAGCTGTGGACAGAGGGTAATGTGATTGCCCCTGTTAGCAGCAGCAATGTTACTTCAGCTCAACTGCAATATCAAATCTAAACATGTGCTGAATGTGGACTAATTCACTGCAAGACCGGCTTGGGTGGCTCTGCTCGGTGCTTATGCCACTGGAGTTCTGGGGAGTGTTGAGACATCCAGACACTGCTCTGAAAAGTCACAGCTCAGTTCAGCTGAGTTTTTTAGCTGATCCCAGCAATCTTGGCACAGAACTAGCTGCAGTGAAGACCCACCTGAAAATGAAGATCCTTTGCTGGGTGTGATGACTTTTGGGCATGGAGTTGAAGAGGCTAAAGATGGAAAATCTAGGCTCTGTGAATCTCAAACTCCACTTTTTTTCTCAGTTAGGCCACAGCAACATAAATCGACTGCTCTAGAGCACGCAGATCATACCTTTTAGTGTTGTAATAAAAGCTGTATACAGCCCCTTTTTCCTTCTAAAAATGTGCAGCTTACCTTTCAGATACACATTAAGTAATTCTTAAACCCATCTACCAAAGCAGCAGTGGGCTTCTGAAAAGGAATTAGTATTTTTTTTTCCTACTTTTTTAACACATTATTTTGACAGGAGGCAATTTCTGAATTGAAAAGAAAGTGATTTCAAAATTAAATAAAACATTTCTCCCCAGTCCCATACTTCATAAAGGCACGAACTTTTAGATACAGCACAAGGGTTTACCTAAAATTTCCACTTCTCTTTACTCCCACAAGGCCCAAGATAAACAGTACTCTAATAAAAGTTGATAGCATGGGCTCTGTTCAAGTGAAACCACTTTATAACTTGACCAAGTGTGTTCTCTGCCAGGAAATGATTGCTTTTCCAGTTCAACCCAAGAATGTTGCTCTGCCTTACGTCTGCTGGCAACAACTTCTCTGTTTATGGTTGGGCTAAAAAAGGAGGATTCAAAGGCTAAGTTTAGGCCTCAGATAATGGTGCTAGGATTAAGATTTGGTCCTAGATTTTGTCATACCTATCATACTGGTTTGTCAGGATACGCAGACAAACAAGGAACTTATTACAACATATTGCATCTTTTACTAAGCTTCTGTTTTTCTTCCCCTTATACTTTTTAACTACATCTCCATTCAAATCAAAATCAGGTCTACAATAATGAAACCACAAGAAGGTATGATTTATTTAACTTCCTATAGAAAGTTGACAATATCACATACTGTCATGTCAAAGTTACCGTACCAGAGATTTCTTGTAAGAATATCCTTGTATCTTACTGCGGAAGATCCTTCTTGATCAGTGCCATGCAAAACCAGCACTGTAATTGGTAAATGTCTTGCAAGGTTAACATTAACCTTTGAGGAAGGGAAGGAAATTTGTTCCTCCCAAAAGAGAGACATTCAAACTACGTAAGAGATACTGCTGCAGGACACCACGCAGTGCTCTCGCCAGGGAGACTTGTGGTGGAAAATGCTGCCAGTATTCCATGTATCTCTAACACAGAGACTGAAAACTAAAAATAAACTATCCCCTTATCCTGCACTCAAAAGCGAAGTGCCTCAACAATAAGCTACGTACTGTAAATGCATTTATGGGAATTTCCCAGGTTTGAGGAGTTATGAAGAAAATCTAGTATAGGTCAGATAATTAAAGAGTTACACTTCACTGCCTGAAACTCTCTGCAATTATCAAACAGCCTACACAGTCACGCTCCATTTATTGTCCTACCAGTACATTGACTTATTCACTTGGAGAAAAAAAGAATTATTTTTTTTTTCAGAATAAAATCCTGTTATAGGCAAAACTGTCTAGGGCTGAGGCACTTTCCTTCAGTTGCCATGCAACACAAACCTCTGATCACTGATTTGAGCATTGAGAAAAGGGACATAAACTATTAAGCAAACACTTATATAAAAAAATATCCTCTTTCTTCCTCAGTCTCAATTTACCTAATTTTCACCAAAGATTAAACTCAGTCAATTCACATGGCTCTGGCAAGGTGACAGGTAATATAGGAGATTGAAGGGGTGTACATAATTTGTCTGATACTCTGTGCCTAGGATTTCTTCTGCCATATGCGTAATAGTTTGTTGCAGCTTTACACGATGGTTTCTACCCTTCTGTTCCTTGGTGCCCCTGTCCCAGCATAGGCCACCTGTGGGTTGCACTCCCTCAGGACTGTTCCTGACCTAGCCTGGGTTGCCCATGGGCTGGGGTCTTTTGGGAGTGTCCCTCTCCGGTGTGGTCCACCCATGGGTCCCCCAGGAGTGGTCCTGCACTGCTGCTGCACCCTGCCTACTTACAGCCTACAACATATGTGTATTCAGCCTACTACCCTCACTCCTGCAAAGCACATCTTTAACACTAGGTTACACGTGTTAACATCATAACAGTCTGGACATATTTTCATTAGAGACCTTTTGGAGCAGAATCTTTTCAGGAGGGAATGCCAGAACAGGTTGCAAGAACAGTGATGGATGAAAGACATCAACAATGCAGCTATGGAAAATTTAGATGGATATGTCTAACCAAGAAGGGCAGAGTAGAGGGAAAACGGCTTAAATGAACTTCTACAAAGAGAAGCAAGACAATGAGAGGGCTGGAGCACCTCTCCTATGAAGACAGGCTGAGAAAGTTGGGGTTGTTCAGTCTGGAGAAGAGAAGGCTCTGGGGAGACCTTCTAGCAGCCTCCTAGTACTTAAAGGGGACCCACAGGAAAGAGGGGGAGGGACTCTTTCTCAGGCAGTGTAGTGATAGGATGAGGGGTTTTAAACTGAAAGAGAGATTTAGATTAGATGTGCAAGTCTGTCCCTGGAAAAAAAAACCAAACACTCCCTACAACTTAATACAGCTGCAGAAAGACATGTGAAACCGTGCATCATTAGCAATTTGTCCAGAACAGAGAACACAATTAGAAGTAGTCCAGTGTTGTATTAAATTAAAAAGGATTAGAATACCATCATGCCAAATTTGTATCAAGTTATAGAATTGACCTGGTTTATAATAACTGTGTTTACAATGACATAGCACCAGAAAAAAAAAAAAAAAAGACTCTTGAAGTATTAACACAAAGAACGTAACAAGACATTTGGGAATTGAATGTCTAACACACAGCTTGAACACCAGCCTTCTTAGATTGATATTTGGAGGCCTTCATTTAGCTTAAACAGTTTACTTCCAACTCCTTCTGCATTACACAACTTGGTAATGGGAAGCTACCCTCATATACGTTTAGGAGGACTTTTTTTTAAATCAAGCTCTTCTCAGACACATTTCTGCCAATATCTTGTCTCAGTTGTTACTAGAATTATTTTTTGCAACATAAAGATTTTTATTGCAAAAGAAGAATGGGAAAAAATTAACTTTGGGCAAAAAGACTATTTGTAGAATGAAGAAATATTATAGTCTTAACCTAAAGAGCTCAGGATTTAGTAACAGGCAACAGAAAAACTACACAAATAGCTTCAGAGAAACAAAGATGTAGAGAGTTAAAAGAAGCACAACTGTCAGAGGAATTAATAAATCAACTGTATGTTTCTAGAGGGTTTTACATACAGAATAACTGAGCAAAATGAAATGAGACTCTCTCAAGCACAGGGAAAAAATTATAGCAAAAACCATACTTGCAGGGGGGAAGAAAAACAGCAGAATAGTAATATGATACTGACATTTTAGAGACATGAAGATAAAGGCAGAAGAAATAATATCTCTGGTGTGTTAAGGGCTTTTAAGGTAAACAGAATATTCAATCTAGTTTTTTTTATAAAAGCCACTTAATGAACTCAGAAAAAGGTGGAGACTATATAATCTTAAAATTCAACATATTCTAAAGAGAGAATGTAGCAATACCTGTGGAAAGTGATGCAGAGGAGGACCAGAAAAGATTTAAAGCCAAAATTGAGGAGAGGGGGAAGAGAGGAGGGAAGAGAAAAAGGGCTGGGAAGGGAAATTACAAGGATTTAAGAAGGAAACTTGAGGCCTTATTTTAGATAGTTGGAAAGGGCCGCAGGCCAGCCATAAGAGATGTCAGAAACTGTTTTGGAAACAGAATCAACCCGATATGATGACCCTGCTAACAATGCTAACCAATAGAAATCCTTAGAAATAGATATCTCTCTAACCAGAAAAAAGAAAGTTTCAAGAGTATTTAAACAAAGCCTTGGGAGACATGAGAATTTTTAGTTTGTGGTTTGTTTGTTTGTTTGTTTTTTAAAGCTATTGACATTAATATGACTAAGTTGTTGAAAAACTGGATGTTATTGCTCCAGATCTACTCACATATGAGTCACAAACAACTTGGGTAAAGTCAGAGTCAGTACAAAAACCTGCAGTTACAGACATCCTACTTAAGCTAAGCTTCTTACTGATACATTGTTAGAGCCTGCTGGTTGCTGCAGTCAAGCACCGCCTGTCCATTTATACAGCCTTAATTTCTGCAGCTAGCAACCACATAAGGATATTGCCGTCTGTACATCTAAAGGACTTACCAAAAGTAGGTGGCACAATAATTTCTGTAAGAAAATGAACTCCTGTAACAGCAGATACATACTGTATTAATGCTTATTTAGCACATGGGAGTCATCATGTTCATGTATTCCTCCCGGCTGAAGGATGCTCAGCTTCTTCAAACGTATCATTCCACGAAAGCAGTTTATTATTTCTCCGATTAATGGGCATAGAAATATTCCCAAGGTAAGAATTTGTGACTGGTGTGAGCAACACCATGATGATGCTGGGGTCTATATTTCAGCCAGAAACACAGTGTCTGCTAGAAACAAACTGCTACATCACAGAGGCCATAAACATTAGCTCAAAAGCAGCTGCTCAAAGCCCAGGATGGGAAAGAAAAAAAAAAACAAACCAAAAACCTGCTTGGAAGAGGAAAACATCCCATAAATTTGCTGTGGTATTGCTTGTGCATTTGGGACGTGCTAGAACATGTCCAAAGAAGAGCAGCGAAGCTGGTGAAGGGTCTAGGGCACAAGTCTTATGAGGAGTGGCTGAGGGAACTGGGGTTGTTTAGCCTGGAGAAAAGGAGGTTGAAGAGAGACTTTATTCCTCTCTACAACTACCTGAAAGAAGGTTGTAGGGAGGTGGGGGTCGGTCTCTTCTGCCAAGTAACAAGTGATAGAATGAGAAGAAATGATGTTAAGTTGCATTGGGGAGGCTTAGATTGGATATTAGGAAAAAATTCTTCACAGAAGAGGTTATCAAACATCGGAACAGTTTAGCCAGGGAAGTGGCTGAGTTACAAGCCCTGGAGGTATTTAAAAGACACGTAAAATGTGGCTCTTAGTGATATAGTTTAGTAGCGGACTTGGTAATGTTAGGTTTATGGTGGGACTTGATGATTTTAAAGGCCTTTTCCAATCTAAATGATTCTATGACTAACCTCTTGTTAGGTTTTGCTATACAACACACGCAGACTTCACAAAGGACAAACGTACATTTTCTACTCCTTTTCTCCTAGAGAAAAAAATAATCCTTTGTTCTTAAATTAAGAAACTGCTCCTGAAATCAATGTGTTTTTCATTTCTAGAATGGATTATTTAATTCTGCTTATCTGAGGATAAATGCCACTTCCACCAGGGATCTGAAACTCATGAGCCACATTCACAAACCAGCAAAGATAGTTATGAGCATGTAAGACTAATGTTCCCTGAGCCTCATTTGCTGCTTATTCCTTTCAGGATGAATTTAAAGTTCTGACTTACACTGCTCTCAATAATTGAGTGAGAGTTTAATGCAAAGAAAAATCTCAAGGCCATTTATCAAATATTAAATACTACTTCTAAAACTCTATGTCACAGGAGATCATGCAGTTATATCATATTCAGATATAAATACAAGAGCCATCTCTTTGATAAAACCTTCCTTTATAATGGCATCTTACCATAAGCAGTAAAAGTCAAGCAAAAACTGTAAGTAAGCAGTAAAAGTCAAGCAAAAACTGTAAGGAGGAAGTAGACAGCAAAGAAATATGAAGGAAGGACCACACACGCCACATGACTCATATTAACTTCATCTGTGGGACTATGGTTAGATACAAAGAAGTAGGGCACCTTTTGGGCATATAATACATTGACAAGGCCTGTTGGCTCTTTTGTAGGGTCAAGTGCATTTGTATAAGTGAACTTATTTGGGAAGCATAAGATACAGAGATGTATTCTATGTTTTCCAATTGGTGTATATTAACACATGCCTATTGACTTCAGTAAGGCTTTATGTCAAACTCATACAACCTGACGATCTCTTCAGAATACAGATCCTTGCCAATAATCTCTCCAGTCGTAGAGTCCAAGGCAAGTTCACAACAGACAGAATCACAAACGAAGCCTCTGACCACACATTATAAAGCAGCATTGAAGGAAAAGATGATCTTTGCTTTTTTTACAGAACCAGATTTCTTAAATTCTGGGTAACATGAAAGATGAGCAACTTCATGTAAAAGAGCGCAGGACACAAACAGACAAGGATTCCCATCCTACCAAGCCCTTTGCAGTTTACCTTCCTACACAAGAGTATTGTTTCTACTGCAGTAGCTGAATTCTTTCTGCAGAGCTTTGCAGTGATGCTAAGTCGTTGTATGCTGATGCCTAGAAAAGGAAACATAAAACTCTCCATGGGACTGATGTTTTACAATATATCATTTCACAAATTTAAAATGAGAACCAGTTCAAGACTAGTTTATAACAATGTTAAATCATTTGAACAACAGTGAATATATATGTCTTTAAACAGCATTTCAAATATTTCAAGATACAGGATCTCACAGGAAGAATGTAAGACAGAATTATGGATTTTTTTCATTTGAATTATTTAGCTTTGCCCCAATGTATGTTCTTCCATATTTCCTGGTCCCTGAGACAGATAGATATTCCGTATATAATCAGGTCTACAAAAAACAAACCCAAAAATTTAGCAAGAAGTCCATGTAAATCTGTATTCTTAGCTTCAAACAAACTAGAGTGGAAAAGAATACAAATACTGTTTCCTAATCTCTCCTTTCTTCCTTCCTTCCTTCCTTCCTTCCTTCCTTCCTTCCTTCCTTCCTTCCTTCCTTCCTTCCTTCCTTCCTTTCAACATCATAAACTGAGACTCTTGGTTATGAGACCAAGAAAATTATTTTTTGAAAGAAAAGCATGGCACTCAGATAAAAACTTCAGTCACACCTATAAATCCAGAAAAAAACCCTCATATTTATAATACATTTTCTTTTTATTGTGGTGACATGACAGGAACTGAAGGTGAGAATTATTTTTGAAACTTGACTTACTATAAACAACTTATTATAACTTCCAATGCATCCTCCTTAATGAGGCTTTTCTCCCACAATATCACAATGTAAATCTAATAAAAACAATTATTTGCAGGATCGGGACCTAAATTCCTCCAATAATTTTTTGTACTGTTAGTCACATCCTTGTTTACATCTTTATATCATAGTGTTTGGAACATAGTATTAAAAAAAAACAACAGCAAAAGAGAAAGAATGCACACATAATTCATTTCATTTCATGTTCATTTCATGAACATAACACATGTTCATTTGTGCATACCATACCAATAGCTGCTAAATTTAACTGTATATTGATAACTTCCATCTGTACCAGTGAATATTAAAAACACACGCAATCCAGAACGAAGCAATTGTGTCCCTGGTAAAAGTGTTCAAGCCACACATAACAGAGCAGAATGTCTTTTGAATTAAATCTATTTTTTAAAAAACAGCTTTTTGCTTGAAGAAAAATGTCAAATTCTTAATAGAAAATCCCCTTCATCCTTCTCATTACATGGATGCTCATTACATGAGCACATCTTGCATAGCTTTAAAGCACCCCTTCATCCTACCTCTTCTCACTAATTAAAGTAGGCTAACACAACACCTAAAACTAAGATGGAAGCTGCTACAGCAATGGTGCAGAGTTGTACATTATGAACAGGAAACTCACCAGGTATTGTGGCACTCCTGCCACAATAACAGACCACGCTTGACGCACAGCCTATAGTGAGCTACAGGCTTCTCTCCTTTGAGGCGTAACTATCATCTGTAGATCACCACAAAGAACTGAAAAAACATTCTAATTCCTATTTCTCATTTAAAACAGATTGCTGCACTACACAGAACTGGGGGCAATGAAGCATCAGCATTCAGGATCTTCAGGATACAGGGACTACTTTTTCTGCTTAGCTTGCAAAGAAGGCAAGAACCAGTAAGGCTGACTGCTCTCCACTCTTCATTCGCACCTTGAAGGAGCAGAAAATTTTTTTGACTTGTATTCAAGATATAAATATATAGAGAGTTTATATATATTATATATATAACTTTTAAATTGCACAGTCTTCTGGAAATATGAAATATATTTTTCTGTAGCACAAGAAAAATTAAGTTATTAATTATAACTTAAAATTTTACAGTGGAATCCCTTCAATGACATAGCTAATTGCACTGTATTCTGCTCTTTTTTTTTTCCAATATAAGTTGTAAAACCATTGTCTAAATCTTTCTATATGGTAATGAACACCCTTGATTACTGTCTGTCATCAGCAAGGATTTAAATATGGTTCTCTTCTAAAATTTAACAGAACAGTACTTCTGATCTTCCCCACAGCTCAGGGGACATTTTAATTCAATGGTTTAGTTCTTAGGGTGATCAAAGACATGCCTATGAAACAACACAGTACAGTGACTAGTATAAAAATCACTCAAGCCAGCACAGTATTGCTGATGCTGGAGGTGAGGGAAAGCAGCTGGAAGACTTCCACTGCCTACGACTGTCAGGACTGCCTGGGGTATTTCCACAGGGCATCATGTGAGGTTGTGCTTTGCAGGCATGTAATCACAGCCTTGTCCCCTCACACTGGTGAAGAACATAAAAACTTTTGTTCTGAGCTCAAGCTACCCTTGAAAACCAAGCCAGAAGATGGATTTTGTTCCTTAATACCCACCAAATATTTATTGACTACCTGGTAAAAGCTGGATCAAACATTAAAGGCAGTGGGATTATACAAATGTAGTTGCAGCATGATACACTATTCTCAACATCACATGAAATGTAAAACCTATACCTCAATCTAAATCCAGGCCTAACTTACAGAGCTGGTAGATTTTTGCACGTGTGTGTGTGCACATGCACGTATGGTGGGGTGTGCACATGTGGTTTGGGGATGTGTGTGTTTCTGAATGGATGTAGGTGTGTATGGAAGGTGCGTTTGTGTGCAGGGGGGTATGTGCATGGGACTATAGACGAGTGGGTAGTGTACATGTCTATAACTGTATGTGCAGACCTCTGTGTGTGTAGGGATGTACAGGTTCACGTAGGTGCAAATGTCTGAAAGCATATGTGGGTTTCATAGAAACATAGAATGGCTTGGGTTGGAAGTGACCTTAAAGATCATCGAGTTCCAACCTGCCCGCCACAGACAGGGACACCCCCCACTAGAGCAGGTTGCTCAAAGCCCCATCCAGCCCGGCCTTGAACACTTCCAGGGATGGGACCTCCACAACTTCTCTGGGAAACCTGTTCCAGTGCCTCACCACCCTCACAGTAAAGAATTTTTCTCTGGTATCTAAACTAAATCTACCCTTTTTTGGTTTGTACGAGTGTGTGATGGGTTTTGCGTGCAGTTGTACACATGTGCATAGGAGTATGTGTAGGTGAATGTGCGTGGAGCGTACAAGAGGTGTGTGCACAGAGGTCTGTGTTTCTGTGTCTGACTAGAGGTGTGTAGTGCAGTTCGTATGAAATATGTGTGTGTGTATATAGGTGTGGGGTGTCACAGGTGTAAAGATGTGTGTGCAGGTGGGGGAGTGTAGAGGTATTTGTGCAAGCGTTGGTTTGTGCTGATGGGTGTCTGTAGGTAAGACTGCGGGGGTGTGTATATGTTTACGTGCACACAATGCAATCCATGTATATGTAACAGTATTTAATGGAATACAGATTTTCAATATAGAAGTCCATTTTCAAATAAGCACTTTTGACAGAATTGAACACTGACTTAAAGTTAATTTAGACTTTGCTGAGATTTCTGTGGTGTTTACCACAATCTGAAGAATTAAATAGGCATTTGGAGAAGCAATGAGTATACAGGCTGACTATTTAGAGATTATCCATTGACATTGATTTATTTAGTTTCACAAGGAAACTGTGACCAGCTAATTCCTTTGAGGGACTTCATAGCCCTGGTGTCTCTAGTTTAGTGCCTTGCATTAGCCTTGGATTTATCCAGAAAGGGATCTTCTACATTTTCCAGCACTGATGTAATTTTATAACTCAGCATTTTCTAATACATTACCATGTTCAAGGGAGAACTGTCTTCTGAGAAGCTATTATGTCGTGCCTTCTAGTTCAATTTATTAGACTGCCATCTACCATGTAACTGAGACCTTACTATAAAATACATTAAACTAAGCCAAAGTTTTCATAAGAATTCTTATATACCATAAAATAAATATTTGGATTTGAATTCACTTGATGTTACAATTAAACCTCATTTCTAGGCTTTAAACATATCATATTTTTAAAAAATCATCCATCCAAAGCCTTCTCTGTTCAGGAAGAAGTTACAATATTTCAGTACAGAAGGAAAACAAGAGTATGGAAGCAGGACTTTCAGCAAAAGGGGTTATCTGTGTACTCAAGAAAAAGAGAGATAGAAAGACAACACTGAAGCAGAAATTCTCCCCAGGCCCATATTTCTCCAGAGGAAGAAAATGAGCATCTGAAACTGAAGATGCGTTTCTAAAAATACGGCTATAACATCCTTTGCATGGTATGAGAGATGTGCACAGGAACTATGCTGGAACTCTCAGCAGCTAGTTCTACTTGCATCTCTTTGGGAACTACCAAAACATATATACATCTTAACGAAATAGTGCAAGGAATTATTGACCTGAGTGACAAGGTAGAAAATTTACCCTATCTTGCTTTATCCCCTAAATGTTTCAGTTGTCAGGCAGTTCCTGTTAAGTAATAAGGGCAAGGACTGGATGTTTACCACGGAGCACCTGTAGCTACTTCAAGTAGGGTTACTTCATAGCATTACCTCAAGGAGTTCCAGGTGCAAAAAGATCCACTCTGCCTGAAGTATGTTGCTGTGAAACCTCCACAATATACAAGCTCCAACAGCTCTCTAACACAGATGTAGGAATGGGACACTCCTTATCTATGTCCCATCTAGCCCCAAGAGATACTAACTAGCCAGTCATCTCCTCCCACGTTGCTGATTTTCTCACTACTGAGCAGTGGCAAGTATTGCAAAGTAAATACTGCTCACATACCATATTTTGCTTTCTATTGAAGATCACGGATCTGATACCCTGACTTTGAGCAAATGCTTATCCAAGATTATTTTTCTTAATTGACACCCAACATTCATAAGGGTTTGTTTGACGATGACCAAGGAAATGAAGTAATGAAATAACCATAATGCAATTTGGTGGGAAAAAAAAAAGGCAGATGGGTAAGAAGATAAGAACATTCTTAATCAATAATAAAGAAGGAAAGGGCAGATAAGCATCACTTCTCCTTTTCACAGACGTTGCATTTCCCTAGGCAAGCGTTGTGAGTTGGTCCCCAAATTTGAGGGGAAAGAAGCGGCAACTTCAACAGGAGTACAAAGAACCACTCTTTCTTCTTACCAGAAAGCTATTCTCCCTCTGCCCCTGAATGAACAGCTATGACCAGTTGTAACAGATGAATTCTTTACAGTGAAGTGTAACAGACTTACCACTACAAAAAAATTATCACTAGATAATGCTGAAGCTTCTTTCACATGGAAGGCAGGTTCTAATTGCATACCCATAGAATTTTTTTTATCAGAAAGTTAAATTAAGGGTCAAGTTAGACACGTAAGCTACAAATTTTTAAATGACAACATAAATTGCTATCTTTCTGAAAGAACTTCTTCCATTAAATTTTACATCCAGAAATTGTTGATAAGAATTCTTCTTATCACTCTGGTACACACCATGGAGCTCCAGACAAACTCTGTCTTTGTTGTTGAAGAACATAAAATGTGTTAGATGCTTTTCAGTCACGAAGAAAAGCTATAAATTCTTGTGCTGAGGACCTAACTAGGACTTATTGCTGAACCCACCCGAAACCCATGCAGTTATCACCACCGAGGCACTGCTCAGGTACACTATAATAGGAAAGGCCAAGCTGTGTCAAACCAACTATCTACCTCCTCAAGTACACAGTCTTCCATAGTTGTCTACGGGATTTATCTTGGTAAGAGTATTAAAAATAGAGGGCAGCTTATAATTGTGTCTCCAGTATATTTTCCACACCTTTTAGCTGCCTGCAGCTGAAGGTCTTCCTGAGCTAAAGGGGATTTCTTTGTGTTTAATAGCTTTTGGAAATTCTAATTAACCCTTAATGTGCAGACCTCAAATAAGATGTATGACTTGCTCCACTTAACATCTTTGAGAGAAAATTGTTAACAAAGTCATGAAAACATACAACTGGCCACATTGCATCAGATCAAAAGACTATTTAGCCCAGTGCTCTGTCTCTAAGAATAGCCCAAACCAGATTCATATATGACATTTTCCCTTAGTAGTCTTCTAGCTTCAAACTGTTTTCAGACTCAAGAACTTGCCAATGTGGACATATGTTCAGTAACCTTCAATAGTTTTCTCTTCTATGACCTTGACCAAAGCTCCCCCGAAACTACATTTTGGCAACCAACACTCCCAAGATCCTTTGGTAACTGGTTCCACATCTCTATTACCAGATGCATGAAGACTCATTTCCTGCTTAGTAGAAGCTGGTTCCCAACAGCTTTATTTGATGCCTCTTAGATACTCTGAGCCTGGAATGAACTATACTACTTCAGAAATTTCTTTAAAAAGTGAAATGTGGACATCAAGAATATCTTTCAGGAAGAAAAACAAAAATTAACAAAGCGGATGTGGTCAACGGCATTTTGATACTATAATTACAGAAACCATACCTTTAAGTTGTTTTTGCGAATAAGATAGGCACAAATATCATGTTCTCAAACAAAAGAGGTGTATAAAATAATCAGACTACACCACTTTTGCTACAACAGGCTCTACAACAGCACTTCACTAAAACAAGAGAAAAGGTGAGGTATCTTTGTGTGCTCTGAAGTGAAAACTAGATTAACTTCTGTTTCAGCAGAGACGAAAACCTAATAACCAAATCCTGGGTAGAGAGTCGAAAATACATTAAAATACAGATACAGAAAACACACACTGTACAGGATCCTGATGGTATCCATACTTCTCAAGAGCAAGGCATACCTCAAAGCCTATAATGATTCAAATACAGAACAATAGCACTTAAATCTTTAATGTAATAAAATATCAAATAATTTTTAGGGGAAAAAAAAAAGAAACAAAACTTCCTCCTCCTTTGGGCTGAGTCCTGGCGCCACTGGTTGAAGAAGGAACCACAAGTAAAGCATATTTACAGCAAGCTTTCCAGATTGATCGAAAAGCCAAGAACCTTTTCTGTAAACTAAAGCCTCAATCCACCCCACACACTTTACATTGCAGCTATGTGCATTTAATGAAGTTTCACATTCACATTCTTATTTTTCTCATTATGTTGTTTATATTGCTCTGCATTAATTTCCTCTTTGTAAAATCCCCTAAACTGCGCATAAAACTGCCTTAAAAATAAGTAAAATGATCCAGCTTGGAGATCACAGAAGAAAAATGGGGCCATTTTTCATTACAGATGTAAAGAACAGAAAAGGAAAAAAAATGTATCAGTGATTGCTGTACAAGGCCTGCCAGCAAATACAGTTCTGGACTCTTGTATCCCAGGATTTGTTCCAAAATGGTACAGGATGGTATTTGAGAGAAAGCTTCATGGAAGTTTAGTGGAAACAGGGAATCTGTATACAACCAAATCTTGATAAACTTCGCAGATTTGAAAATCAAGTCAAACATCCTGAGTTCCCTTGGTAACTCTGAAGATGTATCCCTCGGCAACCTGACATAAAGACAGAGTCACTCATGTGGAAAAGGAGGTAAGATGTAAATAAGTAACATGTTGAAAAATAACTACCACAATCCAAAAATCAAGAGGAAAAATCTTAAAACTTAGAATTTATCATGAAGGAATACACAGGCAACAGAGATGACTGTACTCAAACAGCTATTCCATATAGAGACTTATCCTCAAGTCCCTATTTTCATATATCTAGTTTTTAAAAAAAGCTTAGGCTGACAAAAAGCCCACTTGGCACGATCTGCTATAAATATTGCAAAGTTTCCATTTCTTTCTCTTTAGAAAAAGTACAAATATAGTCCTTTTATGTTCTCATTTGAGTAATCTCTTCCAGGTTCCACACAGACCCATCCCCATGAGTAAGACTTAAAGTCTGTTATTACAAGCAGAAAGGATGAAACTACCCTTTGGCAGAAATATTATTTTTGTGTAGTCAGACTTTTGGATTTCTACCACTTCCCTTGTTGGCTTCCATTCTTCCCCCCGTCCCTGCTTACATACATACTGGACTTTTAACTTATGCTGCCAAACAACAATCCTCCAAAGAGTACATCAGGAGAGAAAAAAAAGAATGGGGGAAAAAAAAAAAAATCAATTTTGCTTTCCAATACTGTGTAACAAACAAGCCCCTAAAGGACTTTGAGTCAGCAGAAAACAGTAGGCAAACTATTGTTTATCCTCTAGAAATGATCTATCTTCTGCCCAGAAGGGAAGCTAAGATACCCACTGGAGTTCTACCTACACTGCTCTGATTTCATTGATTAACCTTGGCTGGCAAGTTATCATATGCATTTGATGGGAACATTTAAAATCATACCCCAGAAAGCTGTTAATCAGAATATGGTTATTGAAAACTTGTCATAGAACACAAATAATTCAATCTGAACAACAGCAAATATTCAAAAGCCAATAATCACCAAACCAGATTATTATTAAGGCTCTAGCTTTTGCCTCCATCCGTTCTGACTCACTCAGAACTATGCCATTAGATTCTTAAACCATACTTGTTTTTGCAGGAAACTTAGATAACGTTAAAAAAAACTTGACTGAACTTCACTTTAGATTTGTATCTGGTAATTTCAAAACTAGTGATGTTGCACAGCTCTACTTTTTAATCAGTGGAACACATTCTAAGGAGCCCTGAGTTTTGGCAGAGAGCACTCAGCAACTTCATGAAACTGGGTTCTTTTGAAGTGCTCCTAGATGATTATCGAAAATAACTAGATTTTTCAGTCAAAAAATTTTCTAAGGGTCATAAGAGAAATAACAGACAGAATAATAGGGCAACATGCCAAACATCTGAGATGTCTATACAGAAATGTCAGAAGTCAGGAGAATAAACAGGAAGAACTTTCAAGAACTTTTAGAATCAACCAAAATTATTGCTGAATCCAGATCACAATGACTGGGAATAAATCACAGGGCTGGAATTGGTGTAGAGAGGTGCAAAGAACTTGCTGGTGAAATATAGCAGATCATTATATTATAAATCAAGAACGCATACACTTGCTCCGAAGCTCAGGAAGAATTGAGAAGCAGGCTTTTAAAGTATATAATACTGAGCAAATATAAAATGTGAAAAAAGCAAGGACAATCACGTCTTGTTGCAGACCTGCTATAGGTCACTTGATCAGAGGGATAAATGCATGATGTTTTTCCCTTAAGTAACTAGCAGAGGCATCCAGAATAAGAGTTGATAGCAATGGGGACTTCGAGAAATCCATAGGCAAGGAGAAGAAAAGACAAAAAGGAACATACAGACAGTCCAACAAGATTTTTGAGAAGATTTCTTAGGTGAAGTTGATTTGTATTTAACTCTAAGTAAAGGAAAGATGAGTCAACACCCAGAAAACAAAATTAGTGTTCATAAAATGACAAATCCTTATTTTGTAGAAAAAAAAAGAAAGAAGATAGACCAAAAAAAACCCAAAAACTACCGAACCAAAACAAAACCCAACCCTGATACAATAATGAATTTTGTATTCAGAAGGGGATACAATAACATGCTAAGGATATTTGTAAGCAGGGTGCCTGGGAATTAAAATTTTGAGTAAAAGGAAGTGAGGAGAGAATTTGTCCCAACACAGAAGAAACAAGAAACACAGGAAGGGACCAATGCAGCTGTGTAAGGGCCCCTTTATAATCAGAAAAATGTAAAAGGGATTTTTAAAACAATCTAGAAATAAGGACTTGTGAAGAATGACTAGTCATAGTATAGAGGAATTACAGAAACACATATGGGTAAAATCAGAAAGGCCAAAGCACGCAATGAGTTATAGTCAGCATAGATTCAAAAGACAGTAAAAACAGTGTTCCCTACAAATTGTATGTTTAAAGAAAATATCAAAAGTAAGGTCTGTACGTAACTGGGAAAGAAAACAAATAAAAGAAGAAAGAGGCAGAAGTTGTTTCCTCAAATTTGTTTTTAAAGACTGATTAATTGTGACTCGTGTTTTTAACAAAGAAATATTACCATAAGATTGAATAGAGGTAGAACAAGCAAAAGCTATATAAATTGGAGTTATTATTCAGGTCATTGTCAGGGTCTGGTCTGTCATCCTCTGTCCCACCAAGTTCCTCCCACCAAACTCATTCTCAAGGGCCCATCAGATGTGAGCAGTGTCTTCATGTTCCCACCTCATGCAATGGATATGTCATCTCAAGGCAGGACCACGTGTGTGCACGCAAGGTTATATGACCAGCAGTTGTGTGTCTGCAGGGTTGTGTGACCCTCCGAATTGGGGAGGCACGTCTAAATGGCAGTCATGCAATATATCTTGACCAGCTACAGCTTCTGACCTCTTAAAACAGGGAGCTGGAACATAGGTAAAAAGACCGGTTAAGTGGACTCACAACTAACTGAAAAATTGTCTGCCTGTGGAGGAATTCTCCACTGTCAAACCAGAAGAGAAGCTCCAGTAGGATCTCACAGGTCTACTGTCTTGGATTTTATTCTATAAAATATTTTTTTAATTAGTAACCCAAATGGTAGATTACAGTATGAATATCAAACTTATAACTCCCATGCAAAAGGTATTGTAAGTATCCTGAGGAATGGACTCAGTCTCCAAAGTGACACTCACAAACAGGAGGAAACGTCTAACATCAAAAAAAATGAACTTTAAAAATGCCTGATATATGCAAGATTTAGTAACATTTAAAAACCGCAACAGTACCAAATGAGGAAAAACTACTTGGGCTGCAATGCTGCTGAAAAAAATCTGGCTACTGCAGACAATAAAAAAGTACACTGTGGATGCTTAAGATTTAAAACCCAAGGAAATCTTACTGGAGCCATCATACTGAGATAGCATAGAGGATTATTTTGCTCTACTAGATGTTGATGAGGACTGGAAATAATTATTCTGCTGATTAAGTGCCAAGGTCCCTGTCCAACTTTGGGCACCACTGAAAAAAAAAGTGATCAACGGTCACATCCAAAAGCAACAGGAAACATGAGTCATGAAGAAAAATTGCACAAGCATGTTTAAGTGTAAAGAGACATAAGTAAGCATAAAGTATAAAAGGTTGTTATAAAAAAAACAGAGAGCATCTCTTTTAATTGCTACTGCGTGAAAAAGGAGAAATCAGCACAGAGGATTTGTGTTAGAAACCAGGTGAGCATCTTATTTTGAGCATAGGTAAGCAAAGGAACACACAATATATTCACTGGAGATTTTAAGGAGCAGGATAAACATTTGTCAGGTTTGAAGTATACATAGCCTGCTTTAGAGAATGAGCTTGAAGAGCATCACCTCCTGCCTGTTTTAAACTTAAATTTTTTCCTAGATCTCTAATTTTCATTTTTATCCTACAAGTACTGGTAGATTTTTTTCATTTTAAAAGATATTTAAGCTCCTAATATTTTAAAAGTTCATTCCTAGAAAACTCCTAGATAATTATTATACCAACCTCCTCTTACCAGGTACAAGCTTGGTAGAAATGAAATGGCTACCAAGGTTTGTCTTGAAATTGGTGGAAGAGGAAGGAGAAAAGACATAAGTAAAACTTGCTGGATGCAAAGTAGCCATCTCATGGCCAAAGGAAAGGGCAAAACGAAGATAACGTACAGAGTAGGGGTAAGCTATGGCTAATTCAAGGGACTCATGATACCAGCAGGTCTAAGGTTCCATTCCCTAGGTCATGGAGGAAAGTACCCACACAGATTAAGGTTTCATTCAAAGGACTCAAGCAAAACAATGAGTAAAAGCTTCTTTGTGCGGCCTAAGCAGACATGAAGCACAGAACAAGTAAGAAGAACCTGGAATTTACCCTTTTCATATTTGAAGCCAATAACTCTCTTCTAAAGCCCTTCCTGATTTAACACCCTTGAATTTGGTTTTAATAGCTGCTAAAGAGGTGCTGTCAAGAAGTGTCTTTTTCCAATAAGCAATACTCTGTTGTCTTTTCCACTCCCTCTCCCTACCTAGAAGTGCAAACCTAATACGCAATTGTCAACTCTAGACACCCGCTGAACGTAGATTAGGCCTGAAGTCATACTGGCAGGAGATGAAAGTCAATTCTGATCACACTCCAGAAGCTGATTTAATCTGGGAGAAGGCAGAGGAGATAAGTGGGCATGTTAATTCCTGAACTTAGTTTTTTCTGTTCATCTTTGCTCTGGAAAAGAGGTGAGGCTGGAAGACTTTTAAAGATGGGTGAATGTACTGAAAAAAAGGGTTTTAGCACATAAGCCAACTTTTGTAAAAAACCGTCAGTCTTAGACAGGCTTGCATACACTGGAGAAAAGTGAAAATGCCACTAAATCTTTTCCTATCAGAAAATGTAGAGGTGGAATATTAGTGTCTTTAAAATTTTGCAGCAGAATTTTTCCACTAACAAATAAAAATGATTGACAAAAATAATACAGCTAACAGTAGTAAAACAGAAATATAAAAAACATGTTTATCTTCTGTATAAGTGGTTATATATTTCCAATATTAAATTATTTATATGATTAAATAGCCAAATATGAACATCCAAAGATACTTAACCTGCACTTACATTAATTACAGTCATGTTGGCATTTTGGTTCCCTCCAAAAAAACAGGTTGAATAACTTGAATAAATTAATTTTGACTACAGCAAAAATTCTATGGCCATTACACAGGCATTATCCTGAAAACAAAAGTTGGACCCGTGTCTGTTTCAGTTCTGTCCTATCATCCTGTTAACAGAAGTGGTCTTTCACCAGTACTTTTCTATAAAAACTATCTGTTTTGTAGATTCGATTCCTCCACCATATTGTTTAATATTTTGATATTTTCCATACTAACAACAAAATACAACACCAATTGCCAATAAAATACAATCAAAAAAAAAAAAAAAAAACCAGTTTATTTTAGTGTTTCTTCACTGAAACTAGCTGTAGGTGGTTTTCACCTAAAACTATTAATCTCATTTAAACCTCCAGTAAAAATTTGCTATGCTGTTACTTAACCTTAGGAAGCTTCTTCTAAGTGATTCAAACATAAACAAATCCACACTTTCTGCACATCTAATTGATCATTGGCTGGTCCAGCTACACGATAGTATGTTCCACAACTATCTATCTGGAAGGTGGACAGCTAGAACAGAGAGGACATGACCTGACCCCTACCATTTGCTATTTTGTATACAATATATTCCTCTCCTCGCTGACATACCTTTTGTAACATTTTCCTATAGTTTCCTTTGGAAACGATTGAGATTTCTAAAGAGGGCACAGATCTTAAACTGAAAACGCTTAATGGAAGCATGTCTAATTCTAAGAAATACAGATTGAAACACAAACCTTTCATGAATCTGAGGATAGGAAACTTTTTCTCCAAAAAACCCATTTTTATTATTCTTGTACGATCAGCTGCCCACCCTTCATCCACTTTAAATGTACTGCCACTAGGACAACTCCAATATAGATCTCATTTATAACGAAGAAAAAGTTCAGTAGGAAAATTATACAGTTCACTGGGGTGGATGTGGGGGAATGTGGGTGTGGGTGCGGGTGCATATATAAGTGTGTGTGTTACATGGAAATAATCATTATGTTTTGCTTCGTTTCAAGTTACTGGCTTTTTGCCCAAATTTTCCCCCTACCTAATTTGTCAAAGCGGGTAATTATCTCACTGCCATGAACACTTAATAAGCATTAAAATAGTTTCTTTCTGCAGTGCAGGTAATTCTGAAATAATGATACACTCTTTTTCCCTCCACTAAGATGCATCCATTACTTATCTGATCATTTTCTGTTTCAGCTGACAGTGTCATGTAGTTCCAGTTCCAAACCATAGAGTCCCTGCTGGACAGTGTATAAGTGTAATCCCCCTTCTTAATAAAGAAAATTACTCTGCAGACTGGCTATGTGTTGCAAAAAGGACAGAACAAGTTGAGTTTTTTTTAAAGTTGTCTCAACAGTTACTACCCACACATTTTTAGCTTTCTCGTCTTCTAATGTTGTGAAGATGAAAAAGGTTACTAAGCATTTCCACTACAGTAGCTATGCTATAAAAGAATGATACAAATATAAAAACATATACAAGCAATCCAAGCTTAAAAACCCACACTCTTCAGCCAAACTATCTTATCCTAAAAACGAGTACAGTTACATTAGCGCTGTTTTTAGGCAGCAACGCTGCTGCACACTGGCATCAGCGCTGAAGTTTCTGCCTCACCTCTACCACTCAGGCTTGCCTTGCCTTGTATTCTGTAGTCCCTTCAAGATGGGCAGGGGTTGAAGCCATCTGTGTCTCACCAGAAGTGATCCCTGCCTCTGCAGCAAAGGGCCAGAGAAGCGAAGAAGAAATTGGACAGGTTTTCCACTCCTGGTGATGAAGAGCTGAAACGTGGCTTTATGTTGCTGTGGAATCCCACAGCCATGGGACAGAAATCACATCCCAAAGTCCCTAGCAGAACGACTAGGGGAAGAAGACAACTCTTACCCCTTCATTCACAAGGGAAGCAGCCTACTTGGGAATTGGAGCCAGTCAATAAGGGAGACGGGAAGAAGAAAAGAGGAAGTAAGACTTATTTTCCTATCTACCTCCTTCCAGAAATTCATTTACGTCTGGTCAAAAGGTTTAATAGGATCCCAATTTTTTTCATGCATATTATGAAAAGTCCAAATGGTATTTCCAATTATTAATTTTGTCTTCATTTTCATGTCAAATAATCCTGAACTGTAGGGGAAAGAAGCCAGTTATCTTCCTACCCATCCCAGAACAGAACGAAGTGCCCTCTCTATTTTAATCTTCTTTTCTTGGGGTTGTTTTTTGTGTTGTTGTTGGGAGGTTTTTTGTTAGGTTGTTGGTTTTTTTTTAAGAGATTTATGGTTTTACAGAAATAGATGAGCCAAAGATAAGCCAGAAGAGCTTTTCTTCTCCCTAAACTGATTTATTTTATTGTATCTGATCATGACTGCAACTGAGAAAACACATTCAAAAAGAAACGTCAAACCTTTAATTCAAACATGTAAAGATAAACTTTACCAACAAGTGAAGAACTACTATCAGCTATATCCCAATATGACCAGGGGAGACTTCCTTTGATGCTGGTGGAAATGTGCTTTTCAATTAATTCATAAGAGAAGCACATATATTTCCATTTCAACTCCAAGCTAAAATCTCGTGATAGTACATAAACTCTCTACTAAATGCAGAACATATGAGCTTTAAAAGAAAGTTATTTATATCATGCAATCTTTCAGTCAAGTAGGGAACTAATGTTGACTTATCACCTGTCACTCTCCATTAATGATACCTGAATATAAATATTACAATTGTGCATAGATAAGGGGGGGGGGGGGGGGGGGGGGGGGAACAATACAAAAAAAAAAAGCCCCAAAAACAAGAAAATGATAGGACTCCTACAAAAATCTAATTATACTTTTGAACTCTAAATTTTGAAAAAGTAAGTTAAGAAGAACAACAACAAATCAACTGACCAAATTTTTTAAAAATTTGGAACTTAAGAACGGGTTTGTTTAAGTCTTCCCATTTTTATACAAATTATGGTTCCACTCTGTGCAGCTTCATAAGAGGCATCACTGCATTCCAGGGTTATTGCCCCAATGATTTCCATGCAGTGTCCTCAGTTTACGCTCAAGCTCTGCAAATTTGACCTGGAACCTAATCATCAAACTAAGATACTTCCTCATTGTATAAAAATCAAGAATAAAGATGAACAAAATTCTGCCATATGTGACACTTCAGAAAAAATCTATCATCTTCATCAGCATAGCAAAGATTGCATTGCTGCTTTGTCATTAAACAAAGTGAAAGATGAACCGTAAGGAAGATAAAATCAGCTGAGATGGATGACCAAATTACAAGTTTAGCAAGTTGTTGCTATAATTGTGTATGTTGTAGAGTGGTAGATGTCCTCTAACTTTAGCTGAAACATCACCATCTCCATCCAGCTCTTCACTTCAGACTGGTATAAGTCTGTGTTGCGTAGCTCAACTGGAGCTACTGACATGATTACAGATTGCTTGTAGAACACTGTGCAAGGCCAGGTAGGTTTACTCAAATCAATTTCACTAGTAATATATGCTAAACTAGCTGTCTTCAGACAAAACAGGTAGGCAATGCTCACATGTTCAGTACCTGGAATTTCTCTGGCAGAAGGTGCCTGCAGATATAGTACATGATGCAGATATAGTATACCATGCAGATTCTTTCTTAGTATGATATACATAGCAAACACTGTGCTTAATAAAGAAAATTTCCATCTCCCTTACTGCCACATACAATTTTAAAAAAATAGGTCTTGACCTGTGAAATTTCTGCATTTTGTACTATTCCAGGTTGATAGCTTGGAAGCTGATATGCAACATCTGCTTGGCAATCATCATAAATACCAAATAAACTTATTCAACTGCAAAAAAAAAAAGCTAAATCGCTGTTTTCTAATTGCTATTTTCCTACCCTGATAACATTTCTAAAGCAGTGAGAACAAGAAGAAATACAAAATAAAATACATCACTTTTAAAAATTATTAGCCAGCATATTTTTCGCATTCTAAAACCAATATGCTAGGACTGGTCAATATGGCACCTTTTCTTTTTTTTTTTTTTTCTCTAGATACCTAGCTAAACAGATGGCTAAACAGAGAGTTCTCTGCCTGAGTGGGAACAGAGTTAAAGAGCTTTCCTAACATATGAAAGACAAGAAGATGAGATTGTCCCCTTCCATGGTCAGACAGATGGTTGTCACTCACGCATCTCTGATGTTAGATTTTCAAGAGATGAGATGGCAGCTGAGCAACCAGCAGTTAAATCGTTGCATGTAAAACCAGATTAGTCCATCTTACCTCAGACAAGACTCAGCCACATAAATTTTCAGGAATAATTTGAATTTAAAATAGTAATCATTTGCTACTATTGTTACATGAAGAAAAGATGACATGTATCAAGAGTCTTTCCTCTGAAGCTGAAGGACACAGCTTCAGAAATACTGAGATTATACTATATAAATATAGTAATACTAGATATATACTATATATATAGAAAATACTATATAATGTGTCTTACCCAAACTTTTTGGACAAACCTTTTGGACAAACTTTTCTGATCTAGTCATGAATTGTGAACTGGAATGTCCCTCTGTTATAGGTGTACCAAACAGCTATGACAGAGTACAAAGGAGAACAACCAAGAGTAAAGTATCAACAGTGGACTTGTACTCACAATTGGACTTGTACTACTTGAGCTTCAAACACTTCAAAATGAAAGTTCATATCATAATCCAGACTGGCATATTCATGAGTAGAAACATAGTTTATTTTTTCTTAAATCAATTTTAGGTTAATGTTTACAATATGCTCTCAGACTCAATCTGTAATTTCTGATGATAAATTAGCTCATATTATGTATAATTGTATAATTGTACAGCATTGTATAATTGTCTTCACAGCATTAGGAGTTGATAAAGCCCCGATATAGACTAACAGCCTTCTATGGCCTGGGCCAGAAAGCTTCTCTCTCTAACACTGGGTGTAAATATATATAAAGAGAGAAAATGTACATCAGATATATTTATTTGTATTTATATTTCCATGCACTAGAAGTACAAAGAATGTAGCCTAAGAAGCATACAAAAAGACTTTAGAATTTGAAATTTATTCAGATCTCCCCTGATTATATACTTGGAAACAGCTTTTCTTGGGTAAACTAAAAACTTATTTCAAACATTAAAAGAACAGCAGGACACAAGATTTTTTTAAGTTACCATAACAAATTATAATCAACCACAAAAGTTCTATTGGATTTTTTCAGATTGAAAGTGAATATATTGTTTTGCCAGAAAGACTGAATAATCCAACATTGATTGGCTTAAATGTTCATTTCACTTTTTAATGTTCTCTTATAGTCTTCTATCTGGTGTATTACTGTCTGAAAGTAACTTCAAATAGGTGACAACTGACAGCAACAGTGGAGTTTTCTCTGCCCGAAGTATACACTAAAAAAAAATTTGCAAGCACGCTATGCTATTTAAAATGAGACTCTAAGGCACCACAAGAAGAAACCCTTTATAAATCAAGAGTACACTGTATACAGTAATTCATTTACAGTACTGAAGAGACGTTGTTAAAAACTACTAATCCATTTTTGGCATGAATTGCTAACAGGCGAGATAGTTTACAAATACAAGTTATAAGCACTGTTGCTAGAGCTGCCATTCCTGTGATCTCAGGCAAACTCTGAAGCATGTTGCTTCCTTTCTGAAAAGTTTAAATATGTGGCCTTCCCCCCAACACCCTTAGCTCTGGACAGTTGAATCATTCTCACAGCAGATAAATCTTTCTGACTGGTGATTATTCTGACAGGGGGAAAAAAAGGACTGTGTGTGACAGGGTCCTTTTTGTTTCATTACAGGCACAACAATCTGTTTTCCATTGAACAGAGTTTTTACTTCTCCCTCCAAGACATTTTTCTTTAATTATGATAAAAGACAGTAACTTAATCAGGCATAAATCCTGTTCAAGCAAACATAAGAAAATAAAGGGGTTAACTTTGGAGGCAAAAAGTTAGACATGTGACCTCTCAATTATAATGCTAGATAATATACCACTAAAGCATAGACAAGTGAAAATTATTCATTTCTCAGCTATGCACTAGTATCACTAGAAAAATTAATTTAACAAATGCAAAAAATCATGGTCTTTTTTATTAACTTGTTTTGCCTAGAATATAACTATTTAGACATAAAATGATCTTGATATTGACTCCAATAGCCTAACCATATGCACAGCTGCTGCCAGAGAAAAACATTTTCTTTGTAATATGCTATTTATTTCAGAAACTCTGGAGACCAGCACCTCGATTTTCCAAATAAGTTGGGGAAAAATTTAGGGGTTGGGACTGATACCAGGAGGTAAAGGTGTTACCTTCATGGTTGGGCTGACACATGTAATATAGGCAAGACATATATGAAGCCTCCTCAGAGTACAATCAGTATTCTCACTCATTGCCAAGTCCAAGAACTGGCACAGCAAATTGCAGTTTTAACTGTTTCGTTGTTGGAACCAAAACTTACCTTGACCAGATAAACTGCAACAGAACTGGTTACTATTCACACAGAAACATCAGTTACTTTTAAGCTGTGAATAGGCTGTCTGTATTTTAACCCGCTCCAATGAAGCATGTTCAAACAGGACACCAAATCCACTCATCTTCTTAGGGAGCTGAATATGCCAATATGCCAAATGACTCATCTCTTAGAAAACTGGAAATGGGGGAAGAAGAGGGAGAACATGGTCTCGGTGGAGCAAAGTGAGACGATGCACCAGCAAACTTGCATGCAAGGGAGCCTAGAAGTAGGGACAGTTGGGCAGGAGAAAGACATGGAGACATCACAGTATGACAGACTCTAGAGTTAAGATATCTTTGGGATGGAAGCATGAAGTGTTGCTAGACATAGTGGGGAGACAGCAAGGGAAAGAAATTGAAGGGCTGAAATTTGGGACTCACTGGAAACACAGGTAAGACGTGAAGAATGTATTCTAGCTGAACAGGCAATGAATATTACTGAGCAGAAAAGACCAGAGGCAGTTTGTTGGCCCTGAGGACAAGTGAAACAGCATGTGTCATGCCCATGTACCTGCAATCTCTCCTCTCACCCCCAAAGAGGCTGGCCATATCAAAGCTAACATTGGGAGCACCCCTTGCCAGATGATCCCACACACATTATACTCCTGCACTGCCGGAGTTAGACCTGCAGCCTAAAACTATGGCAGAGACCATACTCCTCAATAAACCACAGCAAGCTGGCATCCAACTTCAACCTAGATTGTGTTTTGCTTATGGTATGGACATGGCCCAAGCTGCTGGAGTAAAAACATGATGGACAGTGCAGAAAGATAACAGGAACAAAAATTCACCATTGAAGGCAACATAGCGGAGATCATAGAGAGTCCCCTAAATATGGAGGAATGGGAGAATCCCACAAAAGACCTTGGTGGGCAGACTACGTGGATTGCATAGGTTAATGCAACAAGGACAATGTGCAGACCCTGCAAAGTACACAAGTGCTCCATTCCTCCCATAAGTAGCTGCCACTACCAATGACAAGGTCATCAATCATCACAATGAGCTTCCCCACTGAGTCTCTCCAGTCATGTCTGGTTTGCAATTACCTTCTTTGCATAACTAGTACCAAGATAGTAGTTTTTTAAGACTACAATGTCACTATATGAAAAAGATAGATTTGGTTAATTGATTAAAGACATGTCTTAAAACTGAATAAAATGTTGAATGTTCAAACTATAGATGTCAAAAGGAAGAAAAATCCCTTGAGTTTGAGGTTTCGGGTTTTTTTGGGCAGTCTGGAGTGTATTATTTCAGGCAGCGTGGAACTGCCTCTGGCTATAGTTACAGAGTAGACTTTAAATGAAAACTGGTGTTCAACTGCATAATATTTTGTGCACCTGGAGAAAATATTTATCCAACCAACAGCCAGATCTGCGGCCACCAAATATTTTGAGGACTCACTTGCAGTATGTTCAATGGAATCTTTGAAAGTACCATCAGACAATAATTGCGATCAAGTTAGTTTCTTCTTTTTAAAATTTATGAACAAAATTTAGCAAAAGAAGTATCATATTGAATTAGAAACTAGAATATTCACAGAACATGGTCAAATTTGCTACACAGTTAATCTCATAGTATATATTTTCAATATGATTTTTACAATGACAATTTGGGTTTACATGCATCACACTTGTAATTAGTTTTCCCCCATTAGGTACTTAATAACTTTAAAACTTAGGGGTTTAATATTTTAAATATAAAACTATCCTTTTAAAAATCATATACAGACTTACTCAAGCACATCAGTGTTTTCTCCAGAACAAGCATTCATGATATGCCACACCAGCTTTGCAGTAATTCAACATCCAAATGCCGGACTTTTAAGAATGTGTGATGCTGTACAGGATCATAAGTGGAACCAGTGATGTTTCCTTACCAGGAAAGCAGGCATTTTAAAGTACTAACATTCTTCGTTTATATGGAAAGCTTAATATATAAACAAATATACATTCCTATGCTGTTACACAGTCCCAACATCTCTCTGTTCATATTAATGAGCTCCTAGATCTAACTACTAGATTATTTGAGCCAGTGGGGAAGTTTTAGTTAATGCAAACTAAATCTGAACCACTTAAAGTATAGATCACTGTCTATTTTTCTTTCCTGGAATAAAATAAAATACGACAGTGACTTCAAATACATCCAGAGCTAAATTACAGTTTATACTCTCTCTCCACCCACATGTTAAAGAGTCCTCTTTGTGAAAAAAACTCTATTAAAGAACATCTCTGTTACAGAAATTCATTTTAGATACCTTCTGAATTCTGAGATAATTAAAATTTGCTAAAGTAGTAAGGTACTAAGTCTGTAAAAAGTTTATTGAAGAAATGCTCTGTGCATTCTGAATGGCATCTACAGAATTTCCACTGACATACACAGGCATTTTTCCCAACCAAGTATTCCTTCTCAACAAGAGTAAAAGTGAAATTGTTGATGGAACTGCAATTTATGCCCTGGAACACAGTTGCCTCAAGCAATGTCAAAAAGCATCCTCAGAACATCATCAGTGCTGCCCTGCTCTTTAGCAACATGCTTCTTGGGGTAATTGGTTTTTGAAAGAGCTGACTATAAATCACCTCTGAAAAACTGATTTTCATTTTCTCTTCTAATGTAAGAAGACCAGAGATGCCACTTAAAATTATATTGCAGAGATTATTTCTTGTCCCCCAGTGACCACTTTGCCTGGACTATGCCAAATCCAGTATGCAAGCCATTCTTAGTACTTCTCACCTGCAATTTATTTTACATCCTTAGATAACCCAAGCTGAGCCAGAGGAAAGTTATAATGGCCACCTGGAAACGTGAGCTAACAACAAGTCTGCTGAGAAAACCACCACAAAGCCCACCAAAAACTTGCTAAAGTTACAGAGAATAAATTTGAAAATACAAATCCTAAATATTTCTGAGGAAACTTGATGCAAAAGCAGGTCTATTCTGACATCATCTTAATGGGAATATCATTTTCCAGAACATGTAACGTTGTAACATTCTAGCCTTACTATCTGTTGTGGTTTAGCCTCAGACAGCAACAAAGCACCACGCAGCCACTCTCTCACTCCCCTCCCCCACCCTGCTGAGAGGAGAATCGGAAGAACAAGGCAAAGCTCGTGGATTGGGACAAAAACAGTTTAACAGAACAGCAAAGGAAACAAGAAAACTATAACAATGACAAAGGAGGGTACAAACACAGATTATGATACCACTGCTCACAGGCCGGACCTGGGACGACCCAGCCCGCTCCCAAGCAGCGACTTCATGCCCTCTACCCCGGGCAGGACCCAGCAGTGAACAGGGCATATTTTTTCTCATTTTCTGGTAGTTTATTATACCATGGGGCCTCTTCCACACCTGTCACCTCCTCCACTGGCCATATTCCAAAATTCTCCTTGCCTTCTGGCCAGTTCATGATCACTTCCACAGTTCCTGGGAGACTGAGGTTTCCCATTCAAGTTTGCTATTTGATCAGTGCAATCCACTTACTCCACACAGCATCGGTTGTATGAGGTGTGGCAGGGACCCTTTCTTTGAACATCCAGCCCAGCACCGGCAGTTGAGGTGCCAAGAGGAGCTGTGCTTCTGTACCAACCACTTCCGAAGCAGCTCAAACCCTTCATATGCTGCCAATATCTTCTTTTCTGTTGCAGTATAGCAGGCATCAGATCCTGTGTATTCCTGACTCCAAAACCCCAAGGGTTGACCTCGAGTGTCCCCTGGTGCTTTCTGCCAGAGGCTCCAGGTAGGGCCATTCTCCCCAGCTGTGGTGTAGGGTGCATTTTTAACATCATCTCCTGCCTGCACTGGCAACCCACAATGCCTAAGAAAGCTTGTGTTTCCTTTTTACTAGTTGGTGGAGACATAGCTGCTATTTTGTTGATCACACCCATTTGGATCTGATGATGCCCATCTTGTCATTTTATTCCTAAAAACTGGATCTCCTGCTCAGGTCCCCTGACTTTACTTTGTTTTATGGCAAAACTAGCTTTCAGAAGGATTTGAACTGCTTTATTCCCATTCTCAAAAACTTCCTCTGCTGCTGTGTTGTCCCATACCATGATGTCGTCAATGTATCGCAGATGTTCTGGAGCTTCACCCTGTTCCAGTGCAGTCTGGATCACTCCATGACAAATGGTGGGGCTGTGCTTCCACCCCTGGGGCAGTCAATTCCAGGTGTCCTGGACGCCCCTCCAAGTGAAAGCAAGCTGGGGCCTGCACTTTGCTGCCAGAGGGATAGAGAAGAATGCGTTAGTGATATCAGTGGTGGCATACCACTTGGCTGTCTTTGACTCCAGTTCCTATCGAAGTTCTAACATGTCCAGCACAGCAGCACGCAGCGGTGCCTTCATTCAGGCCACGATAGTCTACAGTCAGCCTCCACTCTCCATTAGATTTTCACACTGACCATATGGGACTGTTAAAGGGTGAGTGAGTCTTGCTGATCACTCCGTGAATCTCTAGTTGACGAATCAGCTTATGGATGGGAATCAGAGGGTCTCTTTAGTGTGATATTGCCGCCAATGCACCGTTGTGGTAGCAATTGGCAGATGTTGTTCTTTGACCCTCAATAACCCCACAACAGAAGGGTCTTCCGAGAGACCAGGCAAGGTAGACAGTGTTCAACCTCATCCGTCTCCAAGGCAGCTATACCAAAAGCCCACTGGTACCCTTTTGGGTCCTTAAAATACCCTCTCCTGGGCTAATCTCTACCAAGAATGCATGGAGTCTCTGGGCCAGCCACAATGGGATGCTTTTGCCACTCATTCCCAGTTAGGCTCACTTCAGCTTCCAGTACAGTCAACTCCTGGGATCCCCCTGTCACTCCAGAAATATAGATGCCCCTCTATAGCTTGATGGTCTTAGGGTACACTGTGCACCCATGTCCACTAGAGCCTTATACTCCTGTGGATTTGATGTGCCAGGCCATTGAATCCACACAGTTCAATAAACCCAGTTTATTTCCCCCACCTGGCTGGAGGCAGGGCCCCTCTAATCCTGGTCTTAGTATCCATTACTCACTTCTTGCAGAAATGACTTGGAAGTTCCTTCAAGAGGATCAGAATTAAAATTAGGCCTTCTACTCTGTCTGGGGAACTGCTTGCTGGAAACTGAGGTGGCACTTTTCCTGGAGGGATGCCCTTTTGTGTTTGTTCTTCCTTGCAACTCCTGGACCTGTGCCCGTAGGATTAAGGTAGGTTGTCCATCCCACTTCCTCATGCCCTCTCTGTGGTCATGCAGGTAGAACCACAAGGTCCTTTGTGGTGTGTACCCTCTGTATTCTTTCTCTGGAATGGAGAAACACCTGCTCCTAATAGCTGAGATACTGGCCCATACAGGTGGGGAGTAGGACATATCCTTTTCTCTTGCTGGACCTCCTGGGACAGTGTCTCCACAGCTGAGAGGAGGTGGGGAGAGAGAATTTATTCATATTGATGGAGTCAGGCAGCCACCTCATCCAGCATTGGTCCCTCTTCACCTTTCCACTCCATCACTGCCAATGAGTTGGCATATGACAATGGTGCACTCTCTACAAACTTCTGTCACGTGGGCCTTGTGCACTGGACCTCATCAGGATCTGTGATTAACTGTGCACTGTCCGAGTCATAATAAATCATCTCCCACTCAACTAAGTCTCTCGTGTACTGGATACCTCTCTCTGTGGTGGTCCACTTGCTCAGATGATACACAACATCTTCACTGAAGGGGTAGTTTCCCCTCATGTCTGACAGAAGTCACCTCTAATCGCCTTGTCAGTGCCCCCTTCCCTAGACAGGGATCCCAGCTGCCCGGCTTCCCTACCTTCTGATTCCAGGCTACTGGCCCCATTATCCCAGCATCAGAGCAGCCAGGTGACAATGTGCTCTCCTGGAAGTCAGCTGAAATCTCTTTGCAGCTCGCTCAGGGATAGGGATCAGGTGATTATCTCTGGTTCCGCCTCTTCCTTCTGTTCTCCTGGTGGCCCTGGTTCATCGTCATCCCTCACTAAGCAAACTGATTTCTGTGTGTATTTCTTCTTCTGGATAGGGGCAACCAATAGGGCACGGGTTGGATTTCTGGTTCAGCTGCAGTGCCTGCCACTGGGGTTGGAGTAGCCACAGTGTCTGTCACAGGGGCTGGAGTAGCTGCAGTGTCTGTCCATCTGGTTTCCCTCTCTTTCCCCTGAGGTTGCTGCGCAATATCAAGCAGTGTTTGGTAGATGCTGGCCAGGGCCCAGCACAGCGCGGTGAGTCGTGTCTCTCTGAAATAGCAACAGCATTTTCCTTTCAAATATTCTATCACTTTATCAGGGTCCTGTAGCTGTTTGGGGTTGAAGTCCCAGACCACTGGAGGTGAGAAGCTCTCTAGATACCTGCCCATATTCTCCCACAAGCCATGCCACCCACGATTCTCCAGCCTTGGGGCAGATCTCTGGGTGGTAGTCCTAAATAGTTATTTAACCCTATACAAGTCCTGGAACACATTCAGGAGACATAAGAACAGGACCAGGCTGGTTTCAGCATCCCAAGGATATTAAAAATTCTCAAAAGCTGTCATGCCTGGCCCAAAGGAGAAAAGGGAGGTGAAAGAGCCAGGGAAAGTATTTCCCTGTTTCCCCCATAGACAGTGTGATTATTAATAAATTCTGAGAGACGGTGCCCATGGTACGGACAGGACAACACTACCACATAAACTCCGTCCCCCCCCCAAATCGTCTGAACAGTGATGTTATGATATCATTAGTTGCTATTAGACAGGACAGCAAAATGATAATCCTGATCCCTCTCCCAGAGGTGATAAACAGCATCGCGGGGAGTACATAAACCGTAAAGGAATTTACCTAACACAGTCATGAGAACAACCAAAGCAACATGGTGACCGGCAGCTATTTAACTGATATAATAAATGCACACAACAAATTCATTTTAACAAGCTCTGGTCAGATTTGTCATTATGTCAACCCTTCAAGGCCCCACATTGGGCTCCAAAGAAGACTGTCATGGTTTAACCTCAGACAGCAACAAAGAACAACACAGCCGGTCTCTCATTCCCCGCTCCTCCCCTTCTCCTGCCCAACCATGATGGGGGAATTGGAAGAAAAAGGCAAAGCTCGTGGGTTGGGGCAAAAACAGTTTAACAGAACAGCAAAGGATCTTATCTTATACAATCTTAAACAATTTTACACACTGTTAACTGAAACACATCTTTAGTCCCAGAAATTACACTGTGTAATGAGAATATAAAATTCTAAGCAAACATATTTCTTGGAAATTTCACTCCTAATTTACAAAAATTTGTAAGTACTATCCAATTTATAAAAATCCTTTAAGACCAATGCATCTCTAAGTATTTTATCCATTTACATATAGCCACAGCTGTTCTTAGAAGCCCAATTTGTGCCAAGTGAGAAACCCTAAATCTTGGTTTAGCTTTTTAAGGTAACTTTGTTTGACAATGTTTCACCAATTAATTTTTTTCAAGATGAGGAAGGTGCAGGGCTAGACATTACGGTTAGAAATAAAACTTTTTTTACACCTTCATTCAGTTAATTTGCACTCCTGGATCATAAGTGTAGTAAATTAAGTAAAATCTGATACACAAAAGAAATATTAGTGGTTGTCCCCACACTTGATTTTCCAAATAATGGGATGAAGATCATATAATTGCTTTTACTAATGAGCAGGATTCCCTTGGGTCTTTTTCTTCGTTTGTTATGTGATAGAACACACTGTGTTCAGGACATGTTTGGTCCGAAATACAAAGCACCAACTTTTACAGACAAATCCTACTCCTTAATCTCTCTTTAATTTCAAAGTCTCCCAGTAGGAAAAAAAAAAAAAAAGAAAAAAAAAAAAAAGAGTATGTTGGCTACTTTGTATAAAAGTGACGTTTTAGAGTCCAAAGGTGCAAAGTTAGAAGAAGTGAGAAGGAGACCCCAGTGAACAATCTTTGATAACTCACTAGGCTAAAAAACTATTAGCAGACTTACACAGCAGTATGGATTGCTTCCATATAACATGATTATGCCTTTTGTGGGAATGTTGTAGAAAACATCTAGCAGAAACACTGCAGAACGAACTACAATTCCAAAGTGAGAGTGACTAGGATCTTCACTTCTTCACCACCTTACCTTACCTCTCAATTTTGCCTAAAGGCTAGACACCAGATAGGCAGCTAAGTCAGCAGCATAACAGCCAACAAGTTTATTCAGCCACTTTCTGAGACTTATCAGCAACCAGTTTTATCAGGTATCAGGTGTTTGTATCTGAAACATCACTACACCAGAGCCAGAGGCATAAAAAGTATTGTTGACAATAGACAGATGAAATACTGGATTTAAAGCAAATAGGAGTGATGACTAAAACTGGCAAACCTGAACGAGTAGTTGATGAGGATTCATTCTCAAGAACAGTTCAGAAGGAAATGCCCTTGGATATCCCTAATGTTTTTAATTATCCCATCTTACTTCATACAATTCCTTGTTTAATTGGGGAAGAAGTAATAAAGAAGAAATAATAAAGATTACAATAATATTTGAATCTGGTACTACCCTTGCTTGTTGAGAAATTGCTGGATTAGAAGCAAGAAAAGCTCTCTTTTTTCTTTTCTTACTTTTTTTTTTTTTCCCCTTTTAGTGCCTTAACAACACATTTGGCAGAAAAAAGAAGCCTTGATTGTTGGCAGTGAGGAGCACAGTCAGAAATCTGTGGTTGGACCAAAGAAGTCAATTCTAGTGTAACAATGGAAAACGTAAATCCATCATTCAAAAAAGCAACCAAAAAAGAAAAACAGGTCCCACTTTCTTAAAACAGTGAATCACATATCTGCTGTCTTGGAAATTATTTACATCGATTAAAAAATGAAGACGTACCAATATCCTATCCAAGCCTGGAAAATGTGGTACGGTGGTGTGGTTTTTTTCCTTAAAGTTATAAACCTTCATTTTAAAGTGTATTGCATGTTCCTTCTCCCTCCATCTTCTGCTTGCAAAATGACACCCTTACAGTTACAAATATAATATTAAAAACAAAACAAAACAAAACAAACAAAAAAAAACAAATGAAACTTTTTCACCCCAAATTCACAACTGGGCTAATACAGTATTAGGACTCTGAGTAAGTTTACAACTGCTGTCTCCAGCCCCACAGGCAGTAAAACTACCATGAACCAAGGCAATTTCCCATAACTTATAAAAGCCGCAAAGAAGTATGAAATTAGGAGCTCAGGTTATTATCTAAGGAGAAACACACAGAAAAGAAAAGTTACAGGCTGGGAGTAGTAAGGTTTTTTTCTGTGTGGTCTCATCAATACCCTACATGAACCAGCTGCATGTGAGGAGCCCTACAACCTTCGCTCACCCACGTGGATACACAGTTTCTCCCTGAAAATGAGCACACAGAAGTAGCATTTACAATTTTACTCGGAAACCAACCTCCAACTGAAGCACCCAGGTTTATGGAATAGAAGGTAATGAGGCTGACAGGAGAGAGGAAGGCACCATCTCTCACAACCAGCCTCAAAAAATGTCTTTTATAGCTTCAGACACATAAAAGCAATTACTGATCAAACTCAACCCATTCAGCTTTTCACAAGTGCAATTTTTTTTTAAAAAAAGTTATTTTAATCCCTCTGAAATTCTATTTTTCTTTAGACTTAGAATTGATTAAAACAAAACATTGTTCTGTCCAAACCTGCATATTTTTCACTATTTTCCCATTCTTCCATTATCATCCTAAAAAACTGTACTCTTACAATATGGAATTCTTTAATCAGTTCTGACATGCATTTACTTTTTACTTGGCCCAGCCCCAGCAAACACAGTCGTGCTCTACTACACATCATTTCTATCCATAACCTCTTTTCCTTTGGGTAACATACTTCATTTTAAAACATACCTTCCACTACAAAGCATGACTCTGGGCTTCTCTAAGGGTTAAATTAGAGGTTGAATAACTGATGCACAATGTGCAATTAAACTGGCTTAGTTCACAAATACTGCTCTCATTCAATCTGAATTTTTGCCAAACCAGCTGCAAAAGTAGGCTTTGGTCTGCCTAACCTATTACCATGGCCTCTGATTGAAATGTGCGTGATTGCTTCATATAAGACCTAAACTTGAGAGTATGTTCCAGAATCAATGATTCTTCAAGGTTCACCAACTCTTATGTGGTATTTAACAAAAATTATTACAAAATAAATAGGTGAAACATCAATTCTAAATATTTATTCTGCTATAACTATCACCATTCGGGAATTCAGCCAAACACCACCAGTATAATGGTAGAGAACAGAGAGGTAATTTCCCAGTACCACACCACTGGTGAAGCAAAAGGTATACATATATTTTTCTAATAATGCTAATAATAGATGCAGAAGCACATCTTTTCATAGAGCAAGTTTCCTGCCACCAAAAAAAAAAAAAAAACAAAAAAAAACCAAAAACAAACAAACAAACAAAAAAACCAAACTAAAAGAACCCACAAAAAACCACCCCACCACATTTCAGAGAATAGAAATATTTAAAACTATATATAGCTTTCCTAGGCTGGCAAGTTTGATCCAAAATCCATTAAAAAGAGTTACTTTGCCTCTTACTTTAGATTAAGTACCAGTAGCCTTACCAACATATTAAATTATGTGCAATTTTGGGGTTCTGTTTTTCATCACCATGCTGTAACCCTAAAGATGAAACTTTAATTTCATGTTACAGCTCTCTTTTCTTGAGGAGAATATTTGCTATACATCTGTTTTGTATACAGAGTAATCGTAAGTCACAGAAATGCCTCCTTCAGCCACCTCTCTACTCTCAAGCTGTTGCACTACCGGAGAGATAACATCCACTAGTTCTAATTTAATCATACTGTGCCATTTCAAACTAATTTTAGACACAGTCATGTTGGTAAACATACATCAAGGTAGCTAAAAGAATCAGAGAAAGACTTGAAGGAAGAGATTTTGAAAACATCTGGTGACAGTCAGAACAGCCTGAGACAACTGCCTTGGTGGCAGGAGAAAACAATTAAAACCAAAACCAAACACAAAAGAATTAAGCCTATGACTTCTTTACGAACTGGTATAGGAACCGAATACAACAAGATCCTGGGCTTTATTCCACAAAAGCACTCCAGCTTGGAACACGTAAGCAAACCATACCTTCAGTAGGTCACATTCTGGCAGCTCATGAAGAACCTATTGCAGGGTTGCTTGGGACTGAAGAGTTTTACAGACCATTGTAAAATGCAACGGATGCTCCGAGATGTGAATACCAATTGTGCTATTAATCCTTTCTTTCTCTACACCAGAATGTCTTTATGGTTATACTGGGCATCAAATTTACACAGGAGTTCTGATTTTTACAAACAGTACATCAATAACTCAATTTCTGCATTAGAATAATTAAAATATAAATAAATACATATATTTGAAATATTCATAAGGTCTTAATGCATCTGGGAAGCAACACTTATGAAGCAGTTTTGTGTTTACAAAAAAAGTGGCATGAAAGAGTCTATTAATCCTAAACTTACACAACACTTTCCTCCTGTAATGCAGAGCTGGGGGAAGAAATTTAAAAATTCCCTTAAAAATATGTAGAAATCAATAAATTACATGTCTCTTATACAACTGTATTTTGAGTTGTGTTCTTCCAACAAAAAAATATGTTAATCACAAGAGAAAACTTAATCCTTTTTCCAAGACTCCAGTGTCAAGACCTTAAAGCACGTGGCTAATATGCTTAAGGCTGTACATTGTCATTGCAGCAAAAGATAATGCGCATTAGCCACAGGAACGAGCATGAACATTTTGTGAATAATGCAACAGGCAGACGGGTAAAACTAACACCACAAGCTGTTGACAGGTGAGGGAGAAACCCTCTCTAGGCAACAAGGACTGAAACAAGGAAGTATCATTTTTGAGCTGCAGGTATCCTCTCTGTAGGACTTCAGTCTCTTTGAGACAGGACGGCAGCCATACGTGTCTTGTAAAGCTGCTACTTCATTTACACATTAGACACAGTAGCGAACCGAACAAACAAAGCAACATTGAGTCAGCATGTCACACAGCCTGGTCAGACTAGGACACATTCATTACTTCAGGCTTGTTTTTTTAATCAAATAAGATTTGCACAAGAATAGAAGACAAGGCTCGCCATGCTTTACAAGGGCATCATTAATTGTAACATTTTCCAAGATAAAGTTACTTCGATATTTGTCAAACCGAACTTCAGTCTGCTGCCTAATGGAAATCGCTTTTGATCAGAGCCTTTCCACCAGTAACTGACATGTTATGGGTTCTCGTTAAGAAAATGAAAAGAATGATAAGTGCTTTTTGCCCTGAGAAGTCGATAAAACCCATCTTATCGTCACTATTGTTAAACAACTGTAAATACTTAGGAACCTAAGGAAAAGGGAGTTAATTTTTTTTCATTCAATTATATTAACAGATCAAGGCGCACTTCAATTCTTTTGTTTAGGAAAACGTTTAATACTTTTTGTTGTTGTTGTTGTCAGAGATAACATTTTTCACTCAGGTTTAAGATAAACCGTATGGCTCTTGTTGAGATAAATTATCAAAATTCTAAACCTGATGTTTGACTTTAATCAGTAGGACCAGCCATCAGATTTAGATATATAATATTCTTGTGCCAATTTATGTTAACTTTTGCTACAGGGTTTATATGAAAGCAAATGTCAATAAAGGCAAGAATAAAAGCTCAATTATATTTGCTCTGAATTACATGAAACTCTCTAAAAATTCTGGTTAAAACACTCTGAAAGCAGAACAAGAAGGCTTTTAATACATCAAAATGTAAAATATAAAAGAAACTTGAGTTTACAATACAGTACATTGTTATCATGGATAAAAACAGAGAGACGCTACCTACATTAAGTAAAAAAGAGTTTTGGTGTTCTGTTAAACACCTCTTGTACTATGGTCAGTAATGCAGTAAGCATGTTTTGCATCTAAGCAGGTCTTCCCTGTGATGTATTTAAATCCCAGGAGGAGAGCCTGGCCTCTGGCAGTCAGTGTGAATCATCACAACTCCAAACATCTCCCTTGAAGATGAAACTTTGCTTCCATATTTTCACAGCAAGATTCTTCCTTGTTTTGTAGCCACCACAACTTTAATAAAAAGAAGACTGAAGCAAGCTCATACTGTGCTTAAATGACTATAAATAAACCTGATAAATTAATGACAATGCTAATTATTCTAGATTGAATGGTGTAATTGCTGCCACAAAGATTTCAGACAGTTTAAGACTTCCTTTCCTTGTAAGAGGGAAAATACATTCATACTGCAGTATTATTTTCAAACACTGCCAAGTGACACTGTGGGGACTAGGCCTTGAAAAAAAAAAAAAAATTTGGAATATAAAGTGTCAAGTTTATCACTAAGTTGTCAGCAAAATGTATTGGGCTGTTTTTGAAAACAGAAATGGCTAGCAGGCTCACAAACTGCGAGAAGTCCATCACCTACACATATACTCACATTTATCACAACAAACGTCAACTTTTCTATGTTTTGACCTTAAGCCTGTTTGTACTTCTGTTGCAGAATAGTGAAGGCTGAATATGCCTTTCAAACAACTCACATGGGCCATGTGTTATCATCGATTTTAGTGTTGTCTAGTAACACAGGAAATCCTCATAAGGCTGTTGCCATGCACACCCTTTGGGCAAGAAAGGCACCCCTTGTGCCTCCTAGATGGGCACTGTGGTCAGATACTCAGACACTGCAGTACATAATGCAGTATACACCTGCATGTCAGTACACAACTAAAGAGCCAGCCTGTGAGGTGCTCAGTTTTGAGTATGAAGGCTTTAAAAGCAAAGTGGTGCTCGTCATGTGAAGGTTTAGATAGACCTTCAGAAGATCCCAGAGGAGTCCCAGTGATACATCCATGCACTAAATTTATTTGACATTCTCTTTTTCCATTTCCAAGTGATCCTCAGATAAAAAAACAGGCTTAATTTAGACCTAATCATAGAGAAACAACAATCCATTTCATTTCCTCATGACCATATCAGCATATGTGCTGCCTCATTAACCTCATCAACAACATTCTAATGAAGACGTGATGGAGGAATCTCATGCTTCAAAAGCATATAGCTTGGTATATGTATTACTCAAACCAAAATAGTATTCATGGAAACAGTAAAAGAAAAGTCTGGTAAACCTCTTGTAACTGAGCTCCCAGAAGACAAGCAGTGCTAAACCTTTTCCTCTGAGACTTTCTTTAGACGGTAGGATACTAAGCTGTCACATCTACACCTAAACGCTCACATGCTCCCAAAACATCAAGAGCAAAATTAATACCAGATCAGTAACAAAAACAAAAAAAAAGTCTCCATATCACAGGTCATCTCTCAGAAGAGCAAGCAGTACAACTAGTTCAATCCAAGTAAAAGTTTGCCTGAAAAACCAATCAGATGGTGCCACAGTAATCTGAGAACCTGAGGAAATGCCAGAGTTGTCAGGCCACGAACTTCTCAATAACATTTCTCCCAAATTAGAAACTGGATACACTAGGTCACTAGTTGGCAAAACTCCCAGCCTCAAATGATGGCCTGTCAAACAAGAGAGAAAGGCCATCTTCCATCTCCTACACTACTAACAGGAGGGCCTGAGCAGAATTAGTGCTTCACCACAGAAACATGATAGAAACATTCTGTAGAGCACTGTATTCTGTAGAGTACTGCAAACTGAGTCTTCTCTTCAAAACATTCTACTTTAAGATGTTGAGTAACTTAGAATCACAGAATCATAGAATGGTTTGGGTTGGAAGCGACCTTAAAGATCATCTAGTTCCAACCCCCCTGCCATGGGCAGGGACACCAACCACTAGACCAGGGTGCTCAAAGACCCATCCAGCCTGGTCTTGAAAGCTTCCAGGGATGGGACCTCCACAATTTCTCTAGGCAACCTGTTCCAGTGCCTCGCCACCCTCACAGTAAAGAGTTTCTTCCTGCTATCTAATATGAATCTCCCCTCTATCAATTCAAAACTATTACCCCTCGTCCTATCGCTACACTCCTTCATAAAGAGTCCCTCCCCATCTCTCCTGTAGGCCCTCTTTAGGTACTGGAAGGCTACTAGAAGGTCTCCCCAGAGCCTTCTCTTCTCCAGGCTGAACAACCCTAACTCTCTCAGCCTGTCTTCATAGGAGAGGTGCTCCAGCCCTCTGATCATCTTTGTGGCCCTCCTCTGGACCCGCTCCAACAGATCTATGTCCTTCCTGTGCTGAGGACTCCAGAACTAGACACAGTACTCCATGTGGGGTCTCATGAGAGCAGAGTAGAGGGGCAGAATCACCTCCCTCGACCTGCTGGCCACACTTCTCTTGATGTAGCCCAGAATGTGGTTGGTTTTCTGGGCTTCAAGTGCACATTGCCAGCTCATTTTGAGCTTCTCATGCACCAACTCCCCCAAGCCGTTCTCCTCAGGGCTGCTCTCAATCCATTCTCCACCCAACCTGTATTTGTGCCTGGGATTGCCATGACCCACATGCAGGACCTTGCACTTGGCCCGGTTGAACTTCATGAGGTTTGCACAGGCCCACCTCTCAAGCCTGTCCAGGTCCCTCTGGATGGCATCCCTTCCCTCCAGTGTGTCGACCGCACCACACAGCTTGGTGTCATGGGCAAACTTGCTGAGGGTGCACTCTATCCCTATGTCCATGTCTCTGATAAGGTTGTTAAACAGCACTGGCCCTGTTAAACAGCATTGGCCCCTGAGGAACACCACTCATCACTGTTTTCCATGTGGACATTGAGCCGCTGGCCACAACCCATTGAGTGCAGCCACCTAGCCAGTTCCTTATCCACTGAGTGGTCCATCCATCAAATCCATGCCTTTCCAATTTAGTGACCAGGATGTCATGTGGGACAGTGTCAAATGCTTTGCATAAGTCCAGGTAAATGATGTCTGCTTCTCCCCCCTTATCTGCCAACACTGTAGCACCATCATAGAAGGCCACCAGATTTGCCAGGCATGACTTGCCCTTGGTGAAGCCACATTGGCTGTCACCAATCACCTCATTTTTCATGTGCCCTTGCAGAGTTTCTAGGAGGATCTGCTCCATGATCTTGCTGGGCACAGAGGTAAGACTGATTGGTCGGTAGTTCCCCAGGTCTTCCTTTTTTTCCTTTTTTGAAAATGGGGGTTACGTTTCCACTTTTCCAGTCAGTGAGGACTTCACCAGACTGCCATTATTTTTCACATATAATGGAAAGTGGCTTAAAAACTTCATCCACCGGCTCCCTCAGGACCCATGGATGGATTTCATCAGGTCCCATGGATTTATGTACCTTCAGGTTCCTTAGATGGTCTCAAACCTGATCTCCTATAGTGGACAGTTCTTCTTTCTCATAGCCCCTGTTTTTGCCTTCTGCAACTTGGGCAGTGAAGACCAAGGCAAGAAAGTCTTTCAGCACCTCAGCCTTCTCCATATCCTGGGTGACCAGGTCTCGTGTTTCCTTCCGGAGGGGGCCTACATCTTCCCTAGTCTTGCCATCATCTCTGACAGACTTATAGAAGTTTTTCTTGTTGTCCTTGATGTCCCTGGCCAGATTTAATTCTATCTGGGCTTTAGCTTGCCTAATCTGGTTCCTGGCCACTTGGACAGTTTCTCTATATTCCACCCAGTCTACTCGGCCTTGATTCCACTCTCTGTAGGCCTTCTCTTTGCTTTTGAGCTTGTTCAGAAGCTCCTTGTTCACCCATGGAGGCCTCCTGGCTTTTTTGCCTAGCTACTTTTTTCTTGGGATGCACCACTCCTGAGCTTGGAGGAAGTGATCCTTGAATACTAACCAGATTTCTTGGGCTCCTCTCCCCTCCAGTACTTTTTCCCATGTTACCCTGCAAAGCAGGTCTCTCAAGACCCAAAGTCTGCTCTCCTGAAGTCCATTGTAGTGAGCTTTGTGTGTACCCTCCTCACTCCCCTAGGGACCTTGAATTCTACCATTTCATGATCACTTCAACCAAGGCTACCTTTGAGCTTGACATTCCCCACCAGCCCCTTTTTATTGGTAACTACAAGGTCCAGCATGGCTCCACTCCTTGTCGGCTCCTCTAGCATTTGAAGAAGAAAGTTGTCATTGACACATTCCAAGTACTTCCTGGATTTCTTGTGCTCCGCTGTGTTGTCCCTCCAACAGTTATCGGGGTGGTTGAAGTCACCCATGAGGACCAGGGTCTGTGAACACGATGCTGCTCCTATCTGTCTATAGAGGGTCTGCTCCTGGTCAGGTGGCCTGTAGTAAACCTCCATTGTAACATCACCTGCCCCTGTGTTCCCTTTAATCTTGATCCATAAGCTCTCCACTGGTTCTTCATTCATTCCCAAGTGGAGCTCCATGCACTCCAGCTCGTCATTGACACAGAGGGCAACACACCCTCCTTGTCTCCCCAGCCCACCCTTCCTGAAGAGTCTGTACCCCTCCATTCCAACACTCTCAATCATAAAAGCCATCCCACCATGTCTCTGTGATGCCAATAAGATCATAGACATGGAGGTGTGCACACATCTCTAACTCCTCTTGCTTGTTCCCCCTGCTACATGTGTTTGTATAAAAGCACTTCACCTGGGTGCCCAATGGAGCTGATTTACTGGCTGGAGTGGCTGCATTTCCTTCATGTTGCTCTTCAGGTGGTCTTCCTTTGAGGTGTTTTATCTGTGACTCTCCAGTTCCTATTGCCTGAGGGGCCCCTGACTTGTCTTCATAGTGTGTTTGAGTGTGCTGCAGCATACCCAATACATTTCAGAGCAACAGGTTGAGGGCCTTTGCTAGCAACCCATCCCTCAAAACTTGATCTATTCCTATGTAGTATACTTTGTTGAAATTATAAATTGCACTGGGAGTTCATTAGGACTGGAGTAACCTGATTAGCAAGGTGATAAAAACCTCACAGTAATTCTGTTACTAAACATCTTTTACATATTGATCCCTTCATAATATTTGGGATGGGGGAAGGTGGTGGAAGACAGAGCATCAATAAATGGTCAATAAAGCTTTTTCTAATAGACTTCCATGGAACAAGAAAAACAGCTCTTTCTAAGTCAGGTTACAATGTCAAGAATTCATTTGCTCACTTACTTCCCTTTCCTTCCCAACCTTCAGGCTGGCCCACTGCTATATGAGTTCTATCAACACATATGATAAACATAGTGCCACAGTCAAACATGGATATTCTATGTGCCTTTATTTTAACTCCTGTATTTTATCCAGGTTCTAAAATGTTTATGTGGCTCCCAATGGTAATGGAAATGCCCCAGCCCCTCTAAGAAGCTGATTCACAGGAGGGAGGTGTCATCTCTGCTCTTCAACTTGAGGAATGAATGCTCTGCAGAACATCTTGTGGCTGCAAGAACCGTGAGTCTCCAGAGAACAGAACTTCATGCACATCTTAATTTCTTCCCTGCCAAGAGTCTAAGTATCTTTCCAAAAGGAAACAAAGTATGTAGGTGTGGAATAATTCCTAAAATGAAATTATATTAACAATATGGCATTGTTCACACATTAAGGAAAAGTATAAAATCAAAACATTTCCAGGGTGGAATACAGCGGCAGCTGGTACGTGAGGAATCCACTCCATCTGTGATTTCCTGAACAATATTGATTGCAAAACAATACGGAGGATGGAGTGAAGATTCCATGGTCAAGCTCTGTGATCATACAGCAGATATGAGAATGAGATGGTCCTATGGAACTGATAAGCTGCATATTTCCTACCCTGAGCCAGCAGTCTGTCAAATTTTGACAAAATGCTGTCCTTTGTGCAAACTTTGCTCATTATAATGTCATTATAATACCAAAACACACCTCCATCCCGAAGGCTACCCACCTCCAAGGTGTGACCACTCCTTCTCGAGTCTGTGCCCTGAATTTTTTGTAAACTATACCTTTAAACGTGAAGCGAGAGAATTTTACACCAATCATAATAAAGCTGATTTTACACCAATCATAATAAAGTACTAAAGTCACTCAAACTTCACCTTGAGGGTAAAAAATAGTATAAAAATAGCCCAATAAAGGAGGGCTACTAGGGAAGACACCATTGTGAACAAGTCAGGGAGGACCCCATCACGGACTGCCTTTGACTTCCGGGACCAGTCAATGGGCTGAGCCTTTCTTCCCCCAGGTAGGGACGCCTTTGGGTAAGAGTTAGGCTATACCGAGTGCTTCCTCAGGAAACAGAAATCTCTCTAGAGGGTTACTTTTTTACATTTGTAGCCAGGCTGTATTGTTTATAACTTTGTCACGCATTTTGTACCATTAAAAATATTTTTACTTGCACGTGCTTTGCAGACAGTGTATTTATCACTGGCAAACCATAAGAACCTTTATATCTGTTGCTTGAATAAACTGCACTACTCAAGTAGCTAGCCATTTCAGTTTATCATTGAACACGACAAAACACTAGAGAGTGGCCGTGCTAGTTCATGGGCATGACTAGACTGAGGGTGCAGTCCACTATTAGTGTATCCAGATTCGTGATAGTTCAACATATTAAACACCACTGGACTGATAGTGGTGAATTGGGCAGCATTCAGAATTTAAACCTAGCTGCACCTAGCCTCCCAACTCAGTGAGGAGTGTTAGAACACAAGGGGTTTATTTTCTGCTAAAACTACTTTGCCTCTTAATGCAACAGTAGGGCCAGTATATACGCAGTCTCCCCCCGACGTGGAATCAAACACACATCAGGAGACCAGAATGAGCAGGCACGTACTGAAATGCATCTGTCTGCAATGTAAAACAGATCATCTTTTGCATCAATGCAAGAGAAAAGGGTATCAAAGTAATTGATGCTGCTGAAAATTCAGATAACCTTAACTAGCTATACAGTCCGTTTTTACTTACAGAAACTGGGATGTCAAATTTAACTTCAGGTGAGGCTATAAAGCTTTTTGGAACAGAAATTCTCCTGAAATGCCATTTTACACAGGTGCACTGTGCCAGTATACTTCAAGTTAAACATTTACTAGACACTTGAGAGAAGCAAAACACTAATATAACTAGGGGAGAAGAATCTGAAAAGCAGAAGTTAAAAATCAACATGAAAAAAAAAAAAAAGAGAAAAGCACAAGATCCTAACTCACTTTTTAAAATGGAAGAACATAAAACAAAACCAAAACCCACCACTCCTGTTCTTAAAGAAGGACTGGTTATTGAAATCTATCAGGATGAATCAACTTGAAAACCTCTCTTTGGAAAGATTTACTGGGAATTTTTTCCCAACCAAACTGAAATTATCACCCTCAGTACAGCAGAAAATGGTAGGAAATAATCTGTAGTACAAATAGCATTTTAAAAATCCCATTAGTTATGTAGGGTTTGGGAGCTTCTTTTGCTTTTGGATAAAAGTATGGTAGCTACTAGAGATTGTACATAAAACTGAATTCAGAAAATTACAGAACAGATTTATGTGAAAGATGCATGGTTAATTCTTTTTAATATTACTAACATGCCAAAAATTCATGACTTACACAAAAAGTAAAATAAAATACTTACTCGTTCAAATGGCAAAATAACTTGTAATAAATCACAGTGTAATTTACAGGAATGATACATGTTCACTTGTAGGTTTTGGCATCTTTAGATTTGTGTTTTGGGATAAACCAACTTCACTGAAGCAGAACTAGAAGCCAAGCCTTTATCTTGCACAAGCTGATTGAGGAGACAGAGCATTAGTCTGGCAAACTTAAAAGGTGGCTTTTTATGAGGGAAACCTGGCTGCTGGAGGAGTTGGAGGGAGGGGAAGTAAACAGGACTAGATCAAAATGTCACCAGATTGACCAATCCTGCTAGGCAAAATGGAAGCTGTACGTATATATCGACTTTGTGCCTTGAGATCACCTCTCTGTCATCACAGGGAAAACAGTGGCACAAGGAAATACATCTTCCTATCTAAATCTGGAAGGTGTACAGTACCAAGAATTGTTATCAGGGAAGAAAATATTAAGCCACTCTTGAGAGTTTAGTTCATGAATATCAGCATATCTGATGAGGCCATGAGGCGCATCTTACTGCAACACAGCCAGCTCCTCCTCTGATAGGTGATGATCAAGGCTCGCAAGTACAAAATAATAGTTTGTGTCACAGTATTGAAACATAGACCTGAAGATGAGGTAAGGGACTGCCCAAAAGGCATCCACTAGGATGACTAGGCCAACAGGCTGGTGAAATCCTTGAGGCAGCAGGAGCCGGTACCTCACAGGCCACCTGGACCCACCACGGCTCACTCCCCTACCAGGGGAATTAGCTGCCATACAGGCACGGACCAAGCAGGCATGGTCAGCCACAGGGCTCTGTGCAGCACCCACACCCTGGACCACATGGGACCCAGACACCACGGCCACCTTTTTGAGGAAGGGTACAATTTGGACTGAAAATGTTGAGGAATTGCTGTGAGGACAGCAAGCCAAACATAGCCAAAACTGGGATGAACACCTTCAGCTTTCTCTTTTCTCATGGCAGCTTGCTGGCGTTGGTGCAGGGCCACCTACTACCATAGCAATTCACCTGTTGCTTCCCCAGCAGCTGCTCCCAGGCAACACCCACAGCATGGGGTAGAAAAAAAAATAATTTCAAAACCTACTTCTTCAACCTTTACAGTTTACATAACACAGATATCAGTTCAGCAAAATCCAGGCTTAAATCAGAACTAACCTGAACACCAGCTTAAGCAAAACTTTAGATTTGGAAGGTACCTCAAAGATCACCTAGTTCCAAACCGCCTGCCATGGGCAGGAACACCTCCCACTAGTCCAAGTTGCTCATAAGCATACGGAAAGACTAAAGGACAAATATCCTTGCAGGCAGTAATCCTCCAAAATTTAAAACAACATTGTCAGGAATTTGTGCCTTCACAGAACATGAACAAACTTTTCACCCAGTATTTTCCAAATGTCATGACAAACAGAGCTAACTCTAGCAGCATCACTCTAGGCTATCATCACTAAATCAAGTATAAATAAAGCCAGTGAATAGACACAAACTTCATTGCAGCACTTAATTTTTTGCTCAGCAGAGTCTGAGCAATTTTGGATTTCTAAAACATCTCTTGCCACTCTCCAATAATTAAATGTGTTGTGGAGGCCAGCAGAGAAATACCATCCAGGAGATTTCAGAGCCATGAAATAATTTTAATTTTGAAATGTGCTTAAATAATATTTCAGTGTGAAGAGACAGACATCTTTATTGTGCACTGCATTCCTGCCATTCCATCCTGTCCACAGGTTCCTGTTCATGTTCTTTTTCCTCTGTATACAGAAAGCCTTCTTTCTCAAAAGACACATTGCACAGGGAAATTTCAGAGCAAGCTACATTTTCAGATGACATGCTTGAAAGTTTAAATTATTGAAAAAATACTATCCTTTAAGAAAGAAAAAAAAAGAGCAGGAGAGAGACATAGACCAGATGGTGTGGGAGGCAAATCAAAACAGCACAAGGGTTATTAAATTGCATCCCCTTGGAACTCTTAACTTGCCAAGAATCAGGAAAATGTTTTCCAAGCCAGTCTGAATATTCAGGGATAAAATCCTGGGCCTAAAAGTAACTGTAAAATCAATATCAAAAGAGTGACACTGTAAACATACAATTGGAGGGGGGGGGGGGGGGGGGTGCAGGGAACAAAACCCAAACACCCTTAGTATTTAATTTATATGCTTGCCACACTTACAAGTTGTATTGGAACTGAGCCACCTTTCTGATGGGACAATATCAATGCTGACTTCTATGCAGAGTAAACTCCTCTACCAAAAATACTCCTTTTGTACAGGCTGTGTCATGATGAGAGAAAAAGTCTTAAGGAGTATCTAAAAATTTCAAAAGCATATGCTTTTTGAAATGAAAGCTGCAGATAGCCTGTATCTATGAAAATGGAGTAACTTAAATTTAACAAGCAATTTTAAACATTGCACTTAAAGTTAAAAAGCAATTAAGACAATTTTACAAAATTCTAGCCAAACTGCACAACATACAAGCATAAATGTGTCCCAAATTTGCAAGAAGGAACATGAATTACAACAGGTCATATTGACTAGAATGCAAAGAACTAGTTTTTCCCTTTTCTTTTTACACTCTGATCTGCATGACTGTAAACACTGTCTGTTGACAACAGAAAATGAGGACAAAAAAAAAAAAACTCTTATGAAAGGCTGAGGTCTAGAGTAATATGTCTGAAATCATTATCAATTTTTTCAGCCTTTCAGAGAAACAGATGGACTAGGAGAACATTCACCTAAAATATATTAGGCAAATATAATGGCAGCTCAGATCCTGCAGGTCTAGGGCAACTAGGAAGAAGAGTGGTTTGAACAGGAGTTCTTGAGGCTAGACAACACTTTAACAACTCTTCTAAAATGTAGTTAAAGTAGGCAATATAAATAAAATAAATCACAAAAGGATACATTGCCTGCTAAAGGGAAAGGGCTTAGGTCAGGTGTTATCAGCAATCACAGCTATATAACCTCATCTTCAAAGCATTAAACAGTGAGAATGCTCAGCTCTCCACTGACTCAGAGTATCATTCCTATTTTGCATAGAGAGAAATTGAAGTGTTGAAGGAAACCTCAGGCTGTCAAGTCAATCCACATGAAATCAAGCATTATAGGCAGAAGTTTGACTCATACTTTTTAAAATTCAAAATTATAATTCTTGAAAAGTTAGATAAAGGGAAAGATTAAAGACACTGTAAAGTAGAACTGCTGAAAGAAATTAACAATGCTTTAGTGAAGTCCTGGGTTGGGGGAGGGTTGGGTGTTTAACTTAAAATGGAAGATCTCCAAAGCCTAGAGGAAAGCTGTAAGGGCCTAAAACCAAAAGACGGGTGAGAAACAATGCATATTTTCAGTATTTCAGCTATTTTCTTCTAACAATCCAAGAAGCTGTGGGAGAAGGCAAGGTTAAGAGATTGTCTTAGAATTCAGGCTTTCTTTAACCTTCCAGTAATCACAAGTTATTTCTGCTGTCATAACTGTGGATGGCTATTTGGTAAGAAAGGGTGTCTAGGAAAGGGTGTCTCTGAAATAAAGCTCAAAAGAATATTTAACTTTTCATATTGTCATCTTTGCTCTGAGCAGGGCCTGGACTCCATGAGGAACTGAGGTCCGTTCCAACTCTAGTTATCCCAGATTGTGCATACTTCCACTTCATTTTTCTGTTCAGTGTCTAGCCTAACTAATATTCTATTGTTTTAACATTTTGCATTCCTTTCACTATTAGATTTCGTGATCACTTCATCGCACAACTGAACATCTGCTTCTTCAGGTTGACCACTGCTGAAAATCCAGCCCATCAAGAACCACCACACACATGGCCATTGGCCATCCTCTGCATTTGAGTGTTCCAGCACTCTCAGAAAGACTTCCCTCAGTAAAAATGCAGAGATAAACCTGACCACAAGCAAACTGCTGTAAACTAAAGCAGACCTGGGACAAAAATTTCTTGTGATACTTGCTCCGGTAAGATAAAAAGCAAAACCAAGGTCTAGCTTTAAGTTCTATCCCTACAAGACTTATCCTGATGGGTGAAACCGAGAACAAAAGTTATAGGACAATACACTACTAAACTAAGCCAGAAAAACAGCCATTTAGGCAAGTGAACGCTATCAAAATTCAGAGCAGCCTGAACGTCATTCTGTGTACGTGAAAAATCTACACATTCATCAGCATATCTACCAGAATAGCATGAATTAGAGGCACAAAGACAAATTTTTAAATTATCTTTCATTTTAACCTATTTGCCTTTCATGTCAAAAAGAGTCTCTATCCTGTTAGCAATCTAAAATACCCCATCTTTCTGATTTACACTTAGGAAAAAAACAAAGCAAATAATGAATGGTTAAAAACTGTAATCAAGTAATCCAAACAATAACATTCAGACATCTCTTAACTACATGCTAATAGAAAGACAAAACCAGGTATTTTGAAATCCAATAATAGGCAATTGCAAGGACACACAAAAGTCCAAGATTAAATCAGTTCCTGTATCTTGATCTGTGGCCAGATGAGTGATGTTATTTACAACATCTGTATTGCTTCAAGGGGAGGCCAGTTGGCTTGAACACAGAATTTCTAATCTAAAACATCTTCAGGAACTAGAAACTTTGTAAAGTCTAAGCCTAAGCAACTCTAAATTTAATCTTTGTTTGAATGCTTATTAGCATCCTCAGTGTGACTTCATTGATTGTAACAGGACCATGCCAACTTAACAGCAGCTGAAGATAAGCATTACACTTTTTGTAGTATTGCCCGGTAGCCCACACCAGCCTCTACATTCTGCAATCATATAAACAGAAAAAAGGATAAGAAGAAAAAAAGAACTGCAGACAGATGCCCTAGTAGTGTACGGCACTCCGTCTATAGTCAGCAGTACATGAAATCCCACTTGGAGAAGAGGACCTGTCCTCCACTTCCTTTAAAGATATGCGTGTTTCTTGGCATGCACTTCCTCTTGTAAATTAAAAAAAAATTACACCCACTTATTGTGAGCAAGCTCTTTCTTCAAGGCAAGCCAATATCTTCACAACCACCCTACAAATCTATGAAAGCTACTTCTCTAAACTCCTGGTGCTGGTGCTGCTTCCTTTTGACAGAATCTGGATGAGTGCCTGGATGACATTATAGCTTTCTGGTCCCAACAAAGCTTTCCACCATTCAGTCTTGCTATTTACTTGCTATTTACTGAGTTAATGATGACACATGAAAGCTGGAATTGCCTTTTAAAAAGAAAAAATGCCTTGCCCAATGTCCTTTTTCCTGTTCCATGAATTACTTCAAGCAACTATCTCAGGAACTTTCTAATCACTAGATACATCAATTTGAAAAATAGTCATTTTCTCCATATATATACTACAACTGTAAGCTACAATGGTTCCATGATTCAGTTATCCTCCAGTTGTCCATGTACATTTTCCCATTTTCTCATAAATCCATTTTAACAAGAGAAGATCATAGACTCGGCCATTTTATAACAATTCTTAAGCTTCCTACCAGTAATAACATGCCTACTTTTCTCCTATGATTTCTGTTTTAACCTGAAAACAGACTTTTATGTTACTCTTTAAAATTCTGGTTGGTATTAACTTGTTCATATCACTGCTCTAGAAATTCTGTAAGTTTTTGCCATTATGCTGTGTTGTCAGTCCCCCTTTTTTAACCAGTAATCATTAAGAATGAATCCTGGCAGTAGGCCAAAGCTACTTAAATGCAGTCGAGTACATATAAGCCAAGATACTGAAATGTAGTAAGCAGAGCTTAAATTTCCTATTTCCTTGGATAAAAATGTAAGCAAGCTAGTTACTTTACTTCTACTTGAATGCAAATCAACAATAGGAATTTCTGGTATAGGGTATTTCTTTTAGCATTTTGAACTGTTATTTTTTCTTCTTAGTATTTTAACAAGTTCTCCAGTAAACTTCATATTATGTACATGCACAATCATGCCTGGTGCCACATTTTCATGGAAATACTATATAGAAACTTTTGTTCACACAAAAGCCTCTGGTCTCAGCACACTTCACATACCTTCTTTCTGTCTCAGTCTCCTCATTCACATGATAAACAAGACCATCTCACTTTCTAGTGCAATTTGAAAATTAATTAACATTTATAAAGTTATTTCACTTTGCAACAGGAGTTTTAGGAGGTATTGCTGATGCCACAAAGCAAGTATTACTGACACCTACAACTGTGTCAGTGAATTACAACTCCCTGCTCCGTTTTAGATGTTGAACACTAATGGTTACAGAAGCAACAGAAATTCATATTTGGAAGCCTCTGCGCAGAAAAGTCCAGGACTGACCTAACTGACACAGAATTACCAAAGAGAGAGGTTTTATCAGTTCAAAGGAGAAAAAAAAAAAGAAAACAAACAAACAAACAAAAAACTTAAACCCAAACACACTAGGAAGAACAGCACAGAGAAAAAAAAAAAAAACAAATAGACCCCACAAAGGGGTTGCATACATCAGACATGCACAAAGAAAAAGGAGGTCATAATTTTCAGTATTTCATATCTATAGTTTTGATCTGAAGAAAAAAAAAATGTGTATTTTCCTAAATAAGCAGAGTCCACCATTCTACACTATTATGGCTCTCAAAGTGACAGGACTTGTAGATGTTATATCTGGCAATGACTTCCTTCATGTCTGCATCCACTTTGAGTGTTTCAAATTGGGCAAGATGTTTGAAATATGCAATCATTGCAGCAGACACAGCTTCATCTCCCTTCTTTTTTTAGAGTAAATTTGCTATACAAACCATGATGAAAGACATTGTCATTGCTTGCATTGTATGTCCTGAAGAAGAAAGTATCCACAGTATAAGACAGGGCTTTGCCAAGCACAGTGTGGTGCTATGTTAAATACCAGTACCAGTACCAGCAGCCATGTTGGCATGGCAGCAGTAGAAATTTCTAAAAAAAAACAAAAAAAACAAAAAAAAACCCAAACACCAAAAAACTCCACCACAATACAAAAAATCCCACAAAACAAAAAGAAAACACACGAAAAAAAAGACCCACCCAAAAAAAAAAAAAAAACCACACCAAGCAAAGAAAAAAAAAAACACACTGAGCAAAAGTGTCAGAATTAAATATGCTGTAGGGAAAAAAATAAAACATAGGAACAGAAAAGTGAAATGAAGGAAGAGGACAGGATAATGGGAGTTACAGGAACTGAGGACAACCCTGTAGAGACAATGACAAATGCACATATTTATTCTTACATTACTTCTGTAATTCTAAGGCCATAACTTATTTCAGATAAATACTAATGCTTAAAATTGAAATTATATCATATACTCCCATATGTACAGTAGTTTTGGTTAATTGCTTTGGTCTTGCAAGATGCAACTACTCACACAGTATGGGATTTTAAAAAGCAAAAGAAGCAGGAAAATATTAACTGGTCTAACACTAAGACATACAATTTCAATCCATCAAATTGACGCAGACATGAAACAAAGAGAGGAAGAGAAACTATCATTTGCAAAAAGTTTTCTATTAACTTTTTCTGAACTCAGGAAAAAAAAAGAATCTTTGAAAATAATCAGCTCTAAACTTTGTCTTTCAAATTGACGAGTCTCATTCCCTGGTACAGTGTGACAGCATATCTTACCAGAGTTACAGAAAGTTAAGTTACAGAAAGGCAAGTTATTTAAGAAGAAACCACAGCAGCACAGACTTAGACACGTCACAAGAGTTTCTGCTGATGGAAGTTTAGGTCCCAAGCACCATAATATGACAACTATTCTGCATTAAACAACAGCATGAAGCTGAGGTGCCAGTGGGAAATGAAGGTGATCACTAGTTTGGGGGGGAACTGTACAAAACAACATTCTAACAGGTGAAATATGAAAAAAATATATAGAAACAAATGCCAACTCATTGGAAAACCACAAAAAGAGTTAACTCTCAGTGGTTAACTGATATGACGGAGTTTCAAAATTTCAGTGGTATGGATACCTCCCTTACTGAACTAGACAAGCAACGCTAAGTTGTTAGGTGTTGCCAATAAGCTGATTTTGGCAAAAGAAATAAAATGTCAGCAAAAAATGGTATGGAGCAGGTGGAAATAAAGATGCGTAATTGAGTGAAGACAAGAAGAAGGTTTTGTGCTTAAACCATTGCACTGGTACCAAATGGGGGCTTGGCAACAATTCCACGTGAAAGATCTGGAGCAGATCAGAACTTGAGCAATGCCATCCTGCCACAAAACAGTCAAACATCACTCTGGGAAATAAAAATGTCATCTGGTACATACGGGAAATAATCCTCTTCCTTCAGCCAGTGCTGGTGCAGACTGAGCTGGAATAGACCAGTTTTGGTTAGCACACTTCAAGAAAGGAGTTTTGAAGCAAATCCAATGGGGACAAATGAGCACGACTATGAGATTCAGAAAACATGATGTAAGAGAAAAGGCTGAGAAAAAGAGGGGATGAAAAGGGTGTCAAAAGAGAGGTGTCTACAAGAAAAGAAGATAATTTTTGAAAAGCATTTGTTTCAGAGTTTGAGGAACTCAGAAGTCACAAAAAAAAAAAAAAAAACCAACTACAACAAGTAGAGGAATAAAGTGTAAGAGGTAGTAATGCACTTAAATTACAATCAAGCATAAGTAAGCACTAAGCCTGCATGCTTGCCGTGGAAGCTGCTGAACCTCTATTCCTGTCACCTCTTGGGAATATGTTATGCTAACTACAGGTGATTCTGCCTTGAAGAACAGATAATCTGACCTCTCAGGGTCCTTTCTGATCCTTTTTTCCCCAATCACGCTGTGCTTACAAAAGATCCTGAGCTTCCTAGAAAAGGAGCAAAGGCACTTGAAGAATTACTACAGAGCATAACACCACAGTTCTGAGGTTTGACTTTTCTCTGTTTATTCCTAGAATAAATAGGAATAAGCAAGCACAAAGATGACATTTCAAGTATTTCACTGATCACTAAAGACTTGACTGCAGAAAGAAGTTACTACATCGAGTTTACTCTGTGGTTTCCCATTGAACTAGTACTTTCTAGTAACTACCTCTGTGGGCACAGTAAGTGTTCAGTAAGCGTGAAGTAACATTTTCCACTTTTTGTAATTTTGAAAATGCACTGTAAATTGACACCTCTGCTTTTTGCAGTCTTTCTGTGCAAACACATTCTCCCCCAATTCCAGGATCAAAACTGCTCCCTAGCTTTAAATCTGGCCTTTAGATTACAAACCAGGATAACTTCTGAAATCTGCCTTTCCTAACTCTGCATGCTCTTGACTTCAACTGACATGATCCTCTTCAAAGCATTCTCTACACTTGATATGTTTTTAAATAACACATTGACAAAAACACATGTATTTTTCTCAAGTGCAACATCATCCAAAAGCTCTCAAGACATAAAATTTGAAAGAAAAGTGGGTGGGGTTTTTTCCTTGTTGCTTTGAAAACCATAGTATCATGAATTTTGTAACACTTTCTTTGTTACCTCTATTAGGGAACAGATTTCTGAATCCTTCTTCTACATTGACAAAGAGAGAACAAGATAAATGTGAGATCAGCTTTAGAAAAATAAGTTGAATCACCGTCTACAATTTCAGGTATTAATATCCAAATTCACTGAGTCTGTAAAACCAAGCATAGAGACCAGACTCACCCCCTCGAGATATTTATTAGCTACTGCTTCTGGTCTGGCTGGAAATACTTTAAAAAAAAAATAATATCAATTTGTTGCATTAAGTTGCTTCCAGGCAGAGCTGGGAAGCATAGTTATTTTCAAAATTAAAACAACAGCAGATATATTTTCCTCATGTAGGTTTGGTTCAGATCCTGTTCGAGCTTGTAATTTTATCTATGTAATACCACTTTCTCCTTTGTAAGGGATTCTGGTTTATCATGAAAGGAGTCATCATTAACCACCACTATAACTACAATTTTTGAAATAATTTTTAGTGTTTAAGCTCACCCTTCAGCTATTGAGTTGCTAGGTTACCACAATTTTAATTTCCTATTCCCCTGTAAAGAAATTTCTTATATGAACATAATTATCTGGTTTCTCTGTCATAGGCTCTTTTCAACTTTATGAGAAAAAATCTTTCATGTCTGTTCTAAAGAAGCTTGATTTGTATTTCTCAACAGAAAAATGTAAGATTTAAAAGAGTAATTACGGGTAGATTTACAAGATCCTCATTTTCTCAGCTTAGAATATTCAAGTATTCAAACAGCACACTAAAAGCTTTTACAGATTTTTGGAACCTTTGCAAAATTCTCCTTTTGTCCATTTTGCTGTTTATTGTACTAAAAAATCTCCCTTGTTTTATTAACATATTTCATTTCAAAAGATCATTCATTCTCACCTAGTACAATGCAACACAAAACTCACTAAAATCCTAAAGTTCAGCTTAAGAAACAATTGCTGGAGATTCCACTGCTCAAACACAAAGAGAAACAACAAAGAGTGTTTGTGGTGAGAATAACTACCTGACAACTAATTAAACACTTGTTTGTAGACTAGATTTTCGAGGCAGGTGAGATTTTTCTTATTTAAACTGCCACAGGTTCAGCTCAGTTCTACAGAATCCAAATCTTAGACAGCCATCAGTTATAACAATATTGTGAAAGTGCCTCTAAAATTTCTAGCCCACATAATTATGTTAATGTTTCTGCATATCACATTTCTATCTTGAGAGCATAGTCCCCCGGCAATTTAAGCTACTCCGTGCTAGGAGTAGCTACCCCTGCCATGTGCTTCCTGTCCTGGCCCTCCAGCCACCCAGTCTGGCCTCTTCCCTGTGCCAGCACTGGTGCTCCTGGGGACAGGACGCAAGCCACTTCAGGCAGCCTAGCCAGCAATGGCTTGGATTTTGCAGGGTTAGTTTTTGTCCAGTCAGCTCTCTGATGCAAGGTTTGAGTAGTTTTGCATTACTTGATAATTACACCTCAGGGAAGGTGCACCTCAAGGCAACCTTTTATAAAGAAAAATGCTTCTCTGGTGTATCAGCAAAATGTGAAAACCAGCACATGGTCATAATCAGAACAGAAGTGTTACTGCCTGAAATAAAGCAGTATACAATATTAAATTTGGGCTATCTACCTAAAATCTGTTGACATAGCCTTCATTTGCCTTTTTGGGCTTTTGTTTTTTTAAGAAGAGAAAAGTTTACTTTCTATGGAAACACTGCTGCCACATTATTAGCTCTAGAACTGTTGAGGTTTTTTTATAATGTAATTCTGCCATGTCACTTTTCTAAACTAGAAACAACCACAGTATTTGTTAACTTATCTTCCAGAATATACACTCTCTCATTTTAAACATTCTGAAATCTCAGCATTCTCTTCACATTGTATAATTTCTTGCTAAAACTTTACTATGATCAATAGGCAGAAAATTTTATATACTGTTGGGGTCTCTTAAACTTTGAAGGAGTTTTGTTTATTATTGGGTCATACAAGAGATTCACAGAACCTTTTTTAAAGTAACTCAGTTGTTATAGTCCTGGGCTGTCAAGTAATAATATTTTTCTTCTCCCCCCGCCCCTTTTTCTGATTTTCTGATCTTGCTCTATTCAGCAAAACTTTTGATACACACATAGGAGTAATATAGGAGTAGTTTCTCATGTAAATCCAGACAAATCTGATTAATGTTTTAGAACTGTCCTTGGTTTTGCCATTTCAGAGATGTCTTATGCTTCTGTTCTTCAGACTTTTGTTTGTTCTACATCCAAAAGAACAAACCAGTGAGGCGCCATTACACCTTCATCTAAGGTGGCACTGCTGTGACTCAGACCTCCTGTCCCTCAGTGTGCAGCCCCTTCTGCCAGCACTGGTGACCCCACAGACAGCCAGTTTTATCATAGTGCTCTCACATGAACTTACTGTACTAGTAAGAGATTATGAATATTCCTTTATATACCTGCACCTTCCTGGAAATCCAGACATTGACTAGGGTTAGTCAATGACATATTAAAATGTATTAAACAGCTTGCAATATGAACAAATTTAAGATAGACTATAAAGAGAAAAGGCAATAGTGACCAGCATGACAGCACACAATTAGTCTAGCATTTAAATTAGGTGTTTCTAGAGACATCCCAACAAGAAAGGATAATGCAGGTATTGCAGGTATTGATAGGAAGCTGCTATGAAGCATGAAGGAGGACACTAGGAAAGTGTATGACAGACACCGACACTGTGAGCAAAATGGAGATTCATTAATTCTGCTGTCAGGAGATGCTACTACTGCTACTATACCCATCCTCCTCCCATCTGCTCAGCAAAACTCTCTGGCCAGAGGCTACCAGCTCTAAGTGAGATAGTGAAATAGGTGACCTCCCTGCTAAATCCCAGCTTGATAACAGTGCTGCAGAAGTTACAGCTTCCTCTGGCATATTGGCAAAGCTGCTCATGTGAGAGACGTCTGATCCATTGAACTCAAAATCAACCGAGTTAGTTTACAGCAAGTGAACTGCTGGATTTTGCTGATGTTGTCTGAAACAGACTGCTGAATGTCCACCCACTGCTCTGACGGGAAAGTTGGAAGGTGGTAACATCCCACAGGAAGGACATCAAGAAGAGCTAGGGAGGGGGAAGGAGGTAACTTCTTTTAACAGTACTTTTAGATATGGGTGATGCCTGGCCACATGCAAGAAAAAAAGTACAAAGTTTACAGCTTGTTAAGGGCCTTAGAAGTGAAAGATTAACATCTTACAAATAGAAATGTACATAAGGAGTAATTTTAAGATCCTGCTGTGAAACACAGCTCCAATGCCTGAGTTGTGCTGAGTTAACGTAAGATTTTTCTGTGCTGGTTATCTCTACACCTGAATTTTGTTCTTTTAAAAAAAAATCTTTTGTGTCTCCTTTACATCCAAGTTAGAGGTATGAGATCTATCTATTCTGTTGTATCTATTCTGTTGGAAAGATCCTCTACTTGTGCAGGATCCTGCTGGTCTCATTAGTTTGCATTGAGTAGAGTTCTGTGATTCTTGCTTTTAGATTTATATATGATGAACTTATTTTTGTTTACAGGTCATATGATATAGAAGAAGAGAGTGTTTCTGACTAGTAGAAATTAAATTTATTATTTACAACTGTATTTTTTATACTTTTTTTTTCCCTAAAACAACAGGGATAAAATACTTCCTGTCTTTTGCTGTTTGTTATCTATCCTCTATCTACTCTATAATTGAATATGTGACTGCATTATTACTTCAATGAGGAATTAGTCCTCTGATACTTTGGTTTATGATTCAAGTAGACAGTTATGTACGTTGTTTGAAAAGTAAGACTTCACAATTTTAGGAGAACACTAAAAGAATTTATCCTCTCTCTATACAACCAGTCAAGTCATTCTCCTTACATACACAATACCACAGAAATAATAATGCTAAGGCATTAAACTACCAAAAGCAAGGAAAATTATTTATAGAAGCCACTTCATCTTGAAATAATATTTTCCAGATGAACTATTAAATGAACAGCCAAGAGCAGTGTTGATGAGGACAAAGGTCAATAACCTGGAGTTACAGAATTAAATGTTTATGCTGCTCATATAAAAGGAAGTGTTCAAACAGAGCAATTAGAAGATAGAAATCTAAGTTCAGTAGAGGTTTCATAGACATGACAATATACACATGGGGATTTTTCTTTCAAGAAAGAATATCAAACATGTTTGTTGTTCCTCTTTACAAGTTCACATCACCGAAAGTGGAAGTATCAAATCTAAAAGGTACTTAGACACATGTCTACCATCTGAAATTTAGGGACAGCTCAGTGACAAAACATCTATTGGGACTCAATCTAATTTCCTGATTAGACTACTCACTTGGGTAGTCACTAGGCACTGGCCAAACTGGGGTTTGGAACTGTTCCCTGTCAATTTCATTTTGCTGTTCATGCAAGCAGTAACCTCACAAAATATCTTCCTGTTGCTCCAGCGGCATCAATATAGTGGAAAAAGAAAAGGTTTTATCTCTTTTCATCATGCTAATTCTCTGTTCAGCTCTGCCCATGTAGCCTTTCACTCCTGCAGAATCTTTTTCCCTATGATTACTTTCCAGCAGTCAGCTTGCTGATTCAACTAAATAAACAAAGAACTTCACATGCCCATGAAAAGGCACCCTCACAACCACAAAACCTTTAGATGATGTCAGTAGGCTCTGCTCTGGACTCAGAGGGAACAGCTACATAAGACCACAGTCATTCTTCAGATACCTTCTACTGAATCAGTAATATTGTGATATCCTTCGTCTTCCATCAGCTATTGTATACTCTTTTTTATTTTCATGAAGCAGTGCACACTATCGATATGATACATGTGCATATCAGCTCATGCAGATATACACAAGCTAATTTTAAACCAGCTCAGAAGCATTGACTTGTCTACAGGATACCCACACTGCTTCTTCAACGAGCTTTCCAAACTGCTCAAGACCAGACTACAGTGTACCATTAGTGAAATGCATTTCTATTGTGATTTCTTGTTTTGACTGAAATTGCAACATGATTTGTTTATGTTCTTAAATGAAAACCTGTCCACCGCCAGTTAAAAGACAAAAATCATACTCTGTAGCTAAGGGCTCACCCTGACTTTTTGAAAAACATTCTTTACTGCCACCAGAAAAGTCACATACAGCCATTTTTAGTTTCAAAAAATATTATGGGAGGCATCACTTGGGAAAAAAAAAAAAAAAAAAGTGGAAATCCTTTCCCAAACTAGCTGAGAAGGACAAACAGATGTAAAGAGAAAAAGGTTGGCTGTGAGTCAAGTCTGTGGAGACCATCAGAAATACTATCTAGGATGTTTGAAAATGGATATTGATGCATGGGAAAGGCTTGGAAAAAGTAAATGTAAAAAGCTGGTAAGCTTAATTTCACTTCAAACTACTTACACAGTTAGACAAAACTAAGAGAAAAGGCAATCATTTAAGTTAAATTGTTCTTTGTCTCAAATGGTTATTAGCAATGATGCAGCAATCTGCTCTATGAGTAATAATTAAAACCAGGATTAAAAAATAATTCAGCTTCTTTCAGTGCAGCAAAATCCTGACATTCCTTTTCTTTGAAGCTTTAACTACTTTGTAGTCAGTGGATTAGAAGTCTTGAGGACTTGCATACTTTCCAGACATGCTGAGCCTAATGACAACTTCCTTTACAAAGCAACAGCCTCACAATGAATAAACAAACTTAAATAGCAAGCCATCCTTTGCAGAGAACATCGTGACAGATGCTATAAATTAGATGGAATACTGGAAGCAGCATTTCTTCCTTCTAAGCAACTGCACAACACAACACAAAACATCTATAGAAAGATTTATGCATAAAAACCAAAAGATGTTTGCTTAATATTTTTTCTTTGCCTGCAATGTTCAAAATAATACAAAGCTCTTTAAAATAAATTCTCTCAACCAAAAGAATGATTAAAAACTTCAGATGCTGACTGCTTCTAGCTAACAATTTTATTGAATATAAAATGTGAGTTTAAGACTGAAGATAAGACATGAAGAAGATTCTGTAACTATTCTATATAGGAAATTCTCACAGCTATCAAATAAAACTCAGTATTTATTACCATTTTTTCCTTTTACATTTCATTCTATTGTCCAGTGTGCTAAAACTCTCAATTTTCTAATTCGTGGTCAAATATATTTCCATGCCAATGGCAGTTCTGAAAGTTATTCACACCTTACACAAAGTGCAGTGAGTTTAGAAAAAAAAGATCAGCTTTCCTGCAAACAACTGGAAGGTCACAAAACAGGCTTCATTTTCCTCATCTGCCAACTGTTCCTTTCGTCTTGCATCTTGCATTTATATACTGTTTACAGCAGAAATTAGACTAAGAAGAAAACTGCAATTCCACTACAAATGCTTAACATAATCAAGACACTCAAGGGGAAAAAAACATTCAGTGGCAACCCTTGACCCAAAGATAAACTTAGCCACTAAACTACTTAACGATTTAATTAATGCTAGAAAAGGTTTGATTAAGGTTTGACCTAAAAATAGTTAATGTAGTCAATATCATTTACTAAAAGCTATGTGAAGACTTGTATCCAAAGCTGTATAGACTTTTACCACAACCTATATACAATTTTCAGTGCTGAATCGCGTTTATTAAAGTCAGGAGGGAGCTACAGCTAAATCTCATGCAACTTTAAAGATTTTACAACTTTTTGTAGTTAGGCATTTAAAGGCATTCACAAGAAAACTGTACTTGTATTAATTTATCCACTGAAATTGTACTCTAAGAAATTAGGGTTTTTTTCTTTATAAAATTAGGTAAAAGTTTACAAACTTCACCGCTTGCAAAATCATAACACAGAGTTACCATTATGTTTTTATTCCCAGACATGCTGTCAACAAAATTTTTTAGTTTTTTTAAACACAATGTTCTGCATACTTCCCAAGTTACATGAGTATTAACTTCAGGTTGATTAAACGTCCTTTTTTATTAATGGCAAGGGAGAAAGTCTATAAACCGAGCATATTGTGCATCATCAGTTTCAAAAAATGACGATCCTAGTTTCTATTGCCTCTCACTTGGTCATATCGTAAAATGAGAATTGAAAAGGCTGAAATAACATTTTCAAAAGTAAACCTTTAAATGAAACATAGATTAATAAAGACTCGGCTCACCATTAAGCAAATTTAATTAAACAGAAGAATACCCTTTAACAACAGAAGTACACAAGTATTTATTGCTGTGAGTATGGGTTCTCAACGACTATACTGCACGTTCAGTGAAGAAAATGGAGTCTGAGACTTCATGCCTATAGAAACATAGCGAGTCCACACTTTCCACAGGTGGTTGACACGATTATCACAAGCCCGTTTACGAAGTAGCAAATTAAAATAAAATAAAATAAAATAAAATAAAATAAAATAAAATAAAATAAAATAAAATAAAATAAAATAAAATAAAATCACCAGTTCCGCTTTTAATAGTAGCTTATGATTTTATACTGCCTCCGAGAAGGTTGAAACGCTCTCACCGAATTTGAAATGTCTCCTGATGACGTATGAAGGCAGAGAGAGCAGTACTATTGCCCACAAAGGACGGAGATGGGCACTGCCACGTTCGCAACCCGAGTCGCCCGAGTGCTTTTTTTTTAGCCCGTTTTGCCCCGCTGCCAGCGCGCTCCCTCCGCGGGCAGCTTCGCACTTGGCCCGGCCGTGCCCAGTGTCCTCATTCCACGCACCCCCCCGGGAAGCCGCGGGAGAAGGTGGGGCTCTGGGAGGGCAGAAAGAGGCTGGCAGTGGCAGATGCACAAGCGTCAGTGTAGCCTGGCTGGAGGGGCGCAGAAAGGGCAAAGGAGGGAGGGAAGGAAGGGGGAAACTCTCCGGACACCCTGCACGCCTCCCTCCCGCTGCGTCAGAAAAAACACAAAGCCAGCTGCTCGGGGACAGAAAGTGGGGACGGGGACAGAAAGCCCGGCATCTCCTTTCCGCATCCCGCAGAGGACGACCGCCATCCTCCCCGCGGCCCCGGGAGGACGCGCTGCCGTCGACGACAGCCCTTCACCCCCCACCCGACCGGCCCGCAGATCCCCGGAGCCTGGGACCCCGCAGGAGGGGCAGAACGGCGGGGCCGGCCGCGCAATTTGTTACCGGGCCCCCCTTCAAAGGGAGCAATAAAGGCACTAGCAAAAATAAACGCGATGGGAACTGACCCCAAATCCGCGAGCTGTAACACGTTCGCCTCGCTCTCTCCCCCCGGAAAACTCCCAGACCCCTAGCTTTCTGCTGACCCTATCCCTTCACGGTAATGCAACAAATGGCAAGACCCGAGACCCCGGAGCTGAATAACAGGAAATATAGGCATCTGTCACCTCCCGGGGAGAGGTAAATGGATTAGCGAAAGCAACAAAGGGAAGAAAAGCCCTTTCAAACGTGCAATTGATTAACAAGGCCCCTCTAATCTGCAGCATCACTGTTTTCCTTTAAAGACATCATCGGTCTCCTGAACTTCGGTGCAATTAAGTTAAAGCCAGGAAAGGAGGAGGGGTAGGCGCTGGGACAGCTCGGGAATGGTTACAAACCTGGCATTGAAATGGTGCCGCCTGTCACCCCTCCCTCAGACCCTGGGCAAAGCGCCCCAGGAAGGAGTTCGCGAGCAAGGTTTATCTGCTGCAGAGGGGGAGAGGGCAATTTTCCAGAGAATGGTTTCACGAAAGATCAAAGTGCTGAGTCCGGCAGCTCCTAGCTCCCCGGTGCATTTCGCATCCCAGGGAAAACGAAAACGTTAAACCTCCTCTTTTCTGCTCTGAAAGCATCACACATCTTAGGCGTGCGTATACGCAGAGAGAAAAAAAAAAAAAAAAGTTTATGCGGCTTCTTTTACAGGAACTGCAATTCTTACCCCATCGCGGCTTTCCAACCCCACACGCTCCCTAAGGTCCCTATAAATCACGGCGCTCGCCTCGGAGACGTCGGACAAACTGGCAACTGTTCAGCAGCCGCACTGCCGCTGCCACGGCGCAAGGTCAGATGTTAATAAGGGCAGTTTATTCAGCTCTGAAAACAATCGCGGAGCTCACTGAACCGAGTCCTAGTGTTTCCTGAGTCCCAAGGCTGTCCTCCTCAGTCCCCGCGGGTCGGCCAGGTACACAGAGAAAGTGGGACCCTCTAACGCTCAGAAACACACAGAAAGAGACCCAGCCGAGCCTCCATCAGCTGCAAGCGCGGCGGCTGCCCTCTCGCCCACTCCACTTTAATCTCCCCCCTTCCTCCTGATTCCCGCTGAGATTCTGGCAACACTCAAGGGCCCAAATAATAACACATTATTATAACCACTCCGAGGGGAGGGCTGGAGGGCGGGTGGAGTGAGGGAGGAGGCTGCACTCATTGCTATCCAACCCTCGGCAACAACAAACCCCCGAACTTTTCCTTTGTTTTCTCCTTCTTTCCCCTTCCACCCCCCTCCCCGCCCCCAGCCAGCCTGGGTGCGCTGAACCGGCGGAGGAGAGGCGCGAAGCCGCGGTGCGCTCGGGAAGAAAAAGTTTTAGCGAGGGAGCCCTCCTCAGCCCAGCCACCGCCGGCCTCGTCTCCTGCCAACCCCCGCCCCCTCGTAAAAAACTGCAACATCAATTTTCCATTTTGCCAAGACGAAAAGAAAAAAAAAAAAAGGAAAGAAAGAAAGGAGAGAATAAATAAAAAAAAAAAATAACGAATATCAACCACCAACTGGGGATGCTGGCGGCTACGCTGGTCCCACATGTATACGCGCAACTCCCTCAGAGCCACGCGTAGCTTTCCCTGCCTCCCCTCTCCCCTCACACCCTCCCCCAAGAGCAGTAGCATCCTCCCCTCCGGCCGGGGTCCCGCTCCTTACCTGCCGCGCGGAGGCGGAGGAGCGAGGCGACCGCCAGCAGGGCCAGGAGGCGGCCCGCCGCCCCACGCCGCCCCGCCGCCGCTGCGGGGAGCATGCTGCCCGCCCGGCCGCCGCGGCGGAGAGCCCGTTGGGTAGCAGTGCCTGCGGGAGGAGTAGGCTGCTGCTGCTGCTGCTGCTGCTGCTGCTGCTGCTGCCGCCGCCGCTTCCACGGGGGCTCGGGGCTGCCGCAAACTTCTCCTCGGCAGCGCCGCCCAGCCCTGTGCTCCCTCTAACGGACTGTGCCCGATTGGGGGCGGAGGAAGCCGCGCTCCTTTCTCCTTCTCCTCCTGCTCCTCCTCCCCCAGCATCCCAACGTCACCCGGGGCAAACCCGACACAGGGGAGGGGAGAGAGGCGCGGAGTGGGGGGACAAGACAAGGACTGTCCCTGTACTCCGGCACCCTCTGCCGGGGGCAGCCCCCGCCTCCTGCCCCGGCGTGGGGCAACCCGCACCCGCCTCTCCCTCCGTACAGGGGGCAGGAGGACCTGACGACCCTCAGGATCCAGCAAGGCTTGGGCCTCCTTTGAAGGGTGAGTCCTGCCCCAAGAAGCCTCGTGAGTCTTCAAGCTTCCTCAGAAAAATCCCCAGTAAAACAAAAAAAAAGCGGGTGGGCGGCACATTGACCAAAACCACTACTGCATCCCTCCTTTACCTCTTTCCTCCTCGCTGCACAATTGACGCCTTTTTGCGCCCACATAACATTAAGTGATTGAAAACAGTTACTCCTGCCCCCCAAATGTCCAGGCGCATCAGCCCCACAGCACACACTCTAGAAGGAAGGGCCATCCCGACTGGGACCTTCCTCTATGTGCTCTGCCGGTTCTGTCTTGTTAGGTTGTTAAAAGTAAATTTTACTTTCTATCTTTAACAGGCAGGAAAATATTCTCCTCCCAGTAGAACTCAAAATATTTCAGTCATTTGCTACCAGAAAAACAAGCATGCTGAGCACAACTTAAACATATTTTTCAAAATCCCTTTTAGTTCATATTTTTGCAGTTCAAAGAAATCAGTATTCTAAGATAATGCAGAACTGTGAGCAGGCATCAGTTAACTATGTCATACAAACTCCAAGAACACAGCAACATCTGAATTTGCTGTATTTTTAAAGTTATATTTTAACAGCAAATTTAATCAGATGTCTTCCCTATAAATACATCTTTCCTATTGTTTTAGGCTTCATTTCTAAAGATTTGATGCTGAATAGTGCTGAATACATACAAATCCTTTAAAGTTTTTCCATAAATCAAGCTCTAAATTCACTGTTGTCTCAGTGAATTTAATTTTCCATTGAATTTACTTCTTATTGCACACAAAGGCAAACTCTACAACATATTCTTTCTTCCCTCTTTTGTACTGCATTTCTTTCCTCTCAGTTCTCCAGTTCCATCTTGAAAATTCTCCTGGCACCTAAGGATGGCAAAGGAAGGTCCTGATCCCTCTTTGACAGGAATGTAGGACTGACTGAATTCAGTCCCTTGCCATCAAAGCAACACATTTTATAATCCCTCTCATAAACATATGAAACCTATTGTAAAAGTAGTGAGGATCTTTTTTATAAGCTCCACTGTTTAGATTAAAGGCTACTCCAGACCTTGACTCTTTGATGGTTAGAAACCTACTCCTAATTTCCAGTCTATATGTACTCATGACCAGCTTAAACTCCTTATCTCTTATGCCACTATTATCCTTTCACATAAATAGCTTCCCACTTCCCCTCTCTATGGTATAAAATGACCAGAATCACACTTCAACCTTCATTTTGTTCCACTAAAGAAGCCTAATTTTTTTAATTTCCTCTGAAATTATCAGTTCTGCATTCCCTAATCACCCTAATCTTTTTTCCTGCCACTCTACCTACTCCCCCCTCCCCGTATTTTTGGCAGTCTGATTTATGCTTTCCGAGGATGGGTGGCTCAAACTCTGCATAGTATTGGAGATGCTTTCTCTACCAGAGCACTTCTAATTTCCTTTCTGTGCCAAAGAGACTGATACATCCTGATGATTACAGCACCTTTCCAGTTACAGATATTCTATGAAGTGTTAGAAAATCTACATCCTCTCTTTCTTTATCATTTCCAGTGTATACCTAACAGCAGAGAACTGCATCAAAATTTTATGTCTGGCCTTGCAAATCCCCCCACCTTTTTTTTTTTTTTTTTTTTTTTTTTGTGTATCTCAAGTCATCAAGACCAGTTCTTTCCGTCAGGTATCCTGCTCCATTTTTTATCAAGAATACCTCTTGGCTCTGCATCAGCAAAAATCTTGGCTGCACTTTGATAATGTGTCCTAAGGCTTTTGTAAATAAATTAAATCTATATTAAAAATCAGAGATAACAGAGAAGAGCATTCCTTCACCTAATAAGTTTGCAATTTAAAAATTTCTCATTTTCCTCTCTTCTGCCAGCTCATCATCCACCCTACAGTCTATTGAGGCATCTCCATAAACTCCATCTTAATCTATAACTTCCCATATAGAGGTATATCAAATGTTCAACTCAAGTCCAGAGGAATGAGATCTCATATGTCCTTTGTTTTGAAAATCACTGAAAGGAAGCTGTTAAGGTCACCTGGCATGACAGTAATTTTGTAAATAAGTTTTATTCTATTAACTTCCACAATGTTATTTTTTCTTCCAAACTTTATTCTGGAGCATTGTAAATTCCTGAAGCCAAACTTATAGATCTGTAGGTGTCTGGGTGACTTTTTCTCACTCTTCATAAATATCATCTACAGAGCTGAAGAAAGCCTTGGTCTCTGGGGAAATAATGGGCAAGATTGCATAGCCACATAACATGATACAGAACGCATATGAAGCACATGAGCTGAGGATAACTACATACTCTGCTGTTCCTCTCCAAGATAAAAGTATTGCTACACTAGCCAGTGTGTTTGTTATTTCCCAGTTACACAATACTGCACTTCCTTCAGTAGATTACACAGGCGCGGTATGTGATGGAAAGGAAAAGAAAAAATAATGTAACTAGGCTTGCAGTTGAATGTATTCCTTCTCCTTTCCTCCATTTTTATTTTATTCCACAATTCTGGCAACATCTGCTGTTTGGTTGTGATGATAACCACACTTATTATTAGGTGATGGTGTTAGGTTTCTAATGCAGGGCAATACATAAACTCAGCGCCAAGAAGTGTGCCGAAGAAACTAAAGCAGAGACAGTGCTGTGACTTTTACAATAAAATTAATCTGTTAAAACCTGTAGCAGTTACCTGCCTAAAACCTTACAAGCTCTATGTTCCTCTGAAGCTTGTGATTGTTCAGCTGAGTATCTTACCTTCCAAACATAATAGGGGATAAAACTGCTTGCATAAATTAGTGTACATTTCGCATAATCTTCCCAAGAAATAATATTTTGCTTTTTTTTTCTCTGATGCTCTCAAAAAAATTTCACAACATAACTAGGATATGGATCTAAATCACTTTTGCATTTAGGAATAAATTAGCATTTGATAGAAAATTCAGTTGTGAATTATTTTTCTGACTTAGCAGGGGAAAATGGTTGAGCTATTAAGGCTAAATGACTAGATCAAGCTAGGTATTGAGAATTTCAGTCTTCTTCATAGCCACAAATGATTTTGTCACTGACTACAAAAACTGCCATTTCATATTTCACATTTGCAGGGAGAATCACTTGGTAGGACTGAGGTGAAGTCATTACAGTGAAGAAACCACAGTACAAATTCTTGCTCTGTATTGTAGAAATATATGTACAACAAGCAGAGAGGCATGGACAACTGCACATTTCTTCTTAGTTGATTCACTCTACTCATGTAAGCCATTAGACTGCTCACTTGTGTTCTGCAGCATATGGTTCCAAACTGCTTTGTCACTACTTGACAAAGAAAAAGCTGTGCGTATATTTGTTTGCGTGACCATATGGTACGTGCCTGATATGAGTAGTTGAGACCAAAGGGCAAAGCTGGAATTCAGCCTCAACTTGCTTGGAAATCCTTGACAGAATTTGGATGGATACCCTTTGCCACATGCATCTTCTTTCATAATAAATATAACAAAAGTAACTTTAAAGAAAATGTAAGATCAGATGTGGTTCAAACTTCAAGGTCTTCATGTTCCTATCCTACAACCTTTGGTAAGTTTTAACCAGTGCAATATCTTTATTCAAAAAATTCATTCCACACCTGATCTTCCTATTCCTGTGATGAAAGCAGTGCAGAAAACACTCTTGCAAACATTACCTATGTGCTTCAGGTTTGCAGAATCAACCTCTACAGTGATAAAGTGCATCCCACAGAATTCTGCTATGGGCCAAAACTGAAAAAAGGATTTAGGCATCTAAAATGGGATTCAGACAGGCTTCAGACACCTAAGTCCAAATTTGTAACACAAAAAGGTACCCGTTTAATCTTAAATGTTTCATTAGCTGTCTCCTCTTTGGTGTGGACATTCCTTGCAAACCCAGACATTTGTACATCACCAGAACTGCCCCAGCCATAGCAAGAGAATGCCCAGTTCCACTAGGGTCCAGGAACTTAACGCTTGAGGGTCTTGACAACCCATGCCCCATTCTGACCATGCAAACAACAGTAGTTGCTGTCTTCTGAAAAGCACAGCTTGGAAGGAAACTGTGGTGATGGTACTCTGTGTTATGCATTGGTCCAGCAAATACCAGTCTAGTGCATGAAGAGCTGGGCTCTTAACCTCTCTAAACATCTAGGCCCTCAGGGAGTAACTTGGCCAGAAGATACTATGCAGAAGAGCAGGAGACACTCTATCCCTCTTACTATACTGTGCCATTGTATGTAAACAAACATGAGAGTCTTGGGATGGAAGTGAGAAGGCAGAAGGGAAAGCCCAGCTATATGTCTCGGGCATTAAGTGAGGTGTGGAAAGTCCATGAGACTGGTCACCCAGATAAATATTACAGTTAGTGAATCACTGAATAAAACAAAAAATAATTTTGGAGCAGCCACTCAGATAAAGAACTGTGTGTTCACAATCTACCTGCACATTTCTGTTTGTTTTGTTGGGGTTTTTTTGTTTTGTTTTGGTTTGGGTTTTGTTTTGGTTTTTTTTTGTTTGTTTTGTTTTAATGAAACTTGTAACTATCAAAATAGAAAACGAGTTAAAAACACTCATCAGAAAAACTTTTCCTCCACTGGAAGTAAAATAATTTCAGGTTTTAATCCACACTTTGAGACCATTATTTATTATGCTTTAAATGTACATGATACTGAGATACATATATGTATATTAAAATAGCCACAATAAATATTTTGAAGGAAACATTTTACCTCCAGAAAGACAAGCCCATTTCTAAATGGGCTCAGAAGGCGTCTCCCTCCTTGCTTTTGTTTCCAGCTCTACACATGCAAATGTATCAAGCAGTATTGCCAGAGAAGCCAGCCCACCACAGATTAAACAGATCTGACAAGTATTCATATCATCAACACTCTTTTATAAAGGAGATCATCGAGGGTATTTCTCATGCATCAAAATAATAAGCACAGCTTTTTATTTATTTCTTAAGTTAGGATGCAGACAACACTCCAAAAACTAGAGCTAGATCCCCTAACTTGTAAAATCATGCTCACCCGATGGTCTGAACAACACGTAATGTCTTTGGACCGATGCCTTCTCAATAATAAAAACTGAAAAGGGGAGAAGGCTGTATGACTTACTGAAGATCAGAATCTGAACAGAGAATGGGATTTAGGTTTCCATTGTACAAATTAAAGAAGAGCATGAATGACTGAATAACTTAATTTTGAGCTCAACTAATTATTGAAATTGTTATGATTACACTAAAGAGTGATCTTGGCACTTAGTCTCTCATACTCCAAAAAATAAAACATATTCTTTTTTTCGTATTATTTTCATTATCATTTATTGTTAGTTTTACTGAAATACTTAGGTGTATTTCTTTTAGTTGTCTAGGTCAGCCATCACCAGGGCACTAGAATGCTAGTTTTTGAAATAACATATAAACAATTACAATTGTAACTATTTAACTTATATAAACTCCAAAACAAGTTCTAGCTGTCAAGCTGGAGCACCAACATTCAGACATTCGATGGATTTCAAATTTTAAAAAAATGGTGTCTATGTGCCCTTAACACCCTAAGTTACTTGCTGAGTTCATACAGGACTATAAATCCTTTACCCAGCTTTCAGTACTAGGATACTGTGGTAAATACTGCACTTTGCAAGGCAACACCAAAAATGTCAACATTCTCTCAGTGAGGCAGACACTACAATGTAAGTGGATCTAGACACCAGGGAATGGTACACTATGCAGGATAAAAAACCCCCTAAAGTTCAATTTCAAAATGCATCAGAATTTCACAAGTCACCACAAAACTATGTATTGTTTTATTTTGAAAGGTCATCTGGGCATGAAGGTGTCAGGTAAACATTGAACTGAAACAAGAGTTTAAAAGTCAGCATGCGAGGTGTATTGATTATGGAGTGTGCTCTTTTGAGAGCCTTGATGAGCATGTCTGTGTTTAAAGAACAGTTGTGGGGTAAGTTGGGAGAGAAGAAAGAAAAGGTAAGCAATTTTTTTGTTTGTTTTGGGGTTTTTTGTTTAGTGGTGGGGGTTTTTTCGGTTTGTTTTTTTTTTTTTTTTTTAAATGGCTTTTGGTCCGGTTTTCTTTTGTTTGTTATTTTGTTTTGTTTTTAAAGCCAGCCTTAGCTAGAGAACAGGCAGTCTTCAACATCGGCACATGGGGGTTCAGAGCCACAAACAGGAATCTGAAATTGTATGCTCTGTTCCCAAGAGCATTTAACAGTGCACCAGATGGGAGACATCTCATTACAAGCTTGTCAAAAGTGCATCAAGGAATGTCTTGGATTTGCCACAGACATGAATTTTCTTGCAACTCCTCTGCCTTTGCAGTCACAAAGTAGCCCCAAAAAGGACAACATTCTAGTAGAGGCAGGCTAAACACATTGCAGCCCTGCAGTAGGGATCAGCCATGTGGTAAAACAAAATTCCTCTCCTTTCCTCTTCTCCCTCTAAACTTTGGGGTACATACAGCATACACATATAAAGGAGCAAGAGCGACCATGGGAAGAACTTCAAAGACAACACATAAATAGTAATGGGAACATGAATACAACTAAAATCTATTTGGTGCTGCTGTGTTCTGTGGCATGGAGCAGATGAGTGCTATTGGCTCTCAGTATACATTCCCCTGTGTTTTCCCTTTGGTATACAACACTGAGGAAGATAGTCCTGCCACATTTTTCCCTTCTCTCATTCACAGTCTGAATTTTAAGACTTATGAAAAGAAAATTGAGCATATTGATGAGTATGAAAATAAACAGGATACCATAAGCTAATAATGTATTGTACAGTATTCACAGGCCATTGAGCTTGAAGAATGTGAATCTGAGAGAGTGACATGGACTCAAATAGACATACAAGCATGAATACAACTGCTTAACACATACACAACACCCTAGCCAACAGTAGATATAACAGAGACTTTACACAGAAGTACACTAAAGATGTGATTACATTGGATTCTACTTTTGAAACATTTTAAAGACTGCATAAAACCTTTTCTCCCCAGGGAGATTTGCAAAGCCAATCAGCTGGAAAGAAAAAAACTGGGATCCCAGCTCCCACACGGATCCTTGAGTTTGGCTTCTACTAAAAGTGGTATAGTGCTAACAAGTAAGATTTCTTTAAAATAGACTTTTTTGTTATATACAATTACAAGGCTACACTGTGTCTGAATTGACTATCAAATGGTTTTGATCTTGCAGTGCTACTACTTACTATATTTTTTCCTTCTTTGTTTCACCTTTTCTTTGTCTGTGCACCAGTCCTATAAATGTATACTTTACTAAAAATAGAAAAAATTGAGATAATTCCATTCACTTAAAGATGCTCTCTACCTCTTTTCTTTCCCTGTACTGGAATTGGAACAATCTGAACAGTTATTCACTACACGGCTACAAAAAGGAGTCTGCAGTTTTTTTGTCTCTCTTCTAGAACAACTTTTTAAAATTATTTAATTATTTTATATTTCATTTTACTTATATTCTAATATTTTTATTAAAGTTGATTTTTAAATATCTAATTATTCCATCTCTTCCGTGCAGTTACATTCTTTAAGTTATACAAGTAGGAAAACCTTATCTAAATATATTTTTCCCCTCAAGATCTTATTATCATTCTTTTTACCTTCTATGGCTTTCATTCACAGAAGAGATATAACTAAATCCAAAAAAGGATTCGTGTTTTCTCTTAGGTTTAAATTGCAAGCTCAGTCTGATCTGCCAAGGGAGATAGATAATTGCCTCAACCCAGGAGCAGATTAGATAGCTCTCCCAAATGAAAAGGTCTTATCTCCATACACAACACACAGAGACAAAAGGGACTGAAGTAAGTAAATTGCTTCACCTTTTTTTAGGGAATCAAAGTTTTTTTACCTGGTCAGCTACTTTGGTGGCACCATGTCCTGTTTCACTTCAGGAACTGGGAGAATATACTTCCTGGTTTGAAGTATTCTTACTTATGCAATTGAATTTCTGCCTAATCTGAGGCTCTGCTTAAAGATGTCAGTACCCCTTGTCTGGCATCAGTCAGCATTCCCCACTTCGAGCAAACAGGCAAGGTTAGATTATCAGATCAGTCACTACTGTTGTCCCCTAACAGCTGTAATTTGACCAAGATCAAACGGGAGAGATAACTATCTAACTATGTTAGATAACTAACAGCCTATGCTGTTCAGAAATTGCTGAGCCATAGGTTTTGATGGAGGTTTATCTCACTTACATAACATCAGCTGCTGCGCTACACAAGTATCTACTTGCCTTATGTGAAAGCCTCTTAAATGAACACTTCTTGATATCTTTGTTACCCAACCAACCATAGCAGCAGCAGCAGTCAACTTCTTACAAGTCTGTAATTAAATTAAATAGCACAGTTAAATTAGACTCAGATGCTCTAAGCTATTGCGTAGACTTGATGATATCTCTGAGACAGCAGTGTCATTTTTGTGGAGAAGAGTTCATCTAGAAGGCCCCAGCATGTGCCAGTTGCTACCTTGTGCAACAGCTAATGTTAAGCAATGCTGGCCCAGCGAAACTCAGACCCTGAGCCCAATTGTCCTCTGACAGGTTCCCAGCAACTACTGAGCAGCGTGGGAATCAACGCAGCTAAGAAAAATAGGAAGTAGAGAAACGGGACAGCTCATTTCCAACTCTGAGTTGAAGCCCTCTGGGAATGTCAAGGATAAATGGGGAAAGTCTGAACGGCACTTTTTCTCTTGCCTGTAAGTTGTGGATAATAGGGAAAGCAAAGACAATGGAAGATAATATTATTTCTCTGTGTGGTTGGTTCTGAAGTACTCAATATTTAATAATTAAAGTCAGACAAGAAGGCATAGTCTGGTCTGGCAGAAAAGCTGCTGTTTAGTCTTAACACAAAACATACGAAGGTGGTCTATTTAAACTTTGCATTTCTACACTTCCATAGCTTTTAATTCAACAGGAAGTGGGGAAAGACAGCATAGATAACTGTACTTTTGAAAGGATACGAAAGGAATCAGGAGACTTTTGTCATATAGTAACTTACAGTGTACAGGGCTACTTGCACCGAAATGAACCTGAATGCGGCAGACTGCTTCTGAGCCACACAGCATGGCACAAGAAATAAAAAGAACTAAATGAATACACCTGGGTGGAAGGAACCACGAGAAAACCTTTTTTCCACTGTAAGATGGTGGGGAGGGGGGAACTGGAATATTTTTTAGCAGAACTATTGCCAGTGGTGGCAAATGGAATGCAAAACCTACAGCTTTCCATGGATGCTAACCTCATTGAGCAAGTTTCTTGGTGAACAAGAGCTTGAGTTCCTAGAACATGGAGATTGTATACTGGGTATATGTGTATTTTATGAATGATGTACCACAGATATGGGTTTATACTGATGTGTGTATATTACTGAAATAAAGAACCTTGCAAGATCTTCTAATGCAACCAACTACCAGTGTCTCAAACCCACATATTTTTCCTTTTTGTTTAAATTCTTTAGAAACAATGTCATTAAAGGAAAATGAAGAAGACAGAATTAACAAGAATTAACAATGCAATAAGGAGAAGATAACTAAAACAGAGTGCTGCATATATTCATTCTACTTCCAGTTTGCAATTTCATAAAATTATCCGTTATTGCATTCTCAGGCAATAAAATTCCAACAAAAATTTAGCCAACACACAAAAATATTCCTTGTATACAAAATGACTGAGTTAATGCCAGTGTTACTCACGGAAATGTAACTTTTGCTCTTCACTTTCAGTTTACAACTTCAATATTTTAAATGGCAGAAAAGGAGCAGCAGTTGCTAAGAATTCCAGGAAAAAAAAAAAAAAAAAAATCTTGTCTTTAGCATTGGTAGTAACACTGAAAGACTGTGATGTTTAAGCCCTTAAAGTTAGCCTTCCTATTACCTACAATAAACTCCATGGGGTTCATTTTGTTTATTTAGTATATATAAGGTTGAGGTGATTTCTAGGACTACTTGAAGCTATACACTTTTCAACTTCCATTAGCATTAGTGGGAATCACATACACGCATCAGTGGCAGGATAAACTCTAAAAGAATCCATTTTTAAATCAAAAAGGAGATTTAAAGACAGATTTTTATCAGTGCATTTTACATAACTATGCAAGGATTTTGATTTGATCCACACTCAGCAGGGGTGCCTGTTATTCAAACCATGTGGTATCCACTTGGTATGCAGGGTATAATACTGCTGCTGTCAGCATTTGCTTTAAAAATCTAATGCAATATATTACAAAGAAGATTTGAACAATCATAACTAAAATTTGTTGGGAGGACTTGAAACAAAGGACTGAATGAAGTTGAAAACTTATGGAAACAATAAAATCTGAAATGTTATAAAAAGAAACTTAGTATTCACATGGGAACTATTCTAAACCTCCTTGGCAAATTTTAATCAGACACACCTAACAAAAGTAATATAACTAACTTCTATATAAACAAAAACATGCATACCTTCCAACAAAGGAATTAAATATTACAGTTAACATTTTTTAGGATCACCATATATAGGAATACTTGGTGCAATCTGATGGCACTGAACTTAGAGAAAAATGCACAGCCAATTAGCAAAATAATTTCCAATACATACCAGTTTATCAGAGATCATCTTTCACTGTTTTCCACTATGTGAAGACTGTATTTATATTAACATTTATACAATGTAATTCTACCAGTTTTATTCCATCTACCTTTATTTGGTCTTGTTAAACCTTAGGGGAGACTTTTCTGTCCAAAACACATACACTGATAACCATAAACTTCACAATAAGGCGAATATAAATATTTAATATTTAAACTTATTTACAGTTTTACTATCAGTGTTGCTGTAAGTTGGTAATTAGACAGGTCTGTCAGAAGTTATGAAGGAATTCAGATGAAACAGTTGTTTCCCAAAGAGATCTAAAGCTTTACTGTACGTTACACAGCACAGTGGCAGAAGACACAAGACTTGAAAACAGAGATTTGCCTCATAATAGATACGTTGCACTACACAACTTTCTGGTTCAGAGGTTTTCAAAGTATTATGGAAACATGAATACATGAAACCCAAAGTTAAAGAAGATGTGTTAACAACTTTTTAGAGGTTAAGAAACTAAAAGCTTGGGGACATCAACCAAAACTTTATAGAAATCGTGACCCTAGGAGAAATAAAACCTGCATCATGGATCAGGATATGAAAACTCATAACGCTTTGGCTTTTAGTATGTGCTTCAGAAGACTGGCCTTCATCTGTATGAAAACATCCTTCCTTCTCTACTCAAGCAGTGACGTCCTCTCTGCCAAACATTACTTACACTACTTCTAACATCTTGAGAGCTAAAAAGTGAGGTGGAAGCATAAGAACTCACCTTAATATAAAAAAAAAAAAACACGTTTCCAAACATGGAAAGCACTACAAAAAGGATATTTCAGATAGCAAAATATATTTTGCATTATTTATAGTGACATTAAATAAAGGAAATGAGACCAGCACTGCAGGATTTGAATATTAAAGTTGTTTGGTGTTGAGTCCCTTTGCACATTTAACATCAGCAACATCTTAAGGAACAAAAAGGATACTCTTAACTGAGGTAAAGACATCTTTTTCATAGGTGTTCTCTAGTCTGCTGTAGGCAGCAATGTAATACAAGTTCCTGGGCAGACAGACCTTGATACAGTATAGTTAGTCTTTTATTAACTGTGTTCAGCGGAAGTTTTCTAGCATCAGCAAGACTAGACTTTACTACCAACTATTGATACATATTTGATTCTGCTTCAGAACAGATTACAGGGCCTTTTGAGACCCTTTCCAAAATACCTTTTAAAAAAAAAAAAAAAAAAAGAAACCAGCAAGATTGGTATTATTGTTAGTACATTAAAAAAGTGACCACAATGAAACTTGAAATTCTACCACGACAGACAAGTGTTTTTTACTGACGTGAACAAACACTGCAATATCCAAATTTTTTTATGAAGATGAATGAAACGAAGTTGAGACTGGATTGAGAATTTAGAAGATACAGACATAATTTTTTGCTGTTATAAGTTACCAAAAGAATTATTTTTCAGAGTATAGATTCTATCACAAATAATGAAAATAATTTTTAAGAGACATGTTTTTACTAGCCAAGGGTAAAGGTTCTGGAGAGGTATGCTCAATTGTTCTGCTTGCAGAAGAAACATGTATCCGAATTGTCACTTTTGTGACTTTGTCATTTTATCTATCCTATTGATTGGCATGCACCTACTTATTTCTTCTTTTTGGCTTCAGCGTAGACCCTTGTACTTGTCAAGTCTGTGGTATAACCCTATGGAGATGTACACAAAAAGAATACATCAAAATAGAAAACTCAAATACTTTCCTCAGTTTAAGCAATGACAAAGATTCTACAGAAACTTTTCAGTTTCAGTTTTCAACTCCTTCCGTTCCATTTGTATGGATTATTTATTAAAGATAAAAAAGATCGTTTATTAAAAAGTAATGATGGAGCAACAATAAGAAAACAACAAAGTATTAACAGTAAGCTCAACTGTACTTTATTCAATACTTCATTGTCATCTTAGGAAGTCAGCTTCCAAAGCACAAAAGGACCAGCAAGATGTGGAAATTCTGGACTTTCTCTTAAAAAAATATTTCCCCTACCTACTGTCTACCTAGACCACTTACATAATATAGCAGACATTTATTTTTGTGTTAGACAAATGGCAGTACTAGAGCACAAGGTTTCTTAAAAAGCAATGTTGTAGGGACTTAATTGATGATGAAGCACAGAATCAACCATCAAACACAGTACCAGAATACATAGGCCACGCGTGTTTCCGGCAGTAGCTTTCTAGTCTTTTTACTACTGATCAACACACCACCATATGGTAAGAAAGGTGTCCAAACTGTTCTTGCTGTAAGACAATATGTGCAAAAGCAGTCACTGAATTTAATGATATAGCCTCCATAAGCAGCCATTACTATCTAGAATTACAATCCAGTCAAACACTACAAAGAAAATTTTTATTATATGAACAGAATATTCCTAAAAGATGTAAAACTTACCTCATTTCAGTTATCCATTCTGCACCAGTAACACACTTTCACTCAGTTCCTTGCTTTGATGGATTTATGTCATCAATTTTATCCCTAATACATTACAACTTGTATTTCAGTACATTATTCCTTATATCCCAGCCCTCAGTATTCCATTGTCATTTCTCATGACCACAATAAATCACCTAGGGACAACTACTGTACCCATAGGAGGACAAAAATTGAGATCCAATTTCAAAGTCTATTAAGTATTTCAGAATACCAGCTTGATGAGCCTGAGCAGGGAGTTCAGACAGGAGACACCTATGTCCAGAAGGATTGTAAGGGTATGTGAAACAGACTGAATCTCCAGCTTAACAGTACTCCACACTCAGATAGGTACGGTACATTCCCAAACACTACCACCAAATAAAAATCACTAAATAAGTGTAAAAGTTAGTATTAGGTACACATTGTCTACTAACGTGATCTGTGTATACACCTCAACGCTGCCATAATTTCATTTTTACTGTTACAGATCTTCTTTCAATTCAGGGCCCTCAGATACTGGGGTGGTGATGTTATAAGTTGTTCTTTAGGGTTTTTTTAAAAATCACAACCACTGGGAAAAAGCTAGAATTGAAGTAATAGTTTGGGTATAAATAATGACTCAGACAACTGGTTTTTATTTTCATTTTTGTTTTCACTGACTGAGAATGTAAATTGAACTTTAGTGCTATTGTGCTTTGTTCTCCCTCTCTGGGAAAATGTGTTCTGCATTAAATTGCATGGATAAACTAGAACAGCTCCAAATATCACCCTTCAGCTTTTGTATAACACAAGAGCCAAGAAAAGATAGAGAATGTGGTTTTATGACCAACAGATGGTGTAATTGGTATCATAGATGTTTTTATGTCAGGGGGTCGTAGGTTCAGCCTCCATCTGGGGCCTTCTCAGATCTGCTGTGTAGCAAAATGATTAAAGAAGCTATATTGTGTCAAAAACACAACCACCTGCCTCAGGGTAAGAGTACTGCTCTCTTGATCTAGCTGTTATACTACCGTTGCCTCCCATATTACAGTTCTTAAGCTAACCAATGCAGCAGTTAATACCAACAAGATTCAACCAAATATTCAGCACCAATTTGCTTATATCCTTCAAGATTCTAAGTAAATTTTGATCAACCTCATAAAAGTAAGTCTAGTGACTTAACTGAAAAGCTGTTCTAACTCAGACTGATAAAAATAACTCCAACAGACCAAAACCCAAGGAAAAAGGAAACAAGTATGATGTGTAGACTTTCAGAGATTCAGCACTGGTCATTTGGCCACTATGGCTCACATCTCCGAATCAGAATTAGACACATTTGTATGTAAAAAGCAACATTATTACTCAACACAATTGGTTTTAGCTACATTGGATTAGGATCAGAATATCAACAAAAATGCTCTAATCCTACAGTATTAGGGATATATATGGTTTACCTGGCTAAAAGGGTGGGAGATAGATCAAAACCAATAATTTACACACATAACAAGGTCACCAGTTTACTTCTGTTAAGGGGCAAGTATTAGCAGTAATAAATGCACAAAGTCAGTGAAACCATGACTTCAGTGGAAACTAATACTCTCACTTCCATGAGGTAGGGATTCTAGATACTCTTAGTATTACCATTATGTGGTACACCAAACTTGCTGGGGATACCTCATATTTTAATTGCTCTCAACAGCACTGATGTCAGAGAGTTTACCTGGCTAACACTGGAAACAAGTAAAATGTTTCTGTCAAATGAAACCTCCATGCAAATTATCATACTTTCATGCAGTTATGCCACAAAGCATCCTATTACTCTTTGCAAACTTTGGATAGCAGTACTCCTATACTAGACAGAAACAGAGGTCCAGGATCTGAATTTAAAGATAACACCACCGGTATGAGTCAAACACTTTCCATTATGACATTTCATGGACTTGTACACAAAAGAACAGTAAAGTCAAACTCTCCAAATGTCAAAATGCTCCCTTGTTTTGTGTTTTAAGGATTGTCCCATGCTAATGAAAAACTTGGTATTTATGAGTACTTTAAAATAAATTTTAATACAAATGAAAAGCTAATGTTAGATTGGTTTATTTTCAGAACACAAACCCTATAATTTTAAGTGAACGTAAGTATGAAAATTGTGATCTCATTACTAGCTTTAAAACTTTCGCTTTCCCTATACGGCTGAACTGACAGCCTGCTAGATCTCTCCAATCACTTGCTGAAGATTTATCTGGTAAAGCTACTTACCTGAAGCCAAGCTTCAAAATAAGAAATTCCAGCTTTTGATAATATGCAAGATTATGTGCTTCTTTTTGCAGATTCCTAAATAAAATATACATATCCATATGTCTTCAGAAAGCAGTTGCTTATTAATGGCAGGTGAAGTTTTAGCTGCACTGTCTTCAATGCTAACCATGTTTTTGCATAGGGGGTCATTCATGTCACGTGTTTACTGGTACAAGAAAAACTAGAGATATGAGTGAGGGAAAAAAAAGGCATAATTTCTCTCATACACACACAAAAAATATGCATTTCTATTTATTATTACTTACCAGAAGCAGTGAAATACTTTGCTTTAACAAAGGAAACATTCCCTCTGCTGCAGAGCACTTATCCTAATCACTTATACTGTGGGAAGGATAACCACATCAATGTAATAACATATATTTCCATTTCAGTCATCTCTGAGTAGTTGAGACATTTCAAGTAGATACAAGATTTATGAAAATAAGTAATTTTAGCTGACCGCACCAAAATATTTATACTAACTGCTGAGCATATTGCCTAGATATTTGAACACCTCTAAGCGGCAAACATCATCAACATAATTATTCATCAGCCAAGGAAACAAAGTTGTTAATTTAAGTACTTATATGTGAATTCATATAGCCTGTCTTCATGGATATATTATGTCCCTCGATTACTGCTCAGGAACACCCCAGTTTCACACAGTTCTTGGAAAAAGTCCATATTGAAAACACGTTACAAAAATAAACCCACAGAGAACTGCAAGTAATAAGGAGGTCATACATCCTGAGACTGTTGAGAAACACAGCATGGTGTTCCAATGCTAGCTGAGAAACCTAGCTTGCTCTTGCATGAACTTCAGAAATTATTTCATAATGTCACAGAAGTGGATAATTTCACAGGAAAAGTAATAATGAGAAGATAAGACACACCTGGATCTTCCAAGAAAACCTGAAAATTACCCCCCTTTCATCTCTAGGTTCTTTGGGTAAACACACGAGCACCTGAAGTTATCCATTGGTCTACAACCGGCTGTTCCAGTGTCATCTGTAACGGATGTTTCAAACTTACTGCTTTGCCATTAATGCCTGGCAAAAGCTATACTGTGATGTCTGTGAAGAGCAAGAAAGCAGGACTAATCAGTGGCCTTTTGGGATATGCTCTACTGAATGGAGGCACAGCAATAAGAGCAGAGTATGCTTCCACAGCCAGATGCTCAATACTACCTTAAGGAATGATAAACACACAAAGGTGTATCCTAGCAGCCTAAGAGTCTTCTGAGGCTACTCCTCTTTTCTGGAAGTAACAGGCTGTGTCAGTCCCTTCAGCCACCAAGTTAAGATACTCAAATGCTAAACAGAATGGGCATTGTGCAAGTTTCATGGTGCCCATCAACAGTTCCACAGTAAACTACCCCAAAGGCAAATTGTTGCTGCCATTTTTCCATCTGTGACAACAAGAACTTATTCACCCATGAGTTAGCTTACTACATCTTTCTTCTGCCCTGTTGACTGCACAAAGAATCTCTGTGGCATACACTGAACCTCTATTTCTTTTTAAGGGCTGAAGTAGCCAAAACTTGTTCAAACCTTGCCAATTGATACCATCTCTTAGTTCTGCTCAGAACTGTTAAGAGATTTGGTTTTTTTCACCTAGCTGTTTTCAACTCTTTCTTTAGCCCAACATAGCAAATGTATTTATACAAAGATAACGTGGATACGTAATAAATTCCCTTTGTTATCACACACATAATTCTTCCCCCAGGTTGCAACTTCATTCATTTGCTAGTTTCTATATGATTTCGCAGTTGCATATAATTTTGCTGAGAGTTGAGTCACTATCACTATTTTTTCCTTGCAAACAGTTTCTGATATGCAAGAATTTCCAGTACTCTGAATCAAGCTCACCATTCTCCAATGTGTATTGTTACTCCCTAGCCTTGGATGAACCAACAACAGGTGAGCAACAATTCTAGTGACAATTAACTTTTGTAACTTAGCCTCATTAGTAATGATAGCTAGGATCCTGCTGTCCATTATCTCCATTGCAGCTCCACTGCAGCACTTTGCATTCTTACATCTTACTACTCTTAACTGGCACTTAACGAACAATTTACATCTTATTTTCAAACTGAGGGCCCTTCAAATACTACCAAATTCCATCTTTGTAAAAAACATCACTATGTTGCTGTCTTCATCTCATAGCACTCAAAAAACTTTCCCATTTTTGACCTGCAACTCCAGCATGTCTGATACTACAGCTGTGGTATCTTATTCACACTGAATTCTATGGTTTCAAATAGTAAAAAGTTACCAAAGTGGCAAAACTACCCTTCTGTCCGTAGAGGTGATCGTTGGCACTTGAGTCATTATGTGTTTCTATGTATTTCAACTTATGCTTCAAACCTCAGCTGGCAACTAAGCCCCACATCACCTCTTACCTCCTGCAACAGTGGGGTAGGGGAGAGAATTTAAAGAGGAAAAGTGAGAAAACTCGTAGGTTAAGACAATTTAATAGGTAAAGCAAAAGCCATGTATGCAAGCAAAGCAAAACAAGGAATTCATTCTCCACTTCCTATTGTCAGGCAGGTGTTCAGCCATCTCCAGGAAAGCAGCACATGTAATGGTTACTTGGGAAGACAAACAGCATAATTCCTAACATCCCCTCTTCCTTCTTCTTCCCCTAGCTTTATATACTGAGCATGACGTCGTATGTCATGGAATTTGGTCAGCTGGGTTCAGCTGTCCTAGCTGTGTCCCCTCCCAACTTTTTATGCACCTCCAGCCTACTCACTGGAGGGCCCAGTGTGAGAAGCAGAAGAGGCCCTAACTCTGTGTAAGCACTGCTCAGCAATAACTAAAACATCCCTGTATTATCAATGCTGTTTCCAGCACAAATCCAAGACACAGCCCCACACTACCTACTGTAAGAAAATTAACTCTATCCCATCCAAAGCCAGTACACTCAAATATGCATGTATTGTAAATTGCACAGCATTCACCAGCACTATGCACCAAGGAACAGATGAGTACTGGAACTAGACTGAAACTAACTCACTACATTTTCACTGGAATCATAACCTAATAAATCCAATTCATTTGTATCATCATATTAAACCCCCAATTTAATGCAATTTGCTGCATATCCCTTGCCTCCCAGCAGTCAGATAACAGCAACGTGCATCTGCATCTAGGAAATGTGGACATAATCACTAAAATGAGGCCTACTGCATACCAAACACTTTCAGGGCTTAAGTCATTATTGAGCAACTAACAATGCGTTTATTTTTGGTGGCTCCCTGGGAAAATGAAGGGGAAAAAAAAAAAGAGCAACTTCTGTAAAAGTTTTGGTCTTTTAAATTCCTTAAACATTTTAATATTCTTATTCTCAAGACAGAAATTTAAGTATAAGCAATGGAAGTATTTAAAATTCATTGAAAGTTCAAAAATCAGCACATTTCAGTAAAGCAATGTGCATATGATCATGCCTATGTCCTTTTTTCATGTAGTTTTTATCTATGAAAAAGTCAGGAAATTTATCATTGCAATTGCTGATTGTTTGTACCCATAATTTTTTTGGGTAGCTTGATCATGGAAGTCTAAGCCTGGAACAAAACTAGATCTATTGATCTATAGAATATTTTATTGGTGAAAGACTATCTCAACAGTCACAAATAGGAATTTTGTTACCATTGAGTATTCTGTAATATCAGCTACTTTAAAGGCCACTTAAATACTCCCAGATTTTAAACCCAAAGGCTGCATACAAACTTAAGGGGTATAGGTATGTTTAGATTCTGTAACTAAAGTTCATGTTCACCATCGACACCAAGGCAAAACTTTACTCAGTACAACATGAGAGACACAACTGAAGGTAGCTTATAAAAAAATATTACCCTAGACAAAGTTAAAAAAGTTAATATTTGGTCTTTCAACCATTAACTGCACAGAACAACCATTTCATTATCTGGTTATGTGAAAGAACAGAAAAAGTCCAAACCACTGAAAAATTGTGATAGGAAGTCAAAACCACTTCTATCATTAAGTGCTAGGTGTTACATCACCTTTTTTATCATCTCTCTTTAGCATCAGTTTAACATAGAATTTAAACTCAGTACATTACAGTAAGTATTTCTCTTGCATTCCCCCCAACACCCACTGTGACATTGTTTGGTAACCAGCTAACCAACAAATGGCTTGCTCCAAAAGAAACCCAATTTTGAATAGTGCAAGCGCCAAAAATTATTGCCACTTCCTGTCTTGAATTATAATCGTAGAGCTACAGAATCACAGAACAGCCCAGACTGGAAGGGATCTCGAAAGATCACCTGGTCCAACCTTTCATAGGAAAAGGAGCCTAGATGAGATTACCCAGCACCCTGTCCAGTTGTGCCTTGAAAACATCCTGTGATGGAGACTCCACCAAACCCCTGGGAATGCTGTTTTCCAGTGACTGTTCTTCTCACAGTAAAAAACTTCTTTACGTCAAGATGAAACCTTTCCCAGTATAACTTGTATCTATTGCCCCTTCTCTACTCCATGTGGCTACTTGTGAAGAGAGAGCCTCTGCACTCTTTGTAGATGCCCTTTAAGTAGTTGAAAACTGTGATGAGTTCCCTTCCAACCCTTCTCCTCTCCAGGGAGAAGAGACCTGAACGCTTCAATGTTTCCTCACACGGCAGGTTCTCCAGCCCGTTGGCCATCTTTGTGGCCCTCCTTTGGACCTTCTCCAGTCTGTCCTTGTCTTTCATGAATTGTGGGCACCAGAACCGGACACAGTACTCCAAGTGCAGTCTGGTAAGTGCTGAGTAGAGTTGGATGATCATGTCTATCTCTGTTAGTAATGATCCAAAAAGTTCTAATTTTTGGCCTGCATCAAATATAAGTTAAGCAGTGGATTATACATTTCCAATTCTACTTTTTTTCCTCTGACTCCCATATCTATCGGTTTTCGACAACACTGGATCCCCTGTTAGAAAATGCAGTTCAGTTTTCTAAAGAACTTGCAAGTCAGGTGGTGAGACCTCTAACAACAGGGGCAAAAAGAGAAATCTTATCCATATAACATGGTAGGCAAAATTGCAGTATTTCCTTCTGTCAAGATCTTCCAAAGCTGAGGCGCATTTCATTTGGACTCAAAAGTTTGTCAATACATCAGAAATTCTATACTGAATCACAGCAAAACTGTATCCGGCCCAGTGTCTAGTTTGCAACAGCAGTTTTCCGTAAGTATTTGCTACCTAAGTATTAGAAACTGGTCATACAGACAACTGTCCTTCCTTCATAAATACTTCCAGATCTGCAGTTCAGCTGATTTATTAGTTTTTGTGACTTTTATTATTATTATGCATATTTTCCTAGCACACACTAGACATGAAACTAAAATTTGAAAAATCCATCAACAGCAAGACAGAGTAAGTACATTGTCTTATTAGCACGAAAACTGCCAAAAAAGATAAGAACAAAACAAAAAGTGTTATCTAGACACCTGCTTTTATTAGGACACTGAAACAGTTTAACATAAAACTAACACAAAGCATTTGTAAGTATTTCCCCTGTTTAAGCAGCATCTACAGCTTATGTAGATTTCTTGAGTCATCCTAAGATGCAAGACACTTTTGCGGTAGCAACTGCATAGAGCAGTGAATGCCAACACTCCCATCACCCTGTTTAAAATAATAAAGTCCATATGGAGTGACAGAAAGGAGACAGTACGCCATTCTGTACAGTGACTGGGATCGTATTTCAAAAGTGGAAAAAAAAAAAAATCAAAGTTATTCAGCAATACCTCTCTTTCTTTCTTAATACTCTACTTATGCATTTCACCTCCTATTAAAAAATAATTACTATAATAAACAAAAAAGGCATCTGTAGGTTTTCCTATAAAAACAATGAACCCACACAATTGAATAGCAATCAGTTGTTTTTAAATATTCAGGAAAAATACATTTTTGTTTAAAAAAAGAATATATCATGTAGACATGTTTCTTTAAGCCAAAATACCTTCAAAGTACAAATTCTTTCTTGCTCATCCCAGAAACAATTGCTTTCATCCAGACAATTTCAATAAATGTCCACCTTACTATAGTTAAAATGCATTCCTTCAGGTACCAGACACTAATCTTCAGGAAAAAAAAAAAAAAATTAACAACATTTATTTTTGACCTCTATTTCTTATCCTGATGCTTCCACTTGGCTGAAACTCTATTCCAAATACTTGGCAGGGCAAAATACATAAATTAATTGAATTAGAATTAAAAATCCAGATTTTTATTTTCAATAGAAACTTTGAAGTTTGGGATAATGCCCTTAGGTGTTTGATTCACCTCACAGTATCCTGCTGAATAGCTTCCCATTTAAGACCCCCAGCCCAGCTCCCACATCTGAAGAAATGGATGAAAAAGTCCTGCCTCATCCAAACATAACCACAAAACAACTAAAACAGGCTTGTTCATATATTTATCAGCCTAGAGCACTCAGAACTTAGGCACCTTAACAGGCTTCTGATTTTTCAGTGTCAAAAGTTTAACCAGAATCACCTGCTGTCTCCCTAACCCCAAGCAACCTTTTTCCCCAGAGCTGTCCTTCCCTTCATCTGCTTGCCACGTCAGAGCTATTTATCAAAAAAGCCAAAATGAAGAGGGCCAGGCATGCTTAAACTGACCAGCCATATCTCTCTCCATCACCTACATCTCATGTTTAATTTCTCACAGAGACCATGTACATAACCTGTCAGTAAAACACACATTATAACAGTACTTCACCTGCTATCAATCATAAGGTGTTCACTTTACTCTGATTTAAATGCCCTTTCTATACTCTTGTAAGCAACAACAATGGACAAAGGAAGTTTTACCAATGTTTTAACTCTGTGTATGTTTGCCAAATGAATCAGATCATAGTATCTCTTTGTAACATACTTGAACTTTTGTTTCATCAGAACCACAGCTTTGAAATTGCCAGAAATTCCACTTGGAATTGGCTTCCTGCCAATTTAGGTGTTATCACTTCATTTTAAAGCAAAAAACAAAACCAACAAAACAAACCCACAGATCTAAAAATTGTTACTAGTTCTCAAAACTGAAACAAAAAAAATTCCTCACATTTGCAGACAACCCAAAACAAAATGCAAAAAGTGAATATATATTCTGCAACCTAGTATTTCAATGCTAATTGGTGATTTGCTTACCTTTACAGGTTTACCTTGAACTCCAAACCCATTTATTATGCTGCATTGGAATCCAAGTACCTCTTTTGTTCTCAGCTTTTACATCAAAGGCTTGAGTTTACTTGAATATTCAGGTTGCAACTATCAAACCAAAAATGGCTCACAAGCCATAAAAGTACAGAAGTAAGTTTTAATTTCCATTTCTCGCAATCTCCGAGGGTCTTGAGAAGGTTGATTGTTCTGCACTTTGGTTCCAGCCTGTAAAACAGACATTAGCTTCCTTCCCCACATTTTTATTCTTTTAAATTGTTCACTTTTCACAGGCTTTTACTCACAGTTCATAGAGAAAGACATAAATGTTAGTGAAATAGGAATACTCTTTCACATTGGGATGAAGGCTTCTCTACATTGCACAGATAATGATTCCATTATTTCAAATAGTCAAGAAACAATCAAAGAAGTGTCCCAACACAACCTAACTTTGGCTGGTTTATCTGAATGTACACAGGCGAGAAACTCTGAAAGCCAGTGCCGAGACAGTCACTATGAACTGAAAGAGGCAATACAGAATATGCTCATCTGATGCAGAATATTCAACAATATGGTTGATCACGCTACAAAATCTAATTATATGAGAAATAAGAATCTTAAACAAGCATGATTAACTTTTTATTTAAACAATGATGTTTCTCAAAAATAGTCTTGTAGTCCTTGTAGCAGCAACCAAAAAGGCACATAAGCACAAAATAACCCAGGACACAGATCAGGCAGAATATAAAATTTTTAAATGGGCATTCTTAAAGCAAAATCCTGAAATACCTAGCTACTTTTATTTTATAAAAAGGTATAGCTTACTGTCATTCTTCCTTAGCGGTTTCCTATGATTGGTGTAGTGTGTCCATCTCTGTAATGTCCATCTTTGCTCACTGAAAATCCTGACAGCATAACACCCAATTATTACTAGCCAATTATATGGGGGTTTTATGTGCATGTATTAAGTTGTATTTCAGTAGTATTTGTACCATCTAAACTTTTATTAGCTATCTGTGAGTCTTCCCCTCTAAAGTGTAGCTGTTTAGAGATAAACCTTAGCACACAACATTTTAGTGCTTCAAAACTAGTATTTAGTTGCTGTTTCAAAACCTTGGTTCATTCTTCATTTTGCTTAGGACTCCTCTTCAAGACTGGTGCAATGCCCTCCTGACTAACCATACTATAATGGAATTACACCAGTTTCACAATTCAGAGGTTTTAGTTTAGATGTTTAAAAGTTAATAATATGAAAACCCTCACCCATAATATCAAACATGCACATAATCACATATGAAATGCAGGAAGCAAATATTTAATACGAATTTACTGTTTAGATGATGGTATTCTCTGGCCAGGCATTCTTAAAAGCTGGCTTCCAAAAATGGTTCGAGAAAAATATAAACAAAAAAGAACTGGAGTGCCTCCTATAATTCAATAATAAATTTCATAATACAGCACAAAATTATCTCTTAATGTGTTATCTTCTCCCTTTTGGCAGCATTAGGAACAGCCTATCTTCATTTAGGGGGAGTGGGGAACAATTCCTGGAAATTCATTTGAAGTTCCTACATTCTGGGAACATGCAGAGAAAGCCATACCTTTTAGATGTTTTGGGGGAAAACTGAATATTCATATATCTTTTTGAAAATGTTTATGGGTTAAGAAATAAAACCTTTTAAGATGCAACTTACGAAAGAGTCCTGTATGCAAGAGTGATATCCCATTTTAAGGAATGGTAGTAAATGCTAGAGTTTGAATTGCAAGTACACCGTGTCATTCACCAGTCCCAAAATTCAGCATTCTTCCCCTCACTGCATTTGTACTGTTCTGGAACATCTTGTTACTCAGTCAGGTTTCAATGCCACCAGTGCAAGCACTTGAATATCTGAAGTCACTATACAGCGTTAAGCACCTATCTGATAATTTGGGGAAACAGTAATCCAAAACAGCGGTCTAATTCAACACAGACTGTGCAGCTTCCTTAAGAAGTAATGCAGCTTTGTCCAGTTCTTGTTCTGTTTGTTCCACTGTTACCACTACTCGAATACTAGAAAAAGAAAACCAGAACATACACAATAAACTTTACTCCTTGCCAGTTTTAGACTTTTCCTGTACTAATTTTAGCACATTAAGATCACTATCTCTAGTGAAATTATTATGAATTAAAATTCAACCAGAAACAAGACATATACTAAACAGAAATGGTAAGACTACTTTTTTTTCCTCCATACATACCACAGAAATTTGATTGTTATCTTTTTTACTTGCAGATGTGCAGGTCATGGAGTGCAGGTCGTGGAAATGTGCCCAATAACGGGCAACATGCTAATCACTGAGATTCACATAGTCACTGAAAATACACCTCAAAAATGGAGCCTTTTCCATTTTTTATAGGGCCAACTATTCAATCCAGTCTACTGAACAAACCCCATTGTATGAAAACAAACCCCATTGTTCATACGCAACAAAATGAAATAATGTATTGACTTTCTACTAACCTTGGTGAAGGAAGACACTTTTCTTCTTTCTCCAGATAGCGGGCCTGAGTTAATGCAATACCACTATTCATGCACTACAAATAAAGAAAATACAGCAGTCATCAATCTGGGAACTTCTGATAGCATATCCTTTTTATCACCAAATAAATGTAACTAGCTTTCAAATTTGGTGTCAGGATAACTCTAAGTTCTCTCCTAAATGGAGGTTTTAAAGGTTGGGCAAAATTATCTCTAATTTTAATACAGCATAAACACATAAAAGAGGTTAGGGTGAAGCTTCTTTAGCTTTCGTCTCCAAGTAATCAGACAAAAATGCTGTATTCAATAGGCTATTAAATGATACTTAAGAATATTTTCAAGGAAATCAACTTCAGAGTTTCTTTTTGTTGTGCAGTCCTGTTTACCTGCCACCTGAAATATGAAACTTCCTCATCAGCCTTCACCTCCTTCATGTGGGAGAAACAATGTGTATTGAAGATGGAAAAAATACTACATACAAAAGATGAGATTCTTCACAGAAAAAAGCAAGTTCATGGACTCAAACAAGCAAAATTACAGAAAACTAGACGTCAAATAGTTAAAATACACAATCAGAACCCTGGTCAAATGAAAGCCTTTATTTTTACAGACATAATTAAAGTTTTCTAAGCAACAGTTCTATATGTAAATTTAACTTAAGTTTTGAAGTATGTAACAGGAAATAATTATTTTCTGAAGTAAAAGGTCTAATATATATTTCTATCCAGTGCTACAGACCTAAATATCTGTATCAAGAAATGGTTAGAATATGGTCTTTAATATATAACCCTGTAGTCAGCAAAGAAACTGAGTTTCTTGCAGCATTCCTGCAAGACATTCCAACAAGGTACCCAACAAGCCTCCCTACCCATATGCTCTTCATTCATTATTCATATTCAAAGGCAATGACATATTTTAATTGCTATGGGGTCACTTACATAATCCACAACTCTTTTGAGTAACTTCACATCATCTTCTCGAGATCCACAGCTCTCTTCCAACTGTAGGTGCAATGCTGGAGAAAAAGACTCTCCCACTACTTTTAAGCCAGAAATCCTAAAACAAATAAAATACCTTTAATGCACATCCTACTTGAACACACCTGTTACAGTTGTAGGTATTGTTTCCTCTTTCTAGGTGACAAGTGAAAAGAGAGGAACATTTCACTTTACTAATACTAATGCAGACAAAACAACTGTGCATTTTAGCTTGCAATAGGTAAAGATAACAAAACTTATCAAGTGAATGTCTTTCGTAAGGAGCTTACTAAACGTAGTTTCATCAAGGTTGTGTAACAATAGTGACTATTCCTTTTGCAAAAAGGATTAACAATTCAGAAATTGTGACAGGATCCTTATGAAGATGTAGGAGAAATGTTAGTGTTAGGCCTGTACATTACTGATAAAAACACAGCTAGCCAGGTCAAGTCTCTGGAGTCTATATTAAAGAAAAAAGTAATAATAAATCTTTTTACCCACTGATGTGATAAGAAGAAATGAGGTTTATTTTTCTGGCAAGACTTTGGATTTTAAATTATTTCCTGTAGAAAATCTTTACATCATCATCTGCCACTTAGTCAGCAGCTCTTCTAAAACTAGTTGTACTACTAGAACTGCTCCCACATCTGTATGTAGAGACAGCTGTTAATCAGGTTCCTAGAATTTGATTGAATTATTGGCATTTGATTGTCACTGTCCTGACACATCATATCATCATATTCAGGACTGAGTTATTCCCCACCAAAAAACTGTATCCAATATACAAGAAAGACCTCTGGTCTCCAAAATTAACAGGTCCCATAAAAGCATGTCTACCATCAGCAATAATTTTGATTTCCTGACTTTGATAAGCTTGCCTCACACATTCGAAGGTTATACCCTCTTTTTCAAATAAGTTTTCTATTTTTACAAAAAGTACAAGACCCAGTCAGAGCAGAGAGATGTTAAATCCATGAACACCACAACTGGAGCCTATATGAGACTGAATTGGCACTACAAACATACTGAATCAATTGTAACCTCAAAAAAAATAAAATTATGCTCTAGCACAGAAAGCATCTTGATTTATTTCAACAATGTTATTTCAATTCACAGTCCATTCCAGAAACACAAATCAAACTGATATTTTTCTTCAGCCACAAAACTGCAAACATTCTGGTGTCATTGACCTTCACTTGCAAATTACCAAACACAGGCAATTTCTTTAATACAGAACCACACACACAGCATTTGCCTCACATATCTAGGGATCAGGCCTACAACACTGCATAACATAAAGGACAAGGAAAAGCAGTCCAAGGTCCAGTTACAATGCAGGAAACCAGTATAGCCAAATAACATAGCCATTCTTAGTTACGTTTCCTAGGAGTGATCTAATTTCTTAGTGTTTACAAATAGGGAAGATAGGAGTTTAAGTCAGATGGAGTTTCACTGTAATTTAAATCCATTTTCTGGAGAACAGAGTTTAAGACAAGCTACTAAAACACTTGGGTTTTGCTTAGAGAGAAACAATATTAGCTTATAGTTATAAAATAGACCTAATTCTTTATTTGAAGTAGATAATCATAAACTGCCCCCCTCCAAAGAGTAAATGAAAAAAGATGAGATGACAATTTTCATCTTAAAACATTTTCTGTCAGTCACAGCTGTAGTAAACTGAACTACTACATACTACATACATAATTCATCTTACCCAACTATTTGAAGAAACCCAGGAGTTTAACGTGAGGTTTTCCAATGTTAACACTTTAACTTTCATGTAACGTATTAACTATGTCTTTCTGAGCCTCTGCCAAATTAAGATTCAACAAGAATTTGAGAATCCATTGCCTGCACACTGTAACCTTCCTGAAATTGGAATTCAGTTTCCTAAGAAATGCCAGGCAAGTTTCATTTTCAAACAAAAATGTACAACTTCACAGAAAAAAAGAGATGTCTGAAGATCCGATTTTGAAGTACAAAGGAATAAAAGTAGCCTCCTGACCTCCAACACTCCTTTTAAGGCTAGTTCTATATTAGTAAATTAAATACGCTTTGCACTGTTTTCTGGCTTGTGGTGAATGGGTATGGAATGACTCACATCCATACATTTAAAATCTCCACGTCAGGGTGATCACATCGAAACTGACTACTGGGAACAGCTCCTGGCTCATACCAACTCTTGAACTGTATCCAGGAGTCCTTTCAAAGAGCGCTACTTGGCCTGGGCCAAAACTATGCCACAGATCACTCCAACAATTTGACAGAATAGACAATCAAGATCAGGGAGCTCTCTCCTCAGAGCTCTCTGCACCCCAGCTACAAGGCTGGGCTGCAGAACTGAGTGCCAGGACCAGGGTCTTGGCTGTAGGGAACCCTGTGTAGACAGGCTGTCCTGAACTTCACAAACATTTCAGTCAGTTTTGCTTACAACACTGCTATTTATATGGACTATGGTGGGGGAAGAAAGACCAACATTTTGTGGCACAGTAATCATGTACTGGTCCTTCTATATCAAGTTCTAAACTTCACGGGCTAGTTACACTTTGGCTAAAAGAAAGACTTCCTTTACCTTTAATTTGTTCCTCTCACTGTATTTGGTATATTATGAGAAAGGATAAAAGCTGTGTAATCTTTCCCATTTTCTTTGTGTACAGTTCTACCACCATTTATACTCTTTTAAATCAACAGTTAGTTCCACTCTATCATAGTGAGACCAACACAAAGAACTGGAGTCAAGCAGCAGCCATGATTCAGCAGGGAATACGAGTGCATTTAACATCACACTTTTAAAAAGCTTCTGCAAACTGTCTCCTCTTCAAACCATCACATACTTTTTCTAGTGTGGTTACTAATTAAAAAAAGAAAAACACACTGGACTATTGCAAATATTGGTTCAAATCTTCTCTCCGATATTGCTTTATGCAACTGTTAGCATAGTTCTCCTGTTACAGGGATGCCCAATTCCCTGATGTTAAATCTTTCAAGTTCTTTCCCAGTATGACCTAGAAGAACTATTTCCTGTTCGTATTTTTTTTGACCTCTATATTACCACACTGTTTTCCATAAGGCAAAAATACTAAAGTCCCATTACAGACACTCAGGCATTTTGCCTACTTGTTGATTTGTGACTATGCTAATCACTGAATTTAAGTGAAAAAGTAGAATCAGTCACAGGATAGAAAAGTACCAGCTATGGCTTATTCGCTTCTGTTTTGCAGCAAATACTGACAAGTAAGAGATTGACAATTTTTCCTTCCTTTTTTTTTTCCCTTGTATTTTTAACATATTTATAATTATCACCTAAAAATGACAGGTAGAGAAGAATATTACAATTATTCTTCTTTTACCTCAATGATAACATTCTATTACTAGCAAAGAAGAGATGCTAACAGTAATCAGGTTACTCTAAAATTTTAATTTCAATTGTAGAAGCATCTAGGTATTTTTGACCTGAAAGCCTACGCATTTTAAACCCACGTTGAAACAGAACACAGTCAAAGGAGACAAGGATTATTTGATGGTAGGATTATTCTGAAAAATCTAAAGCTCTAACAAAAAAAAAAATCAGCTAAGCAGGAAACTGCTTATTTGAAATAACAAGTAACTCACACTGAATCACTAAATCACTAATACTACACAAAAATCAGCTGGTACAATCAATCACGCATTATAGATTTTGTGTGTGCTTAGATTTTATTAATTTCTGTAATATGTAACAGAAAACTGTTGAAGAAAATAAATTATAAAATACCAGCTAACATATCTATGCTGTATATTTAACAGTGGTTGAATACTCACAGTAATTTCTATATTTTTTAGTATCAAAACCTGTCAGGAAAAAAAGCAACTACTCAGTATATCCATCTTTTGAAACAGGATAGTGTTAGGAAATTTTAACGAGAATCCTTTTTTTTTTTTTTTTCAGATAAATTCTAGTAATTTTCTGTGTGTCTCCAGAATAATGAATAATTCTATTACTATTTAACATTCAAGTCTTATATATAAGAACACTATAGTATTAAAGGTGACTGCAAGGTGCGTTGAATGGTCTGAAAGACTATCTGCTAAGCTACAACCCAAACGCTTTTACCTGCAGTTTGTTCTCAAAATACTTATTCAACATTTCATACCACTGCAGTCTATCACACTCTCCTAAAGACTTAAATGTGTACAGGCTTGCAAATGTCATCAGTAGCATTAAGGTATACTCTCATTTCAATACCTGTAAAGGGATTTTAAGAACTTGAGACTCTTTTTTGTAGCATAACAGAGACAGTTAGAGAAGGATTACTTTCTTCCTTTAATACATACATAATTTAGTGTACATATTCCAGTCTAGGCATCTGTAAAACCAGAAATAGATTTGGGCAAGGAGGTCTTTAAAGTTGGCATTATAAAGGTATGGTCAAATCAACAACAGCCAAAAAACCCCAAACACACACTTACCCCTGTAAAGCTTTGTGAATTCGTTTGCATTTAGCCCGCAGAATCTGAAAAATGTCTATAAATCCACACATAAAAAAAAAACCAAGACAAAAAAGAAAAAGGAAAGACTTAGATATCCCATTTCTACTTTACATTTCTATAAGGCTAAAATTTCCAAAAAAAGCATTTGGAAGGAAAACTAAGACACACACATCTATTAAAGTACTAAATCTCTTCACTACCCCTCAGTAATGTTCCTGATTCCCATTTCTGCCAGGAGATGACAGGCTTTTAAGATCTGACAAATGCATTACTTCCCTTTATCTCATTACTCCAGCTGCACTGGTGCATGATCATATGGAAAAGACGACACAAAGACTTAGTAATGGGACTGAAATGGCAGGTCCAACTTATTTATATCTATAAAATATCTACAGCCATGCAGATTCTGCTCCTTGATCCTTTCACCACCTCACTGCAGATTCTTAAAGAGGAAACTTGACTTCTGGATCTGCAAACCTTGGTTCTTTTCCTTGGTAAAGGCTGACCTTCCACTACAGCTTACAGTCTCATAACTTACTCTTAATTTTTTTCTTGCTTTTGTTTAACTTTGGAGGACCAGGCATGGGCTACCCAGTAGTTTTTATTTCATTTGTGATAAATTAAATACTGCATCCCTCTGAAGATGTCCTCCAATCTGTTGGTACTAATGAAGGTTAAAAAAAAATTACATAGACATTTGGGCAATTTTTATCTTCTCATATGCCTCTCACTCCCTCTTCCCCCAGCAAACAAGTCTTTCTTAGGTTCCAGCAACAAGGAATTCTCCAACTCCCACAGCAGAAACTCCTGCCTGCCAAAATTGCAGGTGTGCACACCATGACTTTTCCTGAGATTCTTGCCTGGATTCTTACTTGGAGAAGGTAAAAAAAAATTATGTACAGTAAGTGGAAAGGATAGGGCTGAGGAAATACACTCCTATTTGTTTCTCTTTAACCTTCCCTTCCTCCATTTGACTTGAAGGAGTTTGTTTGCAAGGAAGAAACATATCACTAGTCTGTAAAGCAGAAAATAATTTCTTATTTGCTTAGTGATAACCATCTCTATCCCTCCTAGCCTCAACTAACTCACTTATTTTCAGCTGGAATAAGAAAAGGGGAGGAAATGCTGAAGAAGAAAAAAAACAGGATGGGAAATTTTATGAAGAAAAAAGTCATGCATGCAAAATTAATTAGCTGAAAAAGAGAGAGGACTTAAAGGGTGAGGAATCAAGGTTGGGAGAAGTATGAGTTACTAGCTTTGGATGAAAAAAGACTGAAGAATAAGATTTTCCTGAATTAAGTACCTGGATTATCTTCCATAATATTCAGAGCCTCAATAGCAGCAGCAGCTAACAAAGGAGGCAGGGATGCAGAAAAGCAGTAGCCTTGACCAGACAATCGCTGTATGAGAAAAAGAAAAAGAAGTTGTTTGTAGCGGTATAGACAATGTTTAAAAGGTTTTGTTTGTAGCAGTATAGACAATGTTCAAAAGGTAATCCACATACATTTAAACAATCTCTCCTCCACACTTACAGGTTCATAAAAGGATTTAAAAGTAGGTCTCCAATTGACCTACAACATTTCATAGAACCAGACAGTTTCTATATGGAATCAAATGTTGCACAATAATTTATAACATAACAGTATTTGCAAATTGATATTAGTAACAAACTCATTACTTTCAAGTAAATAATAAGTTGCCACACCATATCAAAATGAGACCTGGCTTACCTGATGGTCAATAATAAAAGATCTTCCACAGCAAAATCCTCCAATAGAAGCCAGTGAATTTTCCATGTTTGCACTAATGAGATCTATATCATCAATCTGCCAGTTAAATATACAAGCTATTAAGAGATGCATTTGATTATGTCACAACAATTTATAAAACAAATCTATTAAAGGTGTATCTTGTTTCATATTATCATGAATACTAGAGAAGATGAAAACTGGCACATATAAAAAATGAAGCTACAATCGAAACAGCAATTTTAAGCAATACAAAAAAGGACTTTATAAACTAAGATTTATAGATCTGTAGATAGTTTACATAGGACCACTGTTTTCCAGGCATTGCAATATGAAGAACAAACAGAAAAAACCAATTATATAGATACTGGTAACAGTTCCTCAAAGCAGTCAGTCTGACAGTGTCCTTTAAGAATGTAAGTAGTCCAACTGCACTCAGCAGGAGTTAGAACATGATAAAAATTGAGCGTAAGTCTAGTTAAAACAGAGTTTGAACCTTAGAGACACAACTGTCTTATTTCACTTAATAGTTGCAAACATATTTTTTGCCAGGCTTTGTAATGCACACTGACAACCACTGCTACACACTCCCATTCTGAGCAGACAAAACTGAAAGATTATGTTTGTAAGTGAATTTGACACAGAAAACAGTTAATCAAACAGTACTTGGCAACATCGCAGCAGCACTGTTTACCTCCTTATCTAAAGCTGCTTAACATTAATTTTCTCTCATCTACATTTGATATTAAGACACTGATAGTGAAAACAATAGGAGATAGGGGAAGACCAAATGAATTCTCAGAATCTGATATTTCACTTCCAAGATGAACTCAGACACCATCAGAATGTAGTGAGAGGTACTCTGCACTAAAACACTGGCAACAAAAAGAGCACTTCTTCCTTCCCCAGCTCAAGTGGCTGTAGTAGCAAACAACTGCAAGGACACTGTTTTTGATTTCCAAAATACTCCTCAGATGAATAAGCACCACAAAAAGTAGATTCTTGGAAAAATAGTTTGGCTATTTATATTTTTTTTTGGCTAAAATAATCTGCCGGTAAAGTAGTAAGACAACATCTTTGAAAGGACCATCAAAAGCTTTATCCTATTTTTCTCCACTGGAGTCAAAGGCAATAGAGTAGGCTAGCTATACACTGAGAAGACTTTTCTGACTTACCCCTAGCTCCAAAATATTTCTGTGTAACCATAACACTTTTAAGTATATGTAGCCAGAAAATACTGCAATCATCATCTCAACGAATGTCCAAAGAGAAGATAAAAGTACACATTGTAAATGTTCTTTTGTTATCTTACTCACTATAAAGAAGTAATATTATTGCTGTTGTACACTACTAAACATTATTAATGCCACGGGTATAAGAAAGCAATTGCAAAATTTCTTTCCGTACAAGTGTCTTGTTCACAGTAACACTCACAAAAAGGCACTTACATTTATTCCAAAGTGTTCAGTAATTCCTCTTCCATGTTCTCCAAGGACTCCAAAGGAAAGGCTCTCCTCCAAAAATATTCTAACTTTGTACTTATATTTCAATTTTATCTAAAACAGAACAAATGAAATAAAATAAAAAGTCAAGCCTATCAAAATTTGGAAACAAAATGGATGAGGGAGATAAGGTAAAGACAAACAACTACAGTATCCTGAATACTACAAAAATGTCAGCTCTAGAGTTATGTTCTCTCATTAAGACATTTTAAAAGCCTTCTAAATTCTTCCACCATGGAAGACTAGGGTAAATTTCATAAATGTTCAAGCAACAAAAAAATTTTTTTTTTTTTTTTGTGAGTAGGCTATCAAGTAGTTTCAAGATGATGCATTTTCACAACATTTCTTCCGTTGACTACTAGAATATAGCCTGCATATAAAGCCAATTTATGCTGAACAGCAAATGTTTTCCATGGAGTCACTGTTTGTGACAGCGACATGAGGGTTTCTTTGAAACTTTATTATTTATTTCAATTTTTGTTTAAAGATACAACTTAATTTAATGATTTAGTATGATACAGCATAGCTGAAAATACAGTATGTTTTACAGGCTAAAAACTTAGACGATAACCAGACACTCATTTGCAAGTCTCATTACGTATAGTTTCAGTATCCTAATCACAGTCAGAAGTTTAAAAACAATCTAAGATTCAGGATTGTCATTTCACAAACATTTGAGAAAGCAAGAAGTTAAACAAAAAAACTGCATGCAAAGCTTTTCATTAGCCGCATGTTTTCATATGCGGAGTTTAAAAGACAAACTGAAACCACTTACCAATTCTGGAAGAGGGCAAACGTCTCCTGTGTTCATATACAATCCTTCCACTACAATAAACCTTCGAGTTACACGGGCCTTGCGAGGATTCTTCAAAGAAAGATATGATTTCAGTTCATATCAACTGCTACTAAGAAGCAAAGTTCTGAATATTTTATAGGGAAGAACAGTAACGGCAAGGGAAAGAAGATAATGTCTCTTTTTCAAGTAAGCTTCAGTTTAAACTTAGCATTTATCATTTGTAACAAAAGTTGAAATGCCTTATTGAACTAGCTTTTCTTTTTCTTTTTGTAATGCTTTTAACTCTTACACAAGATTTAAGATGCCTTGTCTCGTAACAAATCATAACAAATCCATTTGAACTTCATTAATAAAATGCAAGCAATACAACTACAGAACAAATATTACAAATCTTGGTCTCTACTATATTCATCATTAGTCTGTGTATTTAGAAGGCTCTTCAACAAGTGGTTTGTTCACCAACATTCTCAGTTCAGCACAAATCTCTCACAAGTAGTATCTTCATAAAACACAATCCAAAAGAATTCATAACATTCAAGTTACAATCTGATCTCTTGACAATATAGGCCATATTAATATCCTGCACTGGTTTCTGTTTAAAATTCAATGGTATGATTTGAGTCTTGATGTTTTAAGATATCATTTGCCTGGTATTTACTTTAAACCTTATTGATATCTTCTGATCAAGGACATTAAATCATGCTTCTTACCCTTTTCAGTCTTGTGAAAAGATTCAGAGGACGTCTATTTGACTTCTTTGAGTGCTAGACACCAAAACTAGGCACAGTCTACTCTACAAGTTGGACCAACTGTAGTGGTAAGATCTATGCCTTTCTAGTCAGTATGTCTTAGTTATACAAACGTGGTCTGTATTAAGCCCTTGGCCCACAAGTTTACGTTCACATTCAGCTAATTTCATTAAGAAACTTTAACCATGTAGCTAAACTAAAACACTCTGCTCTAACAAAACAAATGTGTTACACAAATTGCATCACTAGTGTGTCAACCACATCTAAAAACTCACATAAAGATTACCTGACAAAATGTATTTTCCATGAAGATACGTTAACTAGTAAGTTGTCTATAAATTTGCTAATCATCAGATCCAGTACTGATTTAGACTGATGTTAGGCTGATTGCCTTATAATTGTGCTTTTTCATCTACTTTACTTTTTCAATGCATTAGCACAAAATGAGTTTTCTTCTAATTGTCTGTAACTTTCCAGCACTCTGTGAGCAAGGAACATTATGTGCCCGAAGCTGAAGCTCTTCAGCTAATTCTTTTAAAATTAATTTAATGAAGTTATTTATACTTGCTGAACCTGATTTTAGTAGCTGTTTTTTGCAGTACTGTCAGAATGAGAAGCAGGCCATCAAACTGACCCAAGAGAGAGACGACCTTATGAGCTGAGTGCAAGATAGGGGAAGAGTCTAAGGCAAAAATAAATCATGCTGATTCTATAAATTAAAGGGTAAGGACTAGCTGCTTTTGTGTTGATTTTACAATGTGGCATTCAAACTGACAATTAACTTGTATGATTTATTAGGTAAATGAAGTTATACAAGCTTCTAAAAGACTGAAAAGCAAGCTCTGTAACAGTATTTAAAAAAAATAAAATAATCACACACTTCAGCTCATAAAGTTTTTTCCCCACTACCAGTGCCTGTGAGTTCACTTCCAGTGGTTACACAGACAAATGCAAATAAACACTAAAAAAAACTAAAATCAATGTTAATTACATAAGCAATATTGACTACTCAATAAAGATTTATGAAAACCAAATAACTGCCTATAAGCATTGCATTCATTTAATTAAACAACCCAGTAAAAAATAGCGGAGGGAGATGGCACAAAAGAGCACAAATATTTCTTCAAAGGAATGATACCTTTTGATCTTCAGTCTCTTGTTCTTTCAACAGTCGTTCAAGGTCAGCCATATCATTATGCTTAAATAACTTGATGTTACTACGAGATGCTTGTAATCCCTTCTGAATAGCAAAGCACGCAGCTTCATCTCTGCAAACACAGCAAGCCATTCCAAGTTTGCTCTTGGTTTAACAATTACTCCAAGAAAGCTGGCTATTAGGACAGTCCTGCTTTTGAGCAGGTACCTGTATTTAGGTGTAGTTAAAACCAGATTTATTAAAGCATCATATATTTTATTTACATTTTGAAAACTCATTTCCAAAGCTTCTCAACTACCCTATGTGCTACAGCCACTAAAAGCAAGCTAACAGTTTCTTTCTCGAACTGTACACTGGTCCTTTTGTGTGTATTTGACAGCAGTTTATTTGAGCACAACATTCCATGAACTGGATACAATACTATGGTAACCATCCCAGAAACTTCTCACTCCATTTCCTCTGGGTCTTAGGAAAAAGGCGCAAAGTTGTGCCTGTAACATTTATAGCAGTCCTCCAAGTATTCAGAACCTGCTTTTTAATATCCTTTGGGAATTACCATCTCAGCGTTCAAAGAACAAGTGTTGGAAAAGCAAATCTCTGAGCATGATGGGGTATGCAGTTTCACAGCTGCTTAAATCAAGTAATCTTTTAAAAGCGGCAACTAAATCAAACCTTCTGCACATGCTAAAAGCAGTAATTTCAATCAAGTTGCTTTTAATTATGGTGAGATCTTTTGTCAGTGAGAAGCTGAAGACAACTGAGGATAGGTGAATCCAGAATACGGTGGCATACGTGTGCACAATCCTGGTTGTTCATCTTAAAAAAGCCGATGCAGAACATGTTCAAAGATGAGCAAAAAACATTATCAAAGTTGTGACAGAACTTTGGTAAAAGGAGTCAAATAAGCCGCAAGCCTACATTTGGAAAAAAGAGAACTGAAGAAAGATTTTGGCAGATAACTACAAAAGTATCAGTGTGCTGTGGCTTAATCACAGCAGGCAGCTAAACCCCTCATAGTCACTCACTCACATCCCCCATGGAGAAGATGCATCAGTTCACGGACTAAAAATCAAATACTTCAATTGAAATTATAAGCTGTTATATTCAAACCAGTTATTTTCTCGTATTTTTTCACAAAATGTTCAAGTTAAACTGTGAAATTACATGTCATAGGAGCACTGTGGATATTAAAGACTTAAAAGGTAATAAAATAATAGGAAGGTTTAGGAAAAATCCATCAACTACTGCTAAAACCAAACCCTCCTCTTTGGCTCAGAAAGTTTTCTGTATTGTTACATTGTTTGTCCTGTTTTTTTACTCTTCCCTCAACATATTATAACTGGCTACTCTCAGGGACCAGATACTGGGCCTGCTGAACCCTTAGTTTGACCCTGCATAGCTGTTCTGTGTTATTTTAATATGTACCAATATTTACCCAACTATTTGCAACTAAACCGTTGCAAATATGCACGAGGAGAACAACTGTTCCACAAGAAAGGTGAAAAGCCAGCAGTAAACAGAAGAAAAGCAAATATGACTACAGTTTCTTAATTAGAAAATTAGTTATTAAACTTCTGTTAGTTCTTTCATGCACAAGTTTGGTTGTGGTTTTTTGTTGTTGTGTTTTTTCCACCTGAGCACTCAAGTCTGCTCTTCCATGATAAAAACAGTAACTAATTTGGACTATTTGGCAAAGAAGTACAAAATACGTGTTCAAAACCAGCATTATTTTCTAAATGGTTAACCTAGTAAGATAATGAAAAAGAAAAATTCAATCTGGAATTTCTGAAGTAGAAAACATTACTTACACAAACACAATGTCCCCTCTTTTTGAATATGCAGGAATAGCACTGGCAATTGTTGCAAATCCATATGAGTATATAATAGCTTCCTCTGTCCTCATGAATTTTGCTAGTCGTTCTTCTAATTCTAAGTGCACATCTATTTAAGAGAAAAAATGAAAATATCTTAGTTTGTTTTCAAATCAGAAAGACTATCATTGCCTTTAGCATTCATCTAATTGAAGCAAAAAGAATGTTTATTTGCAGGAAGAGTGTTCCTTACTTAAACTGAGAAGTGACTCAATATTAATGAGAAGCCTTGGTAGAGCTGAAAATATTTATGTGGCAATGTGGTTCTCTCATGTTCTTATGCAATGGTAATTAAAATCTACTTGTGATTAGACCTCAAGTAAATCATGTAGCGTTCCTGGACTGTGACTAGGGAGCACAGTTACTAAGTCAGACAAGAAATAACTATGTCATTTATAGCAATTAATGAGGTCCTGCTGGCAGACTGTCAGTTCTTCCAAGCTGATGCTTCCACAGTGAATATCACAGCTATCATTTTAACAGAAAACTGCTCTTGTCAGGCTGCAATCACATACCATCTCCTAAACACACCCCAACCAATTGAAAAGGTCACCATCTCCATGCCAGAGATTATTCACCCTTAAGATAAACTGACACAATGACACACGAGCATTTCTCAAACCAATTCAGTCAAAGTGACCCGCATTAGAAAGAAAACACCACTAAATCAAAAGATTAAGAAAAGTAATACCACATGGTTAGTCGATTGTTGCTGCGGAAAGGTGACTACAGCGTTAAGTATTCTGCCTGAGCCAAATAACCTGTATCAGACAAACTGTTATTTTTCAAACAGTCTTGTGTACCTGCTTCTGCTAGCAAATGTTAGTCAGATAATTATGCCTTTTATCACCTGGAAACAAAGAAGATTAAAGGGCAAATAGAGGTCCTTGGTGTGTGACCTTAAAGATCACCATTGGCCAAATGTTACCTTTTTGCAATTATTTTAAGTTCATTAAAACAAAAAATCAAATGAGGCAACATCAGTTAAAAATACAGATTCTTCAATAGGCACGGTTATGTCAATATTGGTATTTCTAGCCAGGTACCAACAGCAAGGGTGTAGGAAGAAACTGCTTGTAAAAATCTTACCTTCACTATACTAAAGAAATACCTAGCATTACTTTTCTCCAAAAGGGCACATGCACCCGACTCATGTATTTAGAAAACAAAAGCAGAAGGTATATCTTCAAAGAACAGCCTCCCAACCACAGTCAGGTGCAATTTTATCCACAGACTGCAAACTATAAATCTTCAACAATCCTTTCCTAATGTTTACCCACACAACAAAAAATGGAATGAAGAGGAATTCTTTCATTTGGTTTTCCATCAGTTTTAAGTTGAAACAAAAAGTTTAATCACTTTTTATTTAAAAGTTTTCTTTTGCTACCTACCATTTTGATCCAGCCATATTACATAAAGCAAAAATCTGGAGAAACCTAGAACAGCCTTTCTTCTCCAAAATCTTTGGAAGGAAGGATACATAATCAGAGTTACATAATCTACTTTCTGATAGGGATTTTAAATAGTCCTTTTTCAGAACCTTCATATCTTTTTCTTTATTGTTACACGGACTTCAGGACCAATGAAACATCTCCAGTCAGGCTTCAAATAGGATGGATGAACTTTGATTCAACTATTGAACAGAAAGCCCAAGAAAGATCTTTTTCTGGCAGCAAGCACCAAAAGAGGCAAAACCAAAACAAACATTTTGTTTGAGTGTAAAAGACCACCTACATCCTTTATCTAAAAAACTGGATGACAAGACCATCACAGTTAAAAATGAAAACTTGCATGCTCCTCACTGAGCTTTACTCACCAACAACCACCACTACGCTGAGCAAGGGCTAGGTAAAACAGTAGGTGAAAGAAATACTATCAGTAATAATGACCTAGCGAATATAATCAGATTTGTGTTGAGGAAAAAAAAAAAATTTACAAGCCCAGTAAATTTTGCCAAGGGCAAGAAGATTTAAGTTCAGAATAACACACAACATACACAAATTTGATACATCATTACATAATGGAATGAATGTTTCATATAATTGTGAGGTTGAAAAGCTTAAAACAGTATTAAGTAAGGCTTCACTACCATTCCATCATGATAAAAACAGAATACTATCTGACTCTCCTATTCTTTATTGCTATGATTTGCTTTAGTCGGGTTACCTCACTTGGATTAGCCTAGCTAAAGTGAAAGCTACAATGTACCTAGTGTACATTAGCACAGAGGAAGATATGATTGGAGCAGCTTTCTACATAATTATGAGACCTTAATAAAGCTATTATTTGACAACAACTGCTATGAAAAGCCAGTTTCCTGTCTAGCATGACCTTGCATGCAACTCAAAAGCAGAAGAACTGAGACCAAATCCCACATCATCTTTTACATATTTTCTTCAGGTAGCCAGTTCTGATCTTCACAGTAGCACTAAAATTGCAGCTGCTAGGCAATCAACAATAGCCTTAAAAAAAAAACACCACCAAAAAAGTGATACACCTCTCAGCTCATTATGGAGAAAATAACCATAAAGATTCAGTTATGTGTGAATATACTAGTATTTCAAGTTTATCATAGCATAAACGCAAGGATACAGTTTTCAGGGATACAGCACAAAGCAAAGATGTCTTAATAGGGAGACTCACTAAAGCTACGAAATCCCTTCAAACAGGCACAGATACAAATAATAAGTCTTACATTTAAAAAAATTATTTGGAAACATAAATAGGATGTTATAAAGAGATCACACAATCATTTAGGTTAGAAAACACCTTTAAGATCATTGAGACCACATTTACATGTCTTTTAAATACCTCCAGGGATGGTGACTCAATGTTCCAATGCTTGACAACCCTTTCGGTGAAGAAACTTCTTCTAATACCCAATTTAAACCTCCCCTGGCACAACGTGAGGTCATTTCCTCTTGTCCTATCACCTGCTCCTCGGGAGAAGAGACTGTCCCTGACCTCACTACAACCCCCTTTCATGTAGTTGTAAAGAGTGATAAGGTCTCCCCTCAGCCTCCTTTTTTCCAGGATAAACAACAACAGTACCCTCAGCTGTTCCTCATAAGGCTTGTGCTCTAGACCCCTCACCAGCTTCATTGCCCTTGTCTGGACACAGTCCAGAACCTCAACAACTTTCTTGTAGTGAGGGGCCCAAAAGTGAACACAGTATTTGAGATGCAGACTCACCAGTGTTGAGACGATCATTTCCCTAGTCCTGCTGGCCACACTATTTCTGATACAGGCCAGGCTGCTGTTTGCCTTCTTGGCCACCTGAGCACACTGCTGGCTCAAATTCAGCCAATAGTCAAACAACAGCCCCAGGTCCTTTTCTGCCAGGCAGCTCTCCAGCCACTCTTCCCAGAGCCTGTAGCGCTGCATGGAGTTTTTGTGACCCAAGTGCAGGACCCGGCACTTGGCCTTGTTGAACCTCATCCCATTGGCCTCGGCCCATAGATCCAGCCTGTCCAGATCCCTCTGTAGAGCCATCATACCCTCAGGGAGATGAACACTCATGCCCAACTTGGTGTCATCTGCAAACTTACTGAGAGTGCAATCGATCCCCTCATCTAGACCATTGATAAAGATATTATATGGTCCCAATACTGGTCCCAATACCGAACCCCAGAGAACACCACTTGCGACGGGCTGCCAACTGGGAGTAACTCCATTCTCCACAACTCTTTGGGCCTGGTCATCCAGCCCATTTGTCAGCCAGTGAAGAGTACACACATCCAAGCCATAAGCAGCCAGTTTCTCCAGGAGAATGCTGTGGGAAACGGTGTCAAAGGCTTTACTAAACTCCAGGTAGACAACATCCACAGCCTTTCCCTCATCCACCAAGGGGGTCACCTTGAAGGTGATCAGGTTTGTTAAGCAGGACCTGCCTTTCATAAACCCATTTTTACTGGGCCTGATTGCCTAGTGGTCCTGTATGTGCCATGTGATGGCACACAAGATGATCTGCTCCATAACCTTCCCTAGCACTGAGGTCAGACTGACAGGCCTGCAGTTTCCCAGATCCTCCTTCTGGCCCTTTTTGTAGAGGGGCGTCACATTTGCTAACCTCCAGTCAGCTGGGTGACAGAACTGACAATCATCAATTAAATCCTATATAGTTAAGTAAGAGAAAACTACGTGAGTCATTTCCCAAAGTCACAGCACATGAAAAATAGTGTGAAAAGTTTGAGGCATACAACATGACTGAAGTGTTTCTTATCAGAGATTTGTAATCCTGCAATATTCAAATGCTTAAAGCCAAGGGAAGATGGGAAGGCAGTTTGGGATCCAACAAGAACAGTAGGTATTTGTCTCAAATTTTAAAGCAATTCCCATTCCTTTATCTGTAAAAGATGAGGTATCAAATAGGTGAGTATAACGTAATTTCTTCACTAGCGATGTCATGCAGCAATAACACATATTATAGTCCCTGCTTTGTGAAACTGAGCATTTATCAAAAAAAATTCAGAAGCCAATGAACATCAACCAAACTAAACAGTAAAGCTATACAGTTTGCATCTTAGGTTTAGACCTCATAAGAGTGCAGGAAAGAACCCAAAGAATCTCTCACTTACCAGAGAAAACCCACTTTTAACTAGTTTGTTTCAAATAATTACTACAAAGAAGCAAAGTAAAAGATTTCACAAAACTTAAAATCAGCCTGGACTCAAAAGGCAGGAGGCATTAGTCCACAAGCTTCTTTGAGCTTTTCAGTGTTTTGGGGGAAAAAAAACCAAAACAAAACAAAAAAACCCCAACAGATTAAAAACAAGCCTGTATGAATTCAAACTGAATTCACTGCTAAACTGTGATAAGTGAGGGCATTTATCTTTCTAAAAGCTTTCTCCTAATCTATGGGCTACCAACACCTTCTTTAGACATGAACTACGATTCTAGACTAATAAACAATCCAAGATTGATATCAAAGACTCAACTTTGTTCTGAACCTATCAAAATAGGTACAGCACCTGGCTGAACACTTAAAGGACTAGTTTGATTAACTAAGGAAAGTTCAAGTCAGTCTTGAATTTAAGTCAAAGCTATAAGAAGCTAACTCTATGAAGTCATTTGAGTACAAACATGCTGTGAATTCCTTCATCTCTGGGAAGAGACCAGAAAGCTCACAAGACAATGAGTTGATGGTTTTAGCCTGCAACTGTGCAGCTATTCATGTATTACTCTTTGGTTTCGATGCAGCATTTCAAAATACCAATGCCTGTAAAGAACCACATCCAGAGGCTGATATTTAACAACTTACCATTTCTTAAGAAGAATGCAAAAAACACACCCGTTTGCATTACAAAATCTCATAATTACAACATTAGAATTATCAGTAAAGGAAAATTTCATTCTGACTACATATAAAATAAACTTAACTAATAATCTTTATCACAGAAATGAGACTGCCCTCTTGTGGTCTACTTAGAAACTTATTACTAATTTACATTTAATTGTACAATTGTACAATTAATAATTACATGTAATACCATGCATGATTAAATTCGAATGTATTTATTTTCTCTTTCTACTATGGTGACGAGGACTAAAGCCGATTATATCTAACTTCACAACTCTCCTCCAACACCACCATTAGAAAGAGTAAGAAAATAAATAAAATCTATTACAAAGCTATGAACAATAAACTCTACCAATTATTAACAATTACAGTAAAAAGTGTGTTAGAGGATAACTGTTCTTCACAGCAATAGAAATAATTTGCTGCTTATATACAGGAATATTTTGGCTGACTTCCCAAACCAGTCTGAACACTTTTAAATGCAGAAAAAAAAGTTACTCACCAAAAGTACCATAGAATCCTCTAGGTCCACAAGTACCAACACCATATTTCTTCAGAGATGCCTGGGCTGCACTCTTTAACAGAAAAGAATTACATAAAATATTTATTCTACACTAGATCTCGAACTCTTCTATATACTTCACATTGACTATTTCATACCAATGCTTACATGCCAGCTCTTGCATCACCTAACTTGACCTGCTTTACAGGAAGTATAACAATGTACTGAATTCTATGAAATAATTTCACACCAAAACTATTTTAGACAAGTGATTAAGCATCACTTATTGTATCCTAATGACTTAGGATACATTAGATACTAATCTGACAATAATTAGCTAATAAGCAGTACATACACCATTACTTACACCAGAAAGTAACTTTATAAACCTTGCAATTTTGTGCTATTTGTTTCTTTTTACTAATCTTCCTTGCTGCTTTAGAAGTATACTTCCTTGACAAAGTTTGTGCTTTCTGAAGTAACTTCTAATTCCAAGAAAACAAAGTAAAAGAGGAATAATCACAGAAATACAGCAACTGGAAGAACTCACCTTAACCTTTTCATTATCCAAAAGTCCAAGAAAGTTAAACGATGCAAAGTTTATACATTCCTTGCCATTAACAGTTATTATATGGGTGGGAGGACTGAATAAAAAAAAAATTACAGACCTATTATTATAAAAGAACAATTGCCATTTTCACAAACAATCAAAACAGTACAGAAGGGTTGTTTTTTCAATAGTAAACGCACACAGCTTTTTCAAGATTCCCTCTTTCCACTTCTTCCTGTGCAGCTGACAATCAGTACTTAAGTTGTGTCAAATCACAAATATACTACCATACTCAGCAAAAACTGTATTCCTGTAGTTTAATAAAGAAACACTTTTCTGAAATAATTAGTTTAACAATTCCTTGTTGAAAACTTAATTCATACAAAGATGACTCCTGAAGAGATAAATAAAGCTTCTCCTTTAAGAGCAAAGTGAGATCTATTTGAAAGAAGGAATACTACAAATAAAAAGAAAATTTCATTGTTACTTACTTCCATGATAAAAATGATTTTAAAAGCGATTTTTTTGTCATAAAGCAAACCCACAATACCTACCTTGTACTGAATAGGGCTCCTGAAATACAGGTACTAGCTGTAAGCAGACAAGTGTCTTGTATTACCTGTCATCTCAAGTTTCCAATCTGTTTAATCTGTAACCATTTGAATAACTCATGTAATCAGGAAACAAAGATAATGTGAAAATACCCAATATTGACATATGATCAAGAGCACAATATATATATGAAGCAAAGGGCAGAGAAATTTTCTGCCCTAAAAAACCTATTGTTTAGATAAAGTTATTAAAAAATTGAAGACAAAAATAGCTATTACCCTTTAAGTGCAAGTATAACATCTGTGTGCTGTTTTCTGAAAGCAACCCTGTTTTGGCGATTATACACTTCAATACTACAAAATCAGAAGTTTCAACTAATCACTCCAAGTGTTGAGAAGTCTCAAAGCTAAGCCAAATACAAAACTTTATGTCTGCCCACTTCTGTATGTGTTGTCAAATGTTACAGTTGAGATCCTATACTATTCCTCAATCACAATAGTTTCAACAAGCTTTTCCCATGTGGAAATGAGAACTGAGCAATTTTCACTATTAAAATTGAACAGGACTGCTCAAATGTCAAACACTTGTGCACAGCTACTGCAAATCTGTTTGCTGACAGTATTTCAATGGGTACATTTGGTATGCAAAGCAAATAAACTTTAAGTCCAAGCTATTTACTACAAGTTAATAAAAACACTGATCTGCCTGAATTTGATTTACAAAAACTCCATTTTGTTTTGTATCTGTTCACTTTAGAAATTAAGCACATGTTGTTTCAACCAAGCAATTGCAAAGCTTACAAAACAGTAACACAGTGCACGTGCCATGCATCTTCATGACTCTTATTCCATGACATTAGAACCAGAACCCACAAAAGAGCAGTCCTGCATTACTGCAGTGCACCTTCTGCACAGTAGCAGCATTACACAAATGCACAACAAACTGTCTTGGGGAACTGACTGCTATTAAAAATACACTTGGATCTGCTCCTCTGTCTTACTCATTAACAAGCTGCACCAAATGTTGGAAGTCCTATTAGGCGAAACAACTACTTAGGTTCGCAGATACTCAGAAGAGCAGACCTATACCTATGTTTTTGCCACTAACACTCAGTTCAGTTTATTCCCAGCATATATTAAACCTGGTAAATTTAAACAATTTGTCCCCACAGCTCCACCTCCCAAACCTAGAAAACACACTAATGTTCATCAACAACTTGCCCCTAACAAACCTGCAGCCCTCATGAAAACATGCCCACATGTTGCTATCAGAATTCTACCCAACCTTCTAAAGGAACACTCCTGGTTAGGCAGAAAACACTCATGGAAAAGCTTATTCCAGTCAATAATTACAGCCGAAACATGGATGCTAACACTATCATAAAACCTTCCTTGCCAGATCAAAAACAATGTCTTTCCAAAAGAAGACAGTGAAACACTTGATTTCTTTATAATAGTTTCATGCATTTCCTTTCCACTAGTGTAACACAGCCCATTAACTATCATCATCAGGGACAACAGCTACGAATACTTAGTGGTCCAGCTGAAATCGTAAATAAAGATATAATTTCAAGCTATATTCAAAGAACTCACAAGTCCTTTAGAAACTATGTCTTTTAAGGACTGAAAGCACTCCATCTGTACTTGGACCTCTCAATTCTTAAATGTTGCATGTATTGAAAAATCAGTCACCGAAGTTAATAAAGTTAAAAACCAGATCATTAGTGCCTTTTTTATTTTAAAGCAAAATGACAATCAGCATGAGAATTTTGCAAACATACTATTTTAGGAAATAGGTTTACAGTTTCTAAATGACATCTTGTACAACTAAGCTACATTGCATAGATTAGTGCACAGAAAGGCTACCACAAGAAGTAACTAATTTCTGGACTGTGACTGAGCCATCACGGGTAACTTCTTCACCACTGATTCAAGACTGGTCACTTTTTTTTGTTTGAACAAGTCTCTGCATTATTGGCTTTTCTTATCATTTGGCAACATTAATGGGGTTATGCAAGTCTTCAGCCGAAAGATGTGTACTAACATAAGGTAGAAACTGCCTTGCATATTTGAGGGAGAAGGAAGTCTTCCTCCCCCATGCAATGGGTCAAAAATATTTCCGAAATATTTAATACTTCCTAAGTGGTTATAAGCCTATATAAACCCTATCCACACATTACTGCAAATATGCAATATTAAACCACCGCATAGTAAGATAATGAAGATTTATGTAAAGCATCATTCACAGTAGACATTAACACATGAGAATCATTGAAGGAAGACTACCTCATTAGCATCAATAGGGACCTCCTAAAATACTAATTAAAATAGGTAGAAATGTTCTTAAGCTGGAATTAGCATGAAGACACTCATTTCTGTATTAATTCTGAAACTTGTATTAAGTTTATAGCCCAAGTTACAATCTTATAGCCGTTGAGCCAGTTATGGGAAGGTAGTTAGTTGACAGTTTAAATCTTACAAGACAAATGCCAAGTTTTCTCCATAGCCACTCTTAAGTTTAACAGACACAACACTTAAACATTCTATCACAATACATTCCCTAGCTGTAAACACTGGTAAGTTCTAAATAATTTAAACATTTTCTGAATCAATCTAAACAATATAGTTGTTTAGGTTTTTTTAAGCATCCAACACTTCCTTTAACTCCAAAGTACTGCTTGTTTCAAAATTCTGAACAATAACATAAGGATTGTTCATGTCATAGTTGATTAAAATAGCCATCCCTTTTCCAAGGCAGACTTCCCCATGGTGGCAGAACCATCAAAATGGAGCTCCCTATGACAGCAAATAATTGTGCTCTATCACTAAATTAGTTTAAATTATTAGTTTCACTAGAAGGCTATTAAGAACACTTATATTGTAGAAAAAAGTGACATAAACAAATTTGCAGTTTGTGAAAGAAACTTCAAACCTATTTCTGAAGTACTGTGTCTCTTGCCTAAGTCAGCACATACTTTAAAAGACTTGTAACACACAAGAAAGTAATGCTGAGCCATAATTTCCTCGGAAAACAACTTCACCATCAAGCATCTCCAGTTCTGGTTGTCCAAAGCAGAACAACTTTTCATGATGCGCCAAGTGGCTAGCCACAAAATCAGTTTCTTCTGAAGTGATTTGTGATGACACAGTTTCCCCCTAGTCTCTACACACAGGTGGCAACCATTTTTGGAGGTCTAAGTTTACATATTCAGAAAAAAATGAAACTTACTAGTTTAACACAGACTTACAGCAAAGGCAAAGATAAAGCGTGTCCTTCCCTCCCCCAATATTTTAAAAAAATAATTACCACATTTAAAGTAAGAAAGGTTAAGTAAGATAGCTTTGATAAGGTTGCAAACCCAAGACCAATGTAATTGATTTATGAAAAGTTTTAAGGATATGGAAATGTTTAGTAAGAAATATGCTTAAAAATACGGACATCAAATATTTTAATTGAAATAAAAAACAGAATGTATTTTGGCTACATTTACCCTGAAACAATGTTGTAGTTGAGAGCTGGGTGATCTTTTGGTACAGGAGGTACAAGAGGCTCTGGCTGCCATTCTTCAATCAACTCTTCTTTTTCCTGAACAGGAGAAAAGAAATACTGCTCAAAAAGGACTTTCATTAGAAAAGACATTATGTGCTAATAAACACTTGGTAATAGTTGTATAAGAAATTATGTATGTTAATATGTGTCACCTTTCTGAGACACTTCAAACCCATATTATCTCAGTACGTTCAACTGAGGGGCTCTGAATTCTTCAAAGGGAAGGAGATGTAAAGAAAGAGCAGTTGTGTCTGTGCATTAAAGCTCTCATGATATTATAATTAAGCGGAAAGATACTAACTTGATGTCTCTGCCAAATTTTAATCAATACTGTTTCATTCAATCTATTAATTATGAAAATCCTCCTCTACAGTTTAAGTAATAGAATACAAATTACATAATTATTGAATATAAATTGCATCACTTTACATTCTCAAGTATTCAATGGTGCTGTTTAAACAACTGTGACATTAAAATACTTAGCAAAGTAACACATATGTGAGCAGGACACAATGGAGAAAAACTGCCAAATGCTCAAGAAATGGTAAGAACTACTAAGCCATGTGTCAGACCATGGAGGAATACTGAATGCACACTCATTTTAAAGTGCTTTAAACTATTTGGAAAACCTCAGTTTGATAATTTTCCAAAGGACATGCACTGGACCAGCATAACGGTTAGACTAGTTCCACATAAATGAGCAACCACTCAGCCAAATCACCAAAATCATATTTCACACCATGAAAGCAGAACTTTCCTGGGGGATTATTTACTAGTACAGCAAGACACACCTGATAACATATTTGTTAACACACTAACTTTGAATGGTATGACTACAATGGGTTTATATTTCTCTACCATTTCAAAAAGCAGTAGAATATTTTAGGCTACTTAATTCAGTATCAAAATATAAATTCTGCAATTGATTTTTGAAAACATCACAGCAGTATCTTTTTCCGTTTTTATTTTTTTCCAAATAAACTTTTCAAAGCTTTCAAAGTACCAAAACAAATTAAGATATGAAAAAATTAAAAGGAAACCACATGCAACAATACAACTCATCTCCTGCATTTTCATCACTTTCTTTTTACTAAGCTAATGAATAACTTTGTTTCTAGGTATTTCCAGAGTATTAATTAACATTCCAGAAGCTCCACAAAGGTCTATTTCAAAATACAAATGGAAATTTCAATAGCCGTGTATTTTGGAAAAGATCATTTTAATGTGAGTATATTCACTTGTGTTTCCACTACATTGCAGATGTACTTCAAATGCCTTTTTATTTAACTTTTTCATTTTAAATTTCTTACTGAAATTTAACCTATGGTGCATATATTTTAAAGGAAATAAAATACCATTAATGTGTGCAACAGAATTAAATGTATCCAATATTTCAAAGTGGCTACACTTAAGTTAAAGTGCTTAGTTTCTTTAACCGCCACAACCCTGCATGCTAAACCCCACTGATCTAGTACAGAGAGCGGCAATTCCATCCCTGACACAGGACAGGTACTAGTATATATCTTTATACTGTATTGTTATTTAAAAAAAAAAAAAAAATCAAATACATAATTTAAGTGTGCTGATCCACAGCACTGCAAGCCAGCAGCTGTTACAAGCTTGTGTTGGCATAGGCAGTTACAAAACCAGACTACAACCTTGTCCAGAAAAATGATGCAGATAAAAACTAACTCGGCAAAAGCAGGATGGCTATATAGCTAAACTAGATCCCTCAACAAAGTAGTTCCCAACCTAGATTGGCTGATGCTACTGGGAAACCATATCCTGAGTTACAGTTGCCTGGTAATCTCTCACACCTTTTCACAAGAGTTCAGAAAGACTTCTGAAAAACCAGAAAGCGGGATGTATGCTCATGCAGTATTCACTCTGATCCTGCAACAGTTGGTGTCAAAAGGTCCCAAACCCCTGATGTACCGTGTGGCTTGTTTCAACAGTTTTGTATTCATTTAAGAGCATAGGGTCCAGGGTTTTTTTTTTTGTTTGGTTGATGTTTTTTGTTTTAATTAGGAAGCAGAACAAATCAGGTGAGAAGTGGTGCAGTCTGTCAGTTACGGAAGGATAAATAAGAAAACCATTAGATGACATCAAACGCATAAAGGGGAAGGACTTAGGAGCCACGGTGTTTCTTCCGTTTAAGACCTAAACACAAGGAACATTTGAACAGCTTTTATACAACATAGTTCAAAGGCAGAGCAGGCAACATAACATACCTTTTCTTCAAAGAGTGCAGAATTAAAGCTATGCAAGCACATACTCGACTTTTTCGTTTAAGTCTAATTTTTTGAACTAAGGGTACAAAATATCACCAAGCAGTGTAACAGTTGATACACAAATTCAGTTAAGATCTTTTTGCCATGGAACATAGCAGAAAGAAAAATAGTATTTATAGAAGGGCAGTGTAACTACAATATTAGCATAGTACAATTGCATTTGAGATCTGTGAACACAAAGATAATGAGTAATGCTTAGTTAGTACTTCTGCCCCCCCAACAGAATCATGGAATGTACTGGGTTCATACTAAGTTGTAAAAAGTTTCCATTCTTCTCCCTGAAATGTTTGCAACACATGAACTAACAGCATAGATGACAAGCCACAGATTAAATGTGGCAACATCCTGATTTTTTTTTCTTAACACAAAATAAAATATCATTTCAAAAAACACTATTTCACTAATTCTAGCTCACATTCATTCTTCATATCCATTACATGGCATTTTGCTTTTTGATGGATATACGAACATAAATGACAAACAAATGCATCTTCACATCTTATGTCTTCCATTTCCACATGTACTTAGCACAGGCAGTATTTACGAAAAAACTTTTGTGGTAGAAGTTCCTTTATTATGGAGGATTGGAGATATTGGTGATTAAAATGAGTGCCAATCTTAATCTAAAATGGCCGTCCACACTGCAGATGGCACAGTTACTCCTTCCGTTCACCAAATATCTCAGTACACTGCCCTGCCCTGCTCACTTTTCAGGGTAAACATGACCATCTCCCTCGGACTAAAAAGACAGAGCAGAAGCAGGCTTTCATACAGTAACCTCACATTCAGAATAGCACTTATATCTCCTGCCTCCTAAACAGGCACCAAAATTCAGACCACTATCAAGAATGAAAATGTTAATTTTCAAACATACAGTGAAACCAGATTTCAATTCACAATGTAACATCCTCAGTAGATAGTTGATACACTTATTTCTCCTCAGTTCACTGCACTGGTAGTATCCACTTGATGAAAACAACGAACTCAAAACTTTAAATTTCCACTCTCTCAGGCCGTACTGTAAGGGTACTCTCAGCTCTTCCCCAGCTATAACTCTTTTTAGTTTATATAAACTTAAATGTTAAATAAAATATAAGTATCAATATAAAAATATTTTTATGACTAATATACAATACATGAAAGAATGTAATATACAAAATGTTTGAAGTATATTTTATAAATTATAATATACACACTTACTTATACATTTGTGCATATATAAACATTTTAAATACCTGTATCTTAATAAATAAAATGCGTTCGGGTGGTTGTATTTTGTTGATTGTGGCTTTTAATTTTTAAACGCCAGACACCTTGGGCACGAGAAATACTTGGATGCAAACATATCCAACCCAAGTTATTTAAATAAGTTGCCTTGTTATCCTGGCTTTTAAGAAAAGGTAGTCATTAAGTTCCTGAAGACAGTTCTTAGTCAGCACTAGTGGTACGAAACAGTGTCATACATGCACCTGTGTCAATATCCAAAGATTAATATTTTTTTATTTGCTGGTCCACAAATAAAAATTTTATGGTATTTATAGAATCATATATTAGCATGGCATAAATTGGCACAAACAACAGACATGCTAGGTAGAAATTCCTCTCTTTCAAACTATGCTAATACTTAAGAGAATCTTTACCTACATGGGGAGTCTCGGCTCAAAAGGACTGAAAACCTTTACTAGAACAGACTATATCTGCTCTTCCCTGTAGAACAACATCTGATCATTCTGAATGCTCTTCCTGCAAGAGAGTGCTCTTGTGGCCTACAGTATTTCTCAGCCATTTGTCTCAGAAATTTTCCAGCCTCCTGACTAATACACTCTAGTAGAACTGTTCCCATGCTACTACTACAGTGAAAATTCTAAAACCAAAGAAAACCACTATTCCCCCAATCCACAAATGTAAGACATGGCTCCGAATAGGACTTCCGGGAGTTTGAGAGAAAAGCTCAGGATCATTTACTGCAGAGTGAAAGACACATAGATCTGGAGGGCACCTCCCTTTCACACAAATGGTTGCTGGCTGGAGAGTGAGCTTGTACCTAAATGATGCCATGCAATCTCCCACTGCCTGCACCAGTCCTCAGTGGCATTTTGCTGCTTTTCTGTGGATTTTATTTTGGGTGAAAAGACCGCAAGAATCTGTGTGTCTAGCATCCTGTCTGGCTACAGACTTACTGTACTTCCAAAATCCCCAACTATCAGGAACTTGTAGTCACACCGAAGTACTCCACCTTCCCAGCTAATGACTTGGAGGATTTCATCGTTTTGGAATAGAACCAACAGGAATACCTACAAACACTGTTATTAAAGGATTACAGTCAGTTGAAAACTGATTCCTGCAGTGGATTTTGTAGTACTCTTGCTACACATTTGACTAAACCCAGAAGCCACCTTCGGGGTGGATTTCTTCACTGTTTAGAAGTATGACTCCTAAATGCAATAGGTTGCACAATCTGTCATCTGCCCCTGGTTCGCCAGGACAGACTGGTCCTGACAGATCACATTAAGATGGCTGTACAATAATGGTATTCTTCGGTAGTATTTATTATGTGGAGCCAGCTCCACTCTGGCAGCATCCCCAATACTTCACAGAGAAACTCCATCATTACATGAGCTGGTAACATAAAGGTAGCCTGAGCTCCAACACCTGAGCTGTCCTATCTCCAGCACCTGAATCTGGTATTTCTTTCTGGTGTGGTAAATACGAGACATCACAGCATGAATCAAACTTGAACAAATCAGAAAGCAAATCAGCAGCCTCCTCGCTGAACAGCTGGCATGTTACTACATGCAGCTCAACACACACACAGAAGCCTGGGCTGTGTGGGATCCCATATTGTACGAAACAGACTGAATGGGTCTGGCTGGGATGGTGTTAATTTTCTTCATAGCAGCTCCTGTACCACTGTTTTAGATCTGTGACCAAAACAATGCTGATAACACACCAATGTTGTAGCTCTTGCTGAACAGTGTTTGCAGTGTCAAGGCCTTCTGTTTCTCATTCTCCCCCCACAGTGAATAGATAGGGGGGTGCACAAGAGGTTGGGAGGGGACACAACCAGGCAGATGACCTGAACTAACCAAATCAAACCATGTAACATCATGCTCAGCAACAAAAGGGAAAAGAGAGGGTTTAGGGAAGCTTTGCTTGAGAACTGGCTGGGTATTGGTGCTCCCACGGGAGGTGGTAAGCAATTGCCTTTGCATCACTTGTCTTGTTTCTCTCTTCTTCCAATTCTCCTTTGCTTATGAAATAATTGTATCTACACTCACAAGTTTTCTTGCTTTTAATTTTCCTTTCCTCTTTCCCTGTCCCACTAAGGGTTGGGGAGAAAGTCAGTGAACAGCTGTGCAGTGCTTAGCTGCCTACTGGGGTCAACGCACAATACAGTGTCTACCATCTGTGGATTTTTAGTGAAGATTAAGGTGAAGGGTGTTTTTTTTCCCCACAGTTATTTCCCTACACAAAATAAATGAGCTCTTTTCACAGCAATTACCTACGCCGTAGAAAAAGAGATGGAATCACTCCACACCTCTGATGTATCAACCTGCTTAAGACCTCCAGCTGTAGAAACTTCGCTGTTGTATTTACACTTTCTTACAAATAAACAATCTGTAGACAAGACACTCCCTTTCAAATACAGTTCTTCCTATGGAAAACACTGCTTCCATCTTCAGAGGTCAATGGTAAAGCCAACAAGGCTAACTTAAATCTCCTTCATCTTCAGCCAACCTGAGTATACCATCAGACCGAAGAGCATTTCCCCATACTATTCTTTTTGCCATGAAGACACAGGTAACAAAAAGCTAGAGGTGTTGATGTCTTTAACATCTCAAATCAAACCCCTTGCTGTAATACAGCTCTTAGCACTGCAAATTTCTTTCTTCTGTGCCTAGCAACTGTGAATCAATGTATCTAGTATCTACATAATGCAATTCTTGATCACTATGGATTTTTCTAATACTCACATTCCTTTCCACCCCTCAAGTCATCCCAGTAAATTTTGTATAAATTTCATCAGAAGTATCACAGCAATTAACATATTTGCATGCTTCTGTTCGTCAGAAAGCCTGCTACTGCTGTCTTGCCAGTGAACTCTACTACTGTCATCCTGCAAAAGAAGGATTGTTACTAAGCCTGAGCCATTTCCAAATGTTTTTCCCTCTTTTGACTCCCTTCTAAACCTGTGCTTCCAACAAGCTGCAGCAGACCAGCTACAAGTGCAATCTTCCAATTGCTCATTGCCCCCAATTAAGAAGACAGAAAACGATTTTCTTCCCTGCATACCCCTGTTTCAGATTTGTCTGAGCACTTTCCCAAATACCTCAGCTTCAGCGAAGTGGTGTCTGTCCGTGAATGATAACATTCAAGATGCATATAGAAATATTTGTGTTTAATCCTTACTCTGTAAGGAAGAGGAAGGTTTCAGCTTTTTCAGGTCACCAGCTATGCAAGAGTAGCAAAGATCCTTTTCCCACCATCTACTGGAAAGGGAATAAATCTTACAAAAGAAAAAAAGGTATCGTCCAAAATGCCAGAGATCAAAACCATCTGATGCAGGAAAATTCTACTAAATGAACTACCATGGTTTCTGAATGGACAATCAGGGACTACTTTAAAACTGCAGCATGTCTTCCTAGATGTTCTGAACATTCAGCATTTCACCACACTGGACTTCCCTTCGTGTTCATTCCTCCTCTGTATTCTTACCAAAGGCGGCAAACTTTAAGAATCCTGGGATCAATTCAAATCCTTCTAAGCACAAACCTGAACTCACCTTTTTTGATTCCTGCTCCAATAAATACATGCTGAAGTGTTCCCTAGAATACTCCAAGCTTGTATAGTAAGTACTCCCCAAAAGAGGACGCTGACAGCAGATTTGCTCACATTTACATCCTGTTCACTGATGCATTACAGTGAGCCCACATGCTTAACAGTGTCCTTAGTGAGGATAAAATCAAAAAGTATGCAAGTGCATGATATAGATGGGAATGACAAGGTAAAATACCCGTAGATCTGTTTCACAAACCTTCCTCAGTACCATGAAGAAATTCCAGTGTTTTATCCCATTCATAAAGGACACTATTCCTCTGATACTCTAGCAAACTAAGGTTGTTTATTATTTGGGACTTCAGATTGTTCAGATCAATACAACCCTCAATACACAAGCTGGTTGTCACATTGCAATACATCGCTATAGTTCATCTTTGAGAAAAATGAGTGTGTCCTTGTTCACCTCACTATCTTCATGTTCACAGGGTGCATCCAATCATCCTTTCAACATATCCAATGGCATCCTCTGACATTATGCAGCAAGCCCAATTACCCACCAAGTCTCAGATAAATTAATCCAGGGACATCTCCAAAACAAACTCTACTTGTTCCTGACAGTCTCCAGCCAGAAGTCAGGGAGAAATTCCAGTCTTCAGAAACAATTACAGCTTTTTTTTTCCCCTCTTCTTTTTTTTTTTTTTTTTTTTTTTTTTTCTGAGACAGGTATATTGCAAAAGAAGAAAACTGCCACTAAACTACAAATTTTTCTGGAACCCACTTAACATGTAAACTCTCAGTTATTACTCACGGATACTACGTGTACAGACCAATCAGTTTCCTACTCTCTATACTCTTCTAGCTCATTTTGTTCAGTGGTGCTTTTTTAGTATAGCTTCTGTTTTTAAAACAAAGCCATCCATTGAGTAGAACTAATGACAGTTTTTCATAGCTTAGCAGTCATAGTCACACCAGTTCTTTTGTATTTCTCAGACTCTCAAACATGGTGCTACTTTAAAAGCATGAATTGAAGTGTTTAAGCAATAAGCATTTTTGTAGTTCATAGTAAGTTTACCCTTTGAAATCCTGAGAAAAAACAGCACAATTTGTGATGCAGCAGTGGTTCAATAGCCAAATATATCAATAGCTATAAACTGTTTCTCTAAAGAAAAATAATTTTCCACCATACTTTAGGTGTTAGATCAGATCGCTCTTGAAGCTTGTAAGTCTTGGAGAAAAGAAGTCTGATTATCCATAGAATTAGAATTCCTTCCAAAATGAGATGGTAAGCAGGAGCCTGAAAATAAAAGCACAAAAATAAGTCTACACACAATTCTACTTGAATCAGTGTGATACTATGCAACAGTTTTGTCTTTAGTAGTACATTCAGAAAAAAAACAAAGCTGATCATCAGCTGATCTGTATTTCTAAATCACTGAAAAACAAAATTATATGAAAGTGGATTACTTTGCAACTACTACTTGTAGCTGTTAACTCGAGTTTGAATGGAATTATTATGTTGTTAATACACAAGGCACACTCTAAACTGATAAACGCTTTCAGTTCCACACATGCACATAAATTGTATTTTGAGAGTAACGGCAGATAAGCTTTACAGGGTGCACCAGCACCTGTGAAGGCAGAAAGATTTCACAAGAAGCAGAAGTCTCCCGAGAGCTTGAAGTTCTGCGTCATCTATACACACGCACTTCAACCCTACAATCTTATAACTGATAGCCCATCAGCAGCGACAGCTACTACTATTTACAAAGAAACCTAATCTTGTACTCACAGTCCACTTTTGTTAGTTTCACAGGCACTTTGAGCAGGTATAACCCAATACAGTTACCAGATGCAGTTCTGCACCTGTCGTTTACTCTCTTGTGTGGGCACAATATTTAGGAATATATAAAGCAAACTATAACAGAGAGTTGATCAAAGTTAAATTTAGCCTCTTTGGGTGCTTGGAGGGAGGAAAGCCATTTTCCTCTGACAGCACAGCTAGTTTAAAGTAGAAGTTGAGTTATGGCATTAGCATTCGACACCTTGTTTTAAGGATGGGTTTAGTTATGCCATTTAGAAAGGCTCCTGCCTACATCATGGATCTCTACTATTTTTAAAAGACTCAAAGTGCACACACACTAGTGCATTCCCTCCTCAACTCCGTGGAAAAGCTCCCACACGTCAGTCTTCTGATGGGATCTGACCTGCCAACAAAAGAAGTGGAATGTACCACACATCCAGAAACTAAAGGAAATTGAGTGTATATTTTTAAACCCAGTAAGGAGTCTTATGGCATATCAAACTGCAAATGATGCATTTGCAGAGTACTTTTCAGTTCACCAAACATACTAAGAATACATATGTACAACATGACATCTAAAGAACACATGGTAAAAGTAACAGTACAGGTCCACGCAAACTACTTCTTTGTGCTTTTCAGTGCCTACAATTATCTGGAATTCACTGTGCTACCAGCTTCAGTAGCTAAGCACTTCTATATTTGTACTGCAAACCCTAGTATAAATTCTTAAAAAGTAACCAACCTTTGCCAAAGGAAGAGAGGGAAATAGACTGTTGATACGAGAACACCGCCTATCATCAGGACATCCTTTTTAATATTATGAAACAAAGCCTGTATACAAACGTGCCATGTTGACCCTCTCCAAGAGAGAGCTCAAGCATAAACATTTAAAAGTTGGTCCTTCCCTCGTAAATTACACTTGTAAGTTACAAACCCTGACCTTACGCTCAAAGAACACTGTGAATCTTACTGAGGTTTAATGCTCTGGTATACACCTTAAATGTAGCTTTGCGCTTAAACAGAGAAAAATTAGGTGCATGCGTTTATTTTTTTTCAATATATAAATACGGCGCACACACACCTGCCTATTCACCATTTTGCGAGGGCAGTCTCACACACGCGGCACCGACCCACAGGCACGGCCCAGCGCCGCCCTTCCAGCCGCCACCCCGCGGGGCAGGCCCGGCTTTACCTCCCCACTCCCTGCGCCCGGGACCAGCGGCTCAGGGACAGGGGGCCCTCACACTCGCCCGCCACTCCCGCTCCGACAGCCACGGTGCGCCCGGGACCCCCCTCCGCCTGGCCTCGGCGGCAGGACCCCTTCGGCACACCCACCCACACCCGGCGGTCCGACAGCACCTCGGGCCCGCGCCCCAAGCCGCACCTCGTAGAAGGCCTGCACCATCTCCACCAGCACCCACTGCTGCCCCATGCCCCCCGCCGCCATCTCCGCGCTCCCACGGCTGCCTTCCGCCTCTGCGGCCCGCCCGCCCGACACCGCCCTCCGCCGGCGTCAGGGGCGGAGGGGAGGGTCCACGGCCGCGAGAGAGCGCCCCCTGCGGCCCGGCGGCCCACGGAGGCCCGGGCACCGGCACGCGCCTGTCTTAAGTCATGTCACGGTGGGTTATGAAGAAACGCCTTTTCCTTTTCCGTCCGGGCGCGTGGCCATCCCGCGGTCCCGTAACCGGCGTGGGTGACGGCGGTGTCACAAACTGCGGTGTTCTCTGGCGGCTCTGATCAGGGGTATCAGACTGGACTGGGAAGATGTGCTCCTTGGTGTTAAATCAATGAAATTAGCTATAAGTTGAGCTTGCGTTAGAAGACAAACTTGGATGCATTGGTGTGTGCTCCCTCACTACATTTCAAACCCGGTCCTCTTTGTTGAACGTGCTGGCGCAATCGTGGTGTCGCTTTCTCCACACCCATAGTCCCACACTTCTTCAGTCCCACACCTTCACTGGCTGGCAGCAGCCCAGGGGCAGAGCCGGTGCTCAGGCACCTCGTTGACACACTTTAGGCTTGCTGCCCCTGTGCCTGTAACGGGTGACTTCGTTGCTGTAAGAAACAGTGTTCACATACTTGGCTAAACTGAGCAGCAGAAGCAAACCCAGAGTATAGTGGAAATAATGAGTAAATTCAAATAGCAGGAGAAATTACAACTTTCAGAGTCATGCCAAAGTGATAAGCCATAAAAGCTGAACATTGCTGGGGAGAGGTAAACCTCACAAAGAAAAAGAGTAATGGTGAAGTCCTTGTGCGGAATACACTTGAGTGTGGAGAGCTGACTGAGTCCGTGTGCAGAGCTGCGCAGGACTTGAGCGACTGTCAGTGGAGAGGACGGGAAGCTGGAAAGAAGTTGGCTTAGGAAGTGAAATAGCACTTGATGTAAGGGGAACAAAGGACATTGCTGCTTAAGGAGAAGTTTGGGAGTTGCTTCACTGAAGCTGAACAGGTGTGGAGAACTTCTGATAGTCTGCTGGGAGAGCACCATGGAACTACACCCCTGGGGTTTCACTCTCTAGTCTTCACCGTGGTTACAGAAGAGGAACCTGGGGCAGCAGTTCATTAAACAGATGATAGCAAAAACCTTGGGTGCAGTGGCTTACTACAAGCAAACGAGTTATAGTTTTACAGTAGCAGATGGTTAAAATCAGTGAACTTCACTTTCACACTGACTGAAATGCATAATAGTTAATCACAGAATCACAGAATGATACGGGGTTGGAAGGGACCTCTGGAGATCATCTAGTCCAATCCCCCTGCCAGAGCAGGTCCACCTAGAGCAGGTTGCACAGGATTGTGTCCAGGCTGGTTTTGAATGTCTCCAGAGACGGAAACTCCACCACCTCTCTGGGCAGCCTGTTCCAGTGCTCTGCCACCCTCAAGGTAAAGAAGTTCCTCCTCATGTTTATGTGGAACTTCCTATGCTCAAGTTTGTGTCCATTACCTCTTGTCCTGTCACTGGGCACCACTGAAAAAAGACGGACCTAGTTTCTCCTCCCCTGGTTTCTGAACTTACTGATGCACTTGTCAAATTCCAGGCTCTATACAGTAAAGAGAAAAAAATGTGGTTTAAGGCTATCTGAAAAGTCAAGACAGAGACAGTAAATGTCCCTTTTGTTTTTCAGCTGTATGAAGATTATTCTATTCACTGTTAAGTACTTCTGTGGCCATTGCATCGTGCTGGAGAGGAGTCTTGGACTCTTGGGAGATGGCTGCTACTACCAGCCTCAAAGAATGTGTCTGGTATGCATTCAAGTCCCAGATTGCCCCCAGAAGAGTGGACCACATTGGTTGTCTTGGTGGGCTGCAGATTAAGTTATACCCCTGCTTTCAACATCAGATTCTAGCTTTCAGTGTTTGACATATATGTGTATGATTGGGAGACTAAGAAACTGATTTTGTGAAACAGTGGATGAATTGTTTCCAGCTTGGAATGCAATGAAGTTAGTATCATGCTAACCAGTAATTCTTCTGGCAGTGAATATGGAGTTCCTGGTCTAGATTATCATAGGGCTGGGTCTCTTATAATAATAACCCTATCCCTATTGTTCAGTAGTTTCATTGTTCCAGTACAAGGCAGCTGCTGCTAATTGCTTAAGGCTGCTATACTTCTGACAGCAAAAAAAGAGGGGGAGGTGAAGGGAGAAGTCCTTTGCAGTGGCAGCTAATGACTGGGTAGAAAGGGGAGAGGAAAAACATCTTGGATCTATCTCTGAACTTGAGGTCCCAACAAAAGCTATTGAGATAGTGCCCTAAGGAAATTCCTGCTCTGGAAGCGTCAAATTTTGTCTTCCCCCCATATCCTCCAGTTGCACAGTATTCCTGAACTTCTCTTATTCTGGACCTTCCTCCAACCCACTTGTATCCCACACCCTGCTTTGAATTCCCAGCTCAATTTCCCTGGGTCAGCACTGGCATGCCAGTTATCTAGAGTTGTTCTCTGCTAACTCCAGAAGCAGAAAAATAGGACTTGGTATGCCTATCAGGAATTTTATTTTTTCTAAATATCAGGCCTAGCCAGTGACAGATACCTTTGGTGCTCTTGGCTCTATTAGCTCTTCCTCTAGCTTCTTCATTCTTACTCTGTCAAGCATGAGACAGATAGTAGGAGCTGGAAGTGGAAGTGAGGGAATGATGTCTTTCTGCACTCTTGGATCTCAGCCCCAGCTCCTTTCAACCTGGTACTTTATCAACTAGGAAGGGTAGAAAATGGCAGTAGGAAGTTATGCATAACTGTGAAGGGATAGTGGTGGTTGCTGCCATGCTATTTGTATTACTCTGTTGGAGGGGGTTTTTATTTTTATTTCTTATTTATATTTATTTAAAAATATATTAAATTTAATAAAAATTTATAAAATTTATATTTTATTTATATAAAATACAAAGTATTTTATTACTCTGTACATGTAGGGGATGGTAGGAAGAGAAGCGTGGGAACAAGTCCTCAAAGTCATTCACTTCCCCCCTGCCTCCTCCAGCCACACCCAAAAGGAGGAAGTGTGTGAGATCAAGGAGATGAGGGACATAAAAGAGTCTTTGCAACTATTCTCACACATGGTGGTAAAAGCTTAGCTTATATTACTGTGTTTTTAGTGTCCCTAGCTGTAACTTGTTGGATCTGTGGCTATCCTCAAAAAATAATCCAAAAATAAGTAAACTGTTGGGAAAGCAATCCTGTTCTGGCAAAGAGAATAGCAAGATATTACTAGTTAGTCTTTTCCAGTTTTTATTGCCTTGAAACGTGATGCTCAACCAAGATGGTACTGGCAGCAAGCACAGAAGATGTTCAAAGTCAGTTTGAAGCTTAGTATGAAAGCCAAAAAATGGTGTCCCATCTCCAAGTGTGAACCAGGAAGATGTTGCAAGAATACTGTGCAAGTGCCAAGAAGAACTTGAATATCAAGTTCTGTAGTTTACCTGATATGCAGAGGAGTAATTGTTCACAAGGCAGACAGAACACAGGATAAATTTAGTATTATCTCAAGCCATGCACCACTGCATCCTGGAAATGTGCTTAATCCTGATTATATAGTGAATTAGCTCTGGATTAGCTTCATGAATAGAAATCTCTCTTAGATCTGCCTGGGAAGCATCTGGAGATCGCAGCCTTTGACACAAGCTTTGTGTAAGGGTACCTACTGGTCAGAGCACTGGTGCACTCTAGCTATCCCAAACTCTACCATGGCACCCTTACCAACTGTAGTGACAAAGTGACATAAAGTGGAAATGCTGTGATGTTTTCCTGGTATACAGTGGGGACCAAATTTGACCTCAACTGTTTGGAGTTAATGACTATTGTAACTCTGTAAGACTGGCCAGAGTCCTCCTTTTAAACCATATTCAGCCAAAGCTAGACCTTTGGAGCAAAAAGCTAACCTACCACAGAGATGGATGTAGGCACAGCTGTCTGTCTCCTGCTTGTGCTTTTCAGTGCCTGTTTCCCGGTGGGGTTGGCAGCACTGGGCTAAGCACACAAGTTTCCAATACATGGCAGAACTAGGCATCTTAAAATGGAATTGACAACAGATAGGCCCAGTTCTGTGATGACTAAAGATGACTAAAGAAAACTTGTGTTAGAAACCTGTAGGAGCTGCTCAGCCATGCTGCTGGGACCACTAACAGAACAGACACTGTTTAAATGGGAATGTCTGCCTTGCAGAAAGCCGGTTACCCATATATGGTGTTCCAATATTGCTGTTGCAGAGCTAGATTTTGTATCCTGCCCGTACTGCAGAAGGAAACATGTAGCTCACCTGTTTCTCCCCCCCCGCCAGCTGAACTGATGTCCACCTTGTACTTCAAAACCTTAGTCCAAACAGCATACAATTTACTCCAAATTGTGTCAATTTAAGTCTTGTTTCTTTTAGAAACACAAGCACTGTATTAAATAGAACAACTTTGAATTTGTGTTCTTCACTTCTTCTTGTCCCACTTTTTCCTCACACTGCATTGACTAATTGCTTATTCCTACAACATATTTGGATTAGAAACACAGTAGACACCATGGGCAGACTTGTACCCAAAGTAATTCTGGTGGAGTTAAAGCAAATTGACAACGATGAAGTCAGGATCACTTCAGGCAGAGAGTAATTCAGTCAAAATACATAATGCAGTATATTGTGAAGTACTATCAGCTTTTCACATGCAAATTGTCCAGACTGACTAGATTCATACGTGTGTACAGAGTGATGTGTTATAAAGTTACATGCCTGCATCAAACTGACTTTCTCTAGGCTGAAAAATTTCATATGTTATTCTTAAAAAGTGCTCTGATGGGCTAATCTGGCATGAATTTTACATAACGCATATAACATGCACCATGTGCAAGGTAGAGTTTGTGAGTTGCAAGATGAGAAAGAAAAAAACAATTGACAAATTCTAACCATTGGCAAGGTGGCCAATAGAAGCTCATGAGGCTTGACCCTGAAGGTTCACATTCTACACCTCCTTTAACTACTAACATGACAGCCTCCTCTCTTGAGAATGAAACAAGAAGAGAAGCAAAGGGATATTAACCTGCAGTCAATTCAGCTTATTTACCTGAATATTTGGACTAAAACAAAATGTCCAAGAAACTTTCTTGTCAACAGTGTTTTCCATACTTACTAATTGTGACAGAAGTTTTAAAGGAGGACTTCATCTTCTGATGCTCTGGCTAGGGAAAAGGCTGTCTCCTAATGCAGCCCAAATAGCCCACACACTCTGTGGTTACATAAAAGTCACACTGGTTTATACAGACCCCTCTACTTCTACAGTACCGTTACCCACTGGCTGTCTTACATAAAAATCGGCTTTTTGATGAGTGCTTTTACAACAACAAACAGTGGAACCATGATTTGCAGGTTATTCCAATGCACAGAGCCTGAGACATTTCAGTACTGAGAAGCACAAAAGTGTGATGTATGCAGCCTTTACTTCATATAGTTGCGACTAGATGCCTGAAAAAAGGATCCATAAAAAAAAGTTAAATGACCATGAAGCTGCCCATTTAAAATTGTGAGGGTACCAGTATGATTTGAGTTCTAGAGGGAGGTGAGATTTTGGTTGTTCTAGTCAGATATTGGAATCTTTTGAAGTAAAATAGTTTAGTCCATTTTTTGAAAATGGAGCCATATGTACTGTAGGTTTCATTTGCTTGCAAAGAGTAGGCAGATGAGTAGGCAATTACAGAGCCATGATGTAATAGGTAGGTGACTATCTCCTACTTCAGTTTCAAAACAGATCTTACCCACAGCTTGTGAAAGATTGCGACCATATCAGAGAGAAGCTGTTTTCTGCACTGGACTGTGACTGTAAGAGTTCCCCAAAATTTCAGGTTTAGGGTGTGGTCCAGATGCAGTAAACTTTATGCTAACAGTGTGTACTGGATTTAAAGCTTCATTTTTAAGATTGAAATGGCAATTTTGTCCTCCTGATACATAGAAATGCAATAGATACCTATCTTCCAGCACCAGCTTTAACGAATTGGCTTTGTGTCAAGTACCACAAACCCAGTTTCTAGTCTTTGTTACATCCATTCAGGTAGCAGATCATATTTAAAGATTAGCAACAGGAAGAATCTTCATTCTTCCACAGTTAATTGCTAACAAATCTTTCTGATGAAAAATAGAAAAGAACTATTGAACTTTTTCAGGCCTGCAATATTGAAGAAGTCAGGTCAAAACTGGGTGAAGTTGTGCTCTGTGCAGTCACTATTTTTGTTGGCCTTCTGAAGAATGGAAAGACAGCAAAGAGTTGCAGATTTTGGCAAAAGCAAAAGCATCTCTTGATCTTCATTATGGTGCACATGGCTCAATTTCTGGTAGCTTCTTACATCCATGTAACACCATGGGGCACTAAGGTATTCTAGTATCCCATGCTGTCATAACATCCTTAGGCTGAATGTTTATTTTAAGTTTTAAGCAAGATGTAAATCTTCACAGAACATTTCCAGGAACTCTGAGAACAGGTTGATCTGTCTATGAGAACATAATCTTTGTTTTTCTCCTTAATGACTGTGTTTCTTCACTAAGATCTGCAGAATATTCAGTGCTCTTGGTAACCCCATTGTGCTGACTTTAGCAAGCATTGATTATTAAGCACTGATGCATTCATTGAGTCTGTAACACCTTCTGCATATGTTGGTGGGGCTTTTTTTGTTTCTTAGGTTTTTCTTCATTTCTGCTGAACCGCTGTTTAAGCGGTTCTGTGTTTTAATGGTAACAGTGTCTGCAGCATGTAATTGTAAAACTCTTACTAGCATACTTGAATTTAGAAACTTCAGATGGTATTAGCAGGGTAGAAAGAAGTTTGAAAAGTTATGGTAACTTCAGCATTTTAATACATGGTTTTCAGCTCCCTTGAAGACTTATTTGTAAAATTGCATGTAAAAGAAACAACTAAATTTCAGACAGAAAAACACAAAGTCATCCTTTGCCAACTCATTGTTCTTGCCAATCTACTGAAGCACAGGAAGGCACTGTATTGTTTATAGATCCATGTAATGCATACCAGAACACAAGCTGAAATTCTTTGTGGTTATATGTAAAATGTGTGTGCATGTGTTGGCAGAGCTAGTCAAGTCTGACAAGCAACACCTTGCATATGTTTGCTACCCAGAGAGAGTTGCAACATGACTGCTATGAATTCAGAACAGATGTGGCTGAAAACATTTTTGAATTGAAGCTCTGAAATTCTTATCTGGCTTTTAAACCATATGATTTTACCTGAGTAAGGCTTCAGTAAAACCATAGTTCCCTATTCAACTGCTGTTTCATAGCCAATTAGTAGAATACAAACTGTGTTCTCCATTATTAAGCACCCATGGTCACCCCAAAAAAATTCACAAACCAAGTAATTGAAGCAGTTGACATGACTGGATAAAATGATAATGCCAGGAAATAAAGTGACTGTGAACTCCTCCACACACTTTTCCCACACAACATAATTGTTGAAATTTGTCTTTCAGAGGGACCTGAACAGTTGGGTTGAACAGGGAATTGAGACACCATCACAGTCCTTCTTAATGAGTGAATGTTTGTGACTTTATAAGACAGATGCTGATCTTTCTGACACCTCTGAAAATCAAAGTGAAGGTCTGCTGGAATCAAAGAAATGAGCAACTTGTTTTTTGAAGCTTTTCAGAATTTCCCAGTGCATTCTTCAGCATCATGAAACACTTATTGTATCTTTGCTTCTGTAAGATGTTTGCACTGGTAGATAGGTCTGCTGCACGCAACTGTTTACATCAACTGCTGAAGTCAATTTCAAGTGAAAAAACTGGCACAACTTAGCTTGTTCTCCATCTGAATATTCTCCTAATTATTCCTGATTATCTTAATAGTTTTTCCCTCCTTTTGACGGAAATGGCTGCAATTTTGCAGCTATAATGGCAGCATATTTTAAATATAAATTCCCATTTATACCATTGTTTCACTTTAGAATTCATATTAAAATTAGGACAGCCAATGTCTTAAAACAGTCTTCTGAGAAATGCAGTGGACTAGAGGTTGCTTAGCTTGTGGCTTTTTGTTTGGAAAACAAGCAAGCCAGTTTTCAGTTGCTGTTTATTCTTTGTGACTTTTATATCTGTACTCCTGGGTTATATTCTGACTGATTATTTAAAAAGATGACACTAGTCTTAATTAACATGTAAGATGGTAAAGCAGTTTAAAATCAGTTTGTCTTTGCTGAAACATGGTAAAGACATGGAACAACTTTCCGAAGACTGATTTATTTTTCTAGGAGACAGGAAAGGACAAACATGTTCACTGCCTGGGCAGTTACCAAATAGAGAAGAATGTGAGATGAGCTTACTTTCTCTGATTAGTATCCATAACTATGGGGAGGGGAAGAAATCTGGAGAAAATTCTGGTAAATGCTTCATTCTTGAAAGAGATACTTGTTGCTAAATTTCTGTGCAAAGAAGCTGATCAACTCTATCAGCTCTGATGACTGCTATCAAAACCAGGTAGCAAAGTTATCCAATCACTTTCTATCCTGGTAGGTTTTCTGTGTGTTTCAATTATAACACGTTTACTTTTTGTCTAAAAAAGAAAAACATTAATGCTTTTTTTTAAGAGGTACTTCTAAGCAAATCTTAACTCCTTCTATACTTGGAAAGTAAAAAGTCTTGGTATAATTCGTTGAATTGTGTCTGTATTTATGTAGAAAGAAAAGGAAACCACTAGGTAGATTCTGTGGCATTTTTCCTTTAGTACTTCCTTGGATTTCTGTGTTCAGTTTTGTGATGCTTTAACATTACCTGTGTTTCCTTCTGCTCCAAGCACAGCTGGGGAAACGAAAGCCATACATTGTTAAATTGCCCAATAGTTTTACTGTGAAATGGGTGGCTTGTGCAACAGGAGATTTTATAGTCAATTCATATTTCAAGGCTTTTTTGTACGGATCGCATCAGGAAGTGAGTGAGACACTAAGAATTTGGAGTTGTGGTACCAGCATTCCCAGACACATTTCTTTATTCCATATGGAGAAACAAATGTGTAAAAACCATTTGCAAAACATCTTTCAAGTGATTTTTCTGTTAAATGTTTTAACCAAAATTGGACATGTGTGGCTAGCTACAGAAACAAGGCCTTTTTTTCTCCCCTAACCACACTTGTATTGCCTCATAGAAAAACTTGTGCAAAACTTCTGTACCAGATTAGTGTCCCTAAGGCTGCAAAAGTACATTGCAGGGTTTGAAAGAACATCATTATTGGCTAGATCTGAGACCCCACCACCAAAGTAATTCTTGGTGAGTGGTATAAATTTCTAGAATTCCACTGAAGTAGCTCTGACAGCTAACAGGGGCTCTCTGCTGCATTTCACTCAAGAGGATTACTCCCCCTCCCACAAACTTAGAAGAGCCGTAGTGTTCTAGTATCCAAAGCTGTGAACTTATGCTCTTATGCTTACTTAAAGTAGTGCACACTCAGAAATTAATTCTGCTACCCTCAGAAATGCAGGGTCAAGTACAAGACATCAAAACCAAAATTTTCAAGTTATTTTACATGCTTTCTGATTTAGATCTCTAACCTGCCAAAACCAGGATCTAAGAATGGTTATTTAGGTGCCTAATTACAATAAAACAAGTTCTGTGTTAGAGAGGAAACATATTTAAATCCCAGCCAAGAAATCCCAGTGGAGTGCCTTTTATGGATTTACTCATTAATTCTGTCATAAATTGCAAAGTTAACTAAGAATAATCATCCTAATTTTCTTTGAAAGCATAAAGTAGAAACTGAATTGAGATACACAGAATTTTATTTTCTTTTGATCCTTTAGTCTTGCATTTACAAAAACATAGAACCAACATATTTTGCATATTCCTAGGCCTTTGTGGAAATAAGTGAAGTAAAAAATTATGCTGTTCAGAGAAAATTGTTCATGTAATTTTGCAACTGCTAGCCTTTTTTACAAATCCAAAGTGATGGGCACAAGGGGACATCTGCTGCCAGTGAGAGGCAATGCACTGAAGTCACTTGACACTAGAGTTCATGCAACAGTGTCATAGAAAGTAAAAATTACAGAGGTCATTTTGCTTACTTTACACACTTCTGCCAGACTCCAGGAAAGATGTGGGATTTTTGTGTGTGTGTTTTTGGTTTTGTGTGTGTGTTAGGAAAAGGCAGCAAGAAGGTAAGAGGTAGCTGAAAAATGAGACCTTATTTCTTGACTTGTTTACCTCACAAAGGTAAGAAGGGCCTCACCCAGATGCTTCAGCAACTGTTTGAAGTGATGCTTATGTTCTGTGTTCTACATTCTATGTTCTTTGTTGCAGTCCCTAAAAATCCTGAAAGCCCTTTTATTCAGCGAAGAAAGGTGCTAGCCTAATCCTAGAAGGCTCCTACATGGAACAGTTGTGCAGTCCTACTGAACAGTAGGACCAGGAAGTTATCAGTTTGGGTCTGACCTGATGGTGTTCCCATCACAACTAAATTATTTTTAATATATGTGACTTGCATAGGAGTTGTTAGCAGTCTTCAGCCAGTCTCTAGCAAATATATCCATGGATAAAAGGCAACATTAATACTGACAAACTTGTTTTAAATCTATCCAATGTGGAAAGGGCATGGCCAGACTGATTGTCAGAGGGATTTTAGATTGGGGCACACTGGTATTTCACTGGAAAAAAGATGTACTATTTATTCCTGGCACCTCGTCTATTTGTAGTTATATAACTTTCAGAAGACACAGTTACATTATTTTTGCATTTTGAAAATCTGTACCATTAGATAGGTGTCTATCATTAGATCGTTGCTGAAACTTCTTTCAGACATGCATTTTTCCTTTTTTATGGTGTTTACTCTTTGGGAGGGCTAAGAAAGTTCATTTCCTATCAGTAAGAGTATTCCTATCAGTAAGGGCATTTAACCTTAAAGTCAAGAGGCAAACAAGTTCCTGTAAAGACAAAACTAAGATGTTAGAAAGAATTGCTGACATCTGCCGGAGGAGTTTTTCAAATATGTTTTGACTTCCCAGTGTAACATGTCGTCAGTGTGTTTACTATGAAAATTGTAACAGCATTTCATGTGCTTTACCAATGAAAATATCATGACAGTCAGGAACTGTATAAGCTTAGCTAACTAAAGTGATTTCAGAGAAGGCTAAACAAAATAATCACAGGGATCAGAAAAAATGTGAAATTGATACCAGTGCTCTGAACTACAAGGCCTGGCTCTGTTTTTTTTTAAAAAAAAACCACCCAAACCCACAAAACACAAAACAGTGTAGGAGAAGGTTCAGGACACCACACACGCCCTCTTTGCTAGATGTTGATCTTGTTAGATGGCAGCTGTGATTGAGTGTATTTCTTGTGTAAATAAGATGAGTAATTAATGACAGAAAGAAGTTGCGTACACCACAAAAATAGGCTACCATAAACACTATACATAGATCTTAACCTTAATACTGCTCAGAAATTTAACATGTCACCGCTTGGTGCCTTGCACCAATTACCTATAATACTGAGGTGATTGTGTGTCTATGGATTTCCACATGAAATTCAGGGTATTGAGGTTTGATCTCTGACACTCCTATAGGTGGGGATGAGACCATCTCCCACCCACAATACTGCAGTTGTGCTCAGGAGGCTTTTAAGGTGTACTCTGCCACCCACAAAGGGAACATTGCTGACTTGGCAATGTTTGTCAGGCTGAGTCTGAATGGATTTTCCTTTTTTTGGGCTAAAGCTCTGATAAGTTAATTTTCCACATGTGCTACAAAAAAACCCACCCCAACAACAAAAGCAAATCCTCTTGAAAACAGAACTCTTTAAGGCACGTTTCCTCCCCAGGGGAAGGATGAGAGTAAAAACAACATATGGCAGATATTAGCCATGCTGTTTTAAGCCCTAGCAGGAGCTCGGACACTGTGGGTGCTGAGTGAGAACACACAAGCAACAGAAAGGTGGTCTTTGCCAGGTGATTTCTGAGGGGTGTTGCAAGGTGCTGAAACGGAAAGACGCACTGGTGTTGCAGAAAGCTTTTATGCTGGGGTTGTAGGGAAATAGACTGTTGAAGGGGGTGCTTAATGTGAAGAATAATTCATTCATTACCTGTTTTTTATTACTCAAGTCACAGCAGTTGATCCACAAACACTTATTATCTGTTTAATACATTTAAGTTTAATATAAACTAAAGTTTTTTCTTGGCTTACATTGCTAGGGGGGTGTGGGGGCTTTTTTCAGGTGCAGGAGAGTTAGGATATTTTTCCTTTTAGCACTATTGATCCACAAAAGGATCCAGAAAGGGTTAAGTGCTGACACCCTTTCACTGGAAAAATATCATTCCTGTATCTGACATACTACCCTACATTCTTCCTGTGACTAGTAATTCATTCCTGACTGTCCTGCTGTGAGGCATGTTATCTTAACCACAAGGCCTTCCCTCCCTTCTCCAATACTCAGTATTTCTGCTTTTACATGATCACCTCTCACCCTCCCAGGTTTAATACAAATGTTTTATGACACCTTGCTCCCCAGATAAAAGCTTAGTTTGCATATATATGTCTTCCAGCACAAAACTTCTTTTCTCTTTGACCTGTAAAACATTACCTATGTATGTTTTGAGCAGTTTCTGCAGTTAGTCATGCTGTGAGCAACACTGCTCTGCCCATATTTTCTCAAGTCTTTTAGAAATTTTGCAAGTATTTCTGACTGAATGATTCCTAAAAGCATCAGTTTATAGCAGTACTAATCTCATAATTTTTGGAAACTACAGCTGTGAAGCGGTGGCTTTGGACTGATTTAGCTAGCAACAGTCTTTTGTGGTTATACAAATCTTTTATGGTTATGCAAGTGCTTTTAAACAACATCGTGTAAAAGGAACAATGTAAAGTAAAAATATCCCATTATCAGAGGGTGTGAGTAGAAATAGCAATCCTTGCTTAAAAAAAAATGTCACATTGTGTAATTTGCAGCTGGGCTAGATCATCGCCTTATGGAGGCAAAGTAAGAGATTTCCTTATATGCTTACCATATGTAAGTACACAGATCATCCAGGAAACAGCAGGTGCACCTATGTCATTACCACCTTATTTGTCCTGGGTAGTCCAATTGGAAAATTCAGGTAGGTTATCTGAACTCTTTTTTTTGTAGTACTGACTCCATAGGAAATAGTATTAAGTTCTTCCTAAAAATATGCACCTCAAATTTTCTTAAAAACTTGTGTCTTTGAATTTAACATCAGGCCTTATGTACACATTTCGGGACTTAAGTTGAATTAAACTGAGTTGGTATCCCTTGATATTGTAGCATAATCTTGAGGCAAGCTAGGTTTGAATTTAGTACTGCAGATATTTTTTTCATGCTGTAGAATAACACTGTGGGTAGAAATATCAACAGAAGTTTGTAGAGTTCCCATCTAAGTTATGTCTGATCAGAACAATGCTGTTCTTACAGCATTGAACAGCATGATTCCCCAGGCACTAGTTTCCCATTACTACTCTTTTTCTGTACACAAAACAAAATATATATGTCTATTTCGCACAGAACTCTGATTGACTTTGTAACAGCAACCTGGTTGTAACAGGAATCTGCAAGTACTGCAAAATACAAGAAGCAAGGAGCTTCATACAAACAAAAAACAACCTTATTGCCCCCTCTGAATGCCCCGTCAGATCATCCTCTGCACCATGCCGACACAGACCATTTTTTCTAGTTAGGCTGCTGCACTGTGATGGCTTCCGTAATGCAGAGCAGTCTGTCTGTCTCCCACACTCTGTTAATTATATTCAGTTGTTGTCACATTGGTCCCTTATATTGCTAGCTGTTTGGGGCAAGCATTAGCTGTTTTTTAGGTAGAGCTGTTGCCTAGTTACAGTATAAGAAGAGCCAATGTACAACAAGGAATTATTGTGTGCTACTGCAGTCCGAAAATGTAGGGGGGGGAGAGTGCCAGAGGATGAGCTATATATAGGTGTTATTGACTGATAGGTGCAAAGGTTATGCAGCTGTGTGCATTTGCACGTCTGAATGCATTTCTGTCTTCAAAATCCAGAGTCAGGACTCCAAATGATACAAACCTTTCACTGCAGTGCCTAAAATGATTTTCCAAAAGCTGTTTTCTGCCTTATCTTCTCAGGTTTGAGGGCTGGCAATTAAGAAATTCAGTGTACTCTATGAAGGCTCTGTCTGTCGTGAAGTGCAACCTCATTTTGTGTGTCAACCCAGACTTTTTCCACTCTTAATCTTTCTTTTACTGAACAGCTGAGAAATCCACCAAATATCAGACAAATACATTGGTATAAGGATGACTCCAAATATATCTTAAATCACTTCAATCCTCCCAAGCTGTCATAAAACTCAATTTTATCCTGCCAATGTGCTCTGAAGTGTTAGGTATGTTGGAGACTATAGCAGAAGTGGTTATCACCATCTTCTCTGCGACCTCAGTTGAAAATGCACACCTAGCTGCTGCTGAATTTCTGGCATTAAAAAGACCAGTTTTGGATAGCTTTTACTTTCTGGACTGGAAACTGGCAGTTCATTTCTCAACCCACGTAAGTATTTCAACCAAGTACTGACATGTGGCAGTCATGGCCAATTTAGCTATTCTACTGTAGTTTAATCTGCCAGTGGTCATAAGTGAACACCCATTTATGTGTGAATTACTAAAATGAAGAATGAAGTAGCTGGAAACCTACTTGTTGTGCTACTCAGCCTAATCACAGTTATGATTTCAGGAGCTAATAATAAGGTTTACAAGTCTCCAAAATGTAGTAAGTAGACTCTGTAAATTCAATTGTGCGATATTTCTTCCCAGTCTTTCTTGAAGTCTCTCTTGAAAACTTATGCAAGGAGAGATGTAACTGGGAAATTATTAAAATGATCTAATGACATTACTATCTCCTCTGTCTATGGTTACTTCCTAGCTTAAAGGGAAAGAAATGTTACTGATGAGTAATAACATGCATGAGCATTGAGAGTTGACGTTCCAGTCTTAAAAGCTTTCAAGTTTGCTGATTTGAAATTGATAGAACCCTACATAGTTTACAGCAGCAGTAAATTAGCTTTTTTGTTAAATTTCTTCTTAAGATTACCCACCCTACCTCAAATACATTTTTAGTCTATATTACAAAATATTGGTCCAGTACTGGCAGAGAAATTAACTAGAATTATCAGATCTAAACAGAGTTCAATACTCTTAGCTTCAGTCACTCAAATTTTTATTTAAGCAATTTTTTTTCTTACTACTCACTCTTGTGAAACAGCAATGAATTGACTTCATTACATGAGAATTAACTAAGGATTTTTTCTGTAAAATTGGTGTGGTAATTTTTCACCACTAGAGAGCAGATTTGCACTATAAAGTGTAGTGTATTCTCAACCAGAGATGTCAAGGGGCTGAGAATAGTATCCTGTAAATAAAAGCTTCAAATAAAATCGTTTGGTATTTTGCATGTATGACTGTCTTCTTCTCAATAATAAATAGTTATTATTATATTATTGCTTCTTTCAGAAACTTTAATGGTTAAAAATTATGTGTGTTTGAGGACTTCAGTGGAACTCTACAATTCTCTTCATCTTAACCTGAAATTCAGGAAAGAACAGAGTATTCATTCATACTGTTTTAAGTATACTACCCTGGTAAATGTTGTATAAACTGATGGAAACTGAGCAGCTCAAGTTAGTTTATGTCTAATTCTTAAAGGTTTCACTCCCTTAAATCAACCTTCCTCTACTTGGACATTCCATTAAGCTTTGTTTAGAAGCAACTCCTCTTGGCTCCTGAGGTATTACAAAGTGTGCATAATGTGTGTGTGCGGGGGGGTAGTGGGGGGGTGAGGCAAGGTGGGGCCTTTCATGGTATGTTTTCAAGCTTTCTGACCATGTAAAAGGAACAAAGACTTTGTAAAGCCAGAAAAGGGATCCTCAGAAATGCCATTGTTCAAATACACCACAAAACTGTCGTATTTGGGGTATAATACTGAGTCCATTAAAATCAGTAGTTGTTCTAATTCTTTGATAAAATAGGTGTAAGACCAGATTTTACTGTGGGGTAAATATCCTTACACCTATTGAATCCCTGAACTGAGGACAGTTAATAGATATTAAAAGTGGCATTATCAGCTTCAAGGTATTTTTCTTGCTTCACTAGCACAGCATGGGGAAAATAGCGCTGCTCAACATGGGAACAAATTGACATGGTCAATGTAGCAACCACGTTTCATGGACCAACAGTGATGTACCCCTTTCATTATTCGATGCGTGCAGTACATATTCTTCACATGCAGTTTGTTAAGTGGGTTAGGAGCACAACTTGTAACATCCTGTGATCATGCACTGCAGGATGCTTGAGGAACAGCAAAGTTTTCCTCTGTTTAAATTTCTTCATTGTGTTCTGCCAAGACAAACACACAAACTTCTGATACAAAGAAGAGTATTATAGCTCTGAAGATTTGAATAAAGATCTGTGTCACAGACGGAGAATGTTTCAAATCTCCCAAGACCTCAGCTAGCTCTACTTTACAGATTTTAAGAAGTACACAGGGGCTATAACCTGTATTTCAGTTGTGTAGCTGTTTTTGAGGTGTGGCTTGAATAGTAAGAGCCACAAAAATCTCAAGTTACATTTTAGTCATCTGTCAGTTGGGTGACAGATCCCCTCTGTGAGAGGATTGAGAGAAATGTTCATTTCATTTAATCTTGTTAAACTCAAAAACGGATATTCTTGTACATTCTCACCCATATGCTTGTTCTCTCTTTTGGCTGAGGCTACCATGGGAAACCAAATTAAATTGAGATGTGTAAAACATGACTAGGAAAAAGAATTCAAATGCACGTCCTCAGAAAATTTCAACCCTAAAAGCTTATGTAACTCAGATATTCCAACTTGCTGCTGTACCACATCCATGGTCTCACTATTCTTTGGGAATATCCGCTTGCTACTGAAGAACAAGATGACTGGAAACAAAAGGTGTATCTCTCTGCTGCCCAGGAAGATACAACTTGTTGGCTGCTGTACAATAAATAGCAATTATATCAGTGCTGTTCCATGTTGTGGTTTACATGATATTCTAATAGCATTTTAAGCAGGGTTAAAGGTTACCATGAGTAACAGAGCGGATGGGTGAGATCCAGTTTGCTTTAGCAGTTCAGAAAGGAGGCGAAAAAGAATCATCAGATATGGCTAGTCTTGTCATATGAAGTGAAATGAGATGATGTCTCATTTTTGTTCTTCCTAAGCCATCAAACAATATATCCACTTTGTTATTCCATGTGTTTTTTTTCCCTAGCTGTTCTTTATAAAACACCTTAGAGGTTTAAATAAACTAGCTGATAAGGACTAGCATTGTCCTTATCTAGTGATTTCTCCACCTGTGACTGGGATCTGATTATTCTATTACCAGCACTGGCCTCTCACAACAGTGACCCTTGCTGGTGGCAGCTAGGGTTTACTGAGGGGAGAATGGGCCTCCTCAACAGCTGCTGGCAGAATTCATGGAGCAGTTCAGGCAGTATCTGCTTTTACTCCCGTAAGGCAATTATCATTATAAACAGTAAGGAAGGAGACAAGCTTCAGCAAAATTGATGGCCATTATGTCTAACTTAACCATATTAGGACTCTCAACTGGGTGTAGATAGTATGGTTTAAGTATCTTAACCATCTTATCACTTTCGTTACTTACTTGCCATGCATGCAGACCTTACTACAAGGATGGCAGAAGGGACTGGTAGTTTGCATTAATCTTGTGCCAAAGCTGATCAGGCTGGTCCTAAGTGTAGCCAGCTCATCAGAAACCAGCTGTTGCCCTGAAATACTTACAACATAAAAAGTGTATTTGGTGTAAGTCAAAATGGTTCTTGAGGTCTGTTTGTGCTCCAATAAATTCAGAACTATGGTGCTGAGTAGGCAGCATATTAACTGGGCTTAATTACCGTTACAATATATGTAACTACCATTTCTTCCGCACAATGTTAATCACAAGAAAGTGGGACAAAGAGGGACCTGATTAGAAGCTTTATAATTGTAATTCTATTGATGACCATCAACACTGTAGGAAATTCTTATTTCTCATATTATAACAGGAAAAAGGAAGTGAAACATGACTTCCTTCTGTCTTGCACTATCCAGCTGGGTTTTCCAATGTTTGCTACTTTACAGAAGTTAATATGCTAAGTTTTATGATTTGCTTTTGATGACATAATACAGCAATTTTTTTAAGGCTGGTAGAAGCCAGAATACTTCTTCTACCATTTGACAGAGCAATGACGCCCTAGATTAATTGACTATTTAGATATTTATGTTTACAACCTAGACAAAGGTAGGTTATTACACAGAGTGACGCTAACTACTGAGAGGCAGTGGTTTGTGGGAAGTGAACCAGCACGTGCAGTAAGTTTGGAAGCAAGCTGTAGTTCTTGCTGTTCTTCCTTCTACTCCATTTGCCACTTCTGTCTGTTCTCCTTAATGCAGTTTTCAGCTCGAGACAAGCTTTGAATGGAAATGCCAAGCTCAGACACCCACAGATTTTGGAAAAATAGATCTGTAAGTAGTCGGAAACTTCTACTCATTGCAGGGAAGTGTGATTTCTTCCTGTAGTGTCAACTCTTGCTATTTCAGAATGATCTTTGTGATTTAAGGAAAAAATAGTAGGGGCTATTTTAAAATTTTGAATGTCAGTTAAGAGCTATCATCCATTGACCTAGTTCCAGCTGAGAACAGTCTTGGAGGATTCCTGATTCTTTGTAGTGTCCTTGCTTTTGCTATGTGCAAGAAATTTCTAGGAATATGTCATAGCAATGATTTTGTGCTTCTGTTTTAGGACATATGGTTACACAATGTGAAACAGTATGTTATGAGCATCCTGACAACAGCAATTTAAAATTATAACCCTGGCTTTATTCATGGAGTAGTGGTCTTCAAAAGTATCTTCAAACAGTAGCTAATATTAAGGTAACTGAACCAAGGCATCTTGAGGTTTTTCTACTGTTAAAATGCCAAATTGCAAAGATACACTGGCAATGCAATATATTAATGTATAATCTATTGGAATATCTTAACTAGGGAAAATGTGTTGGAGATATTAAAGTTTAATCAGAATAGATAAACTTTAGTAGGTAAGATTTATCCAGATTCTTTGGGTTAGTTGGAGGTTGTCATTTGTCTTTATTTCTTAAATCAAGGAGGACTTCAGTAGAAACTTAAGCAAGGGTCCTAGCCTTTTTTTTTGCCGGTCCTCCTCTGAAGGCCTTCCATCCTCAAACATAATGAATGTTGGTATGCATATTGATATAGTGCAATAATTTGTTACAGTACTGATGAATTATTTTTTTTTAACCTTATGTTCATGTTAGATAGAAGGTCTGTCATGTATGTGATACTGCTTTTAATTGGTGTGCAGCAGTTAATGCACTAGCCTGGAACTCAGGAGATGAAGGTTTGATTCTCAGCACAGCTGCATACTTGTAAGTGTCTCAATCTCATTTCCCTCTCAGAAAAGTGCAGATACTTTTACTTCTCTAGGGAGATAACATCATATAACTTTGAGGAACTCACATACTAAAGAAGCAGCAAAGATGTTTAACATCGACTATATAATTTAAATATCTGCACAGAAGAGCTAGCAGAAGAAAGATTGTTATTCTCTCTTTATCTCATAGATATTTAAGTATATTGAAACACGCCTCCTATATTAAAGGTGAGAGGAAAAATCCCCACAGATGTTATATTTCCTGCAATCTTTCTTAATCCTCATAGCATACGAAAAGAGAATTGTAGGTTTTTTTATCGAACATACCAGTATATTTTTAGAGTGTTTTTCAAAGATTAACAATGGGCTTTCTAGGCAATATTTCTAAAATATTTCCATCCCAGGACAATTTCAAAGAAACTTAAATAAGTAGTGTTATCTGCCATTACCAGCAGTCATGTTCCTCACACACTTTAATTCACTTCACCATTTACTTGCTTATGTGAGCTTAAAATGATATACATTTTTTGCTGAAAATAGAATCTAGGCCATTCTTTTGTTATGTACCTTAGACTTAAACAATTGCATAGTGTTGAAGTTATTTGGTACTTTGTGTAGAGCTAATGATCTTCTCAGATGTCATGATCTTTTTCCTTTGAAGCTAATGGAAGAGCTATCGTTAAACCGTAAGATACTACAAAAGCACTGTGAACTTCCTTTCAAACAATTAGAGTTTAATTTGCCTATATAATCTCTCAGTTCTTTTTATCACTTGTTAAATACACATGATTTACAGTATTTAGTGTTGTGTAATGGTGCTTTTGAAGAAATGCATTAGATTTTTAAAAGTGTAGTAAAAGAGTGATTGCATGAAATAAGAAGCCTTCTACCTACCGGAATTCACTCATAACTTTAGAAGTTGAAAGATTTTTTTTTCCCTCTTCTTCTAGACATCCTCTTACCTCCACATGTTGCAGGGTCAATTCTGCTTTCTCTTGCCTAGGTCACTTCTTCCAGAAGAGACCTTGGCGGAAGGGCAAGCCCCTACGCAGATAGTTCTGGAAAAGTCACTATGAACTTGAGCTTAGGTCCCTAGATAAAGGGTAAAAAAAAAAGGCTCTTATGGTTATTAGTCCTTTACTAATGAAGTGGTTTACACTTATGCAGTGTTAATGACTCATGATCATGATTCACTTACACAAACCTGAGAAAGGGAGAGAAACCCTTATTCTCTTAGCATTGAGCTCACTTGATTCCATGGTTTTATGCTTTAGCCCTTTATTGCATTTAAAGTAAGACTTAAACTTAATTATCACTAAAATCCAGAAACACCTCCATCTCAATAATGTGAAAAGGTGACCTCACTGTGATGTTTTCACAATTAAGCACTTTAAAACTAGAACACACATTCAAGAAACACACCAGTCCCAATGGTGTGTTGAAGTGAACTGGGAAGTGTGGGGTGGTTCCCACGCATATGCGTTCAAGATTATTTGTGTAGCATTTGAGGTTTATGGCAAACTGCAGGGTCAGAGCAGCTGAAAGCAGGGGTGGTTTCTACCTTGATGATAGTTGGGTCTGCCCTGACATTAACTTTTTAACTGTCAAAAAAATAATTTTGCTAGTCTTATTTAGCACTTGTGCTAAGCATAAACAGCCAATGCATGAAGCCCAGCACAGCAACACAGCCTGAAGTATATACCAAACCGTAGCCATCAGTATGGAAGAGAATTCTGCCAACTCGAAAGCAGTAAAGCTGCTATAGGTTGCTGATGATGGTTGCCCCTGAGAGAATGGAGTGTTGGTGAAAACTGTCATCAAGAAGTAAGAAATTCAGGACTAGATCCATTTCTGTAATTCCTGGAAGATCAAAATAATCAGAACAAGCTGAATGCAGAGCATTCTTCTACCACCTCGTCTGGTGCTGCCACTAAGCAAGGGAAAAAATTATTTTATTGCCAAAATAAAGCACAAGAAGGATGATGACTGTTGTCTAATACTGTTTGTGAGAAGCCCTGGATTATGGTTCCTGTATCCAGGCTCTGGGTTTGATGGTTTTTTGTTGGTTTTTTTTTTTTAATTTTGTATTTAGAAATGTCTGGTCCAAAATCAGGTTTTAGCAGTGAATTGGGCTATGAAGGACAGAGTGAGCTTGAGGAAGTGCTAAACCCTTGATGCGTATCAGAAAAAATTAGAACTGATTAGGCTTTTGGTTGTCATCCCATTTTTTAGTACCTTGTCAGCTATTACAGAAAAAACAGTATTATCATCCTTGTGCCCTCTAGCCTATTCCTTCGAGAAACTATAAAAAATATGGTTTTACTGCATTGTTAACCTGGAGGACCTCCTCCTTTCTTGGGTGCCAAATACATGTGGTTTTTTTGGCAGCTTTCTATTCTATGCTGGTTTTGAAAGGATACTTGGCTGAAATTGAATCTTGTCTTGCAGCAGCATTTAATTAGCCTTTGTCCCTCTGAGATGAGGATTAAAAGCTGTCAGTAAGTCTGTTATTTATCTCAGTTTTCACAAGCAATTGTTACATGGAGCTGACAAAATACTCCACCAGAACATTGTGAATGAATTTCGTTAGAAATCTGGGAGAAACTCATCATTCCTAGCAAGTCTGCAGGGCCAGTAACTAGTAAAACAGAAACCATCTCACTCGAACATACTGCATTCAGCTTGTACTGATGAGCCAAGCTTTTTTGCTTCACAGAGTGAAGTCAGGATTATGAGCTAAACTACATGTCCTTTTCTACCAGGCAATTCATAGTATTATAAGTACAGTTTAACACACATTCCACAGCGTAAAATACTGCAAAGAATAAGGCTATCTGTCTATCCCTTATTTATCCTAGGCAAACCACATGAAATGCTGGGTTAAACGTTACAAGAAGTTATTCTCAGATTTTGTCACTATTATGTTATAGCCCTGTCTCAGCAGAGATGAGTCAGCGAGTTTAATGGTGAAATAATTCCCTAAATTGTAACTTAGCTATAGAAGTGACATAGATTGGCCAGAAATTACAGTGGGAAGCAGGAGGAAAGAGGATGCAACTATTCACCTTTCCCAGCTTTCTTCCTGTTTTTTTTCATTTGGTTGGCTTTGCCAGTCTCCCAAGATGTTTCTGGCCAATGAAGCACTAGGTAATTTAGTTGTCAGTGTGCAAACCTGACTCCAGTGACTTCAGGCTTTATCCTCTCTCTGAGGCCAACAGCCAGCTGCTGATCTTGGTGACAAGTCTGTGAACCCAGAAGGTTTCTATCGGCCACAGTGGAGCCATTCCAGATGAACTATGTTTTAATAGATGGGAATCTGGCCTGCATACTCTTTCTTTTTAGTGTAGTATTTGTGGGAAGTGGAAACAGAGAGAATTCTTGTCTGAGCAGAATAGTTTCCTTAGTCACCTAGTACGAGTATATAAAGGAGGTAAGTAGCAGGACCCATTTTGCCTCAGTTGCAGAATCTCGATGATGCTGACCGATGCAGGAGAAGGACAGAATTCATCACAGTGTATATTAATGACTTTCATCTAAAAAAAGGTTTTACTTAAGGACTTCATTGGGTCAGATGAAAATGCTTGATCCTTAAGTTTATGGATTGCTTCCTTTCCCTGCAAAAAAAAAAATCTCAACACTTGGCAGTCTAAAGAAGTTGTAGCAATGTTAACAAATAGATTGTGTATTTTCTTTTTAAAAAAATAGTATGTTAAACTGTCTAGTAAATTCAATGCAGAACCTAATGCATGGGAATTTTATGGCTTGTATCTATGCAGGCTGTCAGATTACATATCTACAAAGGTCTTTTCTGCACTGAAATCAGTCACCTGAGTCAGTCACCATTACAAAGTTAGCTAATTCTCTGTTTTAAGGGTAATGGAGAACTTCTCACTGAGAGTACTGATTTGGTAGCATGTTAATTGCATAAGTTATGCAGTGAATGGTTTAAAAGTGCTTCTCCTCCAGGTCCACTGACTTAACTTGCATAGAACTGGAGCTATTGCTGGCATACGGTATAAGAAACTGCCAGTGCTCAACTTCAGTGCTTAGTTTTTATGTACGTTCTGTGCATACATTAAATATATATGTACAGTCACAGTTTAATTTTGCATACAAATGACAAATACAATGTTTTCAATGTGACTCCAGTATTGAGGTACAAACTGTACAATTATACAGGTGTTTTGTAAAACAAAACAAGAAAAAAGAAAAAAGAAAAAAGAAGAAAAAAGAAAAAAAAAAGAAAAAAGAAAAAAGAAAAAAAGAAAAAAAAAAAAAGAAAAAAAAGCCCTCACAAGACAAACACCCCCCCATATAATTACTTTGTAATATTACATAGCAAAAGAAACCTTCTACTGGAAGTTGAAGAACATTATCTTATCCTTTCTTCCATTCATGCCTCATTTACTTGCTGTAATTAACTTGCTGTTAAGATGGTGATTTCTTTCTCCATCCCTCTGTTATACATGGAACTGTTGTATTTATAATGAATTTTGATCTTTCAGAGTGGTTTCCTTCTTTTTAAAATCTTAATATTCACAGGATTTTAATAATTTAATGTTTTGTTACTTTTTCAACTGTCACCATGAAATAGCACTTAAAGCAACATTGTGTTTCCACACTGCCCTTTGATTTCTTTTGTCTAATTTTCACATAAGAATATAGAAGGCCTAGCAGACAGTTATCTGACAACTACAAATTTTAAAATAACATTTGTAGAACTTTGATTCAAAACTATTCCTAGTTTCTAATAACCATATGTGTCCTGTGCCTCCCCAAAATCCTAGATACTAAACGCTTTCCACTGGTGAACTTTGCAGAAGAGGTAGTCCAGTTATGTAAAAGGCTTTTGTTTTCCTCTTTAATAATATGCTAAGAAATAGCTTAAGAAAACAATTTCTGTAGTGATGTCTCATATTCAATCTTTAACACCAACAAAGAAAGTGTGTGTTGTGTGCCTCTACTCCTCTGTATATATACATTTTTTTAAGTATACATTTCAAGACAGAACTAAAATATGCAGGAAATAATGCATAAACATTGTAGAATGTCAAGTCTTCGAAGCTATCTCTATAATATGGTGTGAAAGTGCTCCAGCCATTTTGTGAGATTCATATGCAATATTTTCTCCTCCATATTAATAGTTTGAATAGTGAAAGGGGAGAGTCTGTCTTCCAACCATATTTTAAGGGTTCCCCCCCCATTCCCTGCCCCATGTAAAATTATTAATAAGCTATTTACTTTATATAGAATGTAATACTTTCATACTGGGTCACTACTTTCACAATAGAGTAGTATCAATTTAGGTTGTTCTACCTGAAATTTTGAAATGGTTATTTCAGAAACTAGTGGCATTTCCTGAAAATCATCTCAAGTAATCTCTAAAATCACCAGTTATTTTAAATAAGATTAGCCAACAGGCTACATAGATTCCCAATGTCCTTTATTAGTCTTCTTGGGATCACTCCAAAGAAGATGTGACTAGAGTTACCCTGCAATTTGTCTTAGGCAAAAATTTTAATTAACTGAGGAGCTTTGCCTATGCTAGAACTATGAGAATGGAATTAATTTCTTTGTTATATAGCTATGCTAATTTAAAGCTCTGTTTAAATGAATTTTAGCACTGCCATACAAAAATATTTGCAGCCTTGAAAGTTGCAATCTTGAGCCTGACTAGAAGTAAACTTTTCTTCCTGTACAATTTACTACTCCTGATATGAAATCATACATCATGCCTACTTACTGTCTCTAGAAAGATTTTTCTTTTCTCAAGTAAATAATTAATACTAAATAAATAAATAAATAAACCTATTTTTTTCACTGCAAATAATAAAAGTAATAATTAATATTTAGGTGGGAAGAGAAAAAATGAAACCCCTCCAAAACTAGTGTCGCAGAAGGTCCTAGTATAGGCAGAAATTATAAACATAAGATCTAAAAGCAACTTGTGGTAACTCTTTAGCTATTTAGATGCTTATCTAAAGTCAGTTCGACTAGACTTGCTCATCTCCAACCAATATTGTATTCCACCTCTGCAATGCAACTTTTATAAGTTCATGTTGGATGAGAAGGATGCTTGGTCCCTGCAACAGGCTCTCCAGGGAAGTGGCCATGGCACCAAGCCTCTCAGAGTTCAAGGAGCATCTGAACGATGCTCTTAGTCACATGGTTAAGTTTTAGGTAATCCTGCAGGGAGTTGGACTCGATGATCCTTATGGGCCCCTTTCAACTCAAGATACTCTATTATTTTGTGATTCTATGAGTAACATTGGTCCAAGGCAAAGATCCTGTGTTTATTTAGTAACTTGAATAAAAATAGTCTTTAACCTACTTGTAAATTATGAGATCTTTTCTATGGGATATGAACTCACTGTTCAGCTATGAACTTTTTTTTTCTCCCCCTGTGATTTAGGGCAGCAAAATACTTAACTGCACACCTAATGCTAAGTTTAGATCCATTTCTGCATCTCTCAGTACCTTGCAAAATCAGTGTCTAATGCAATGAATCTTACGCCACCTTATGGCCTAATATCTTCCAATAAATCGTTGCTTCTGACCTAATCCTGTATAGAGGTAAGGTTTAGCACGCAAAGCAAAATCCTTTCTTCAACTGACTACTACTAGCTGAGGGGAAAACATACAAGATCTTAACTAGCATATTATTTTTTTGCATGTTAAATATTTTCCTTAAGTATGTAAATTGCAGTTGTCAGTGGTCAAATTTCAAATGTTTTATAAAGGCTGATTGGCTTTTTAAGAATTACCAGAGAGACTTTTAAAAGCAAACATTGCAAAAAATGCATTGCGAAAAGCAGGAAAGCCATCCAACTTCTGTGATTACTAATCTTTACTATGATTATGTACTTAGTTTTCTACCAAAAGAAAATACCACTCTTTTAAGAAATAATTGGTTAAGTGAATACTTTGTATGCTTAGTGTTCTGTAGAGACAGAAACTGTAGCTTGGATATACATGTCCTGTTACTTTAGAGAACTTGAGAATTTATTTTGCTTTGTATATGTGCCAATGAGATGGTATTTGTACCACAGTTTCATTGTTAATTGTTTCAGATATCTACACCCACATGTGGTTACCTATTTTTCAAGAGCTACTACTGTGATGCTGTGCTTCCTATTGATCTTAACTCCCAGGTGTCCTGAAGGGTAGGACTGACTCATAAGCCCCCCAGGATCAGAGTTGTTTTGTCTTGAATCTGCATTTTACACTAAATTTGCTGTACTTGGAGCATCAAGGCAATCCCAGTCATCATACCATTCACCTCAAAGGGCACTATGCCACACAGTACTGCAACTCTTTGCCCTCAGCACTTCAGTCTTCACTATTTTGCACCAGGTTTAAGTGGGCTGATTTTACTTAGACTTACTTAGAATTTCTTTTTACCTCACTTTACTTTTTCTACAAGTGTCTCTTGGCTTCCCAAGAATAAATCAGGCCAATCCCTACTGTCTTCTCTAGCTCTGGAACACAGAACATGGAGAAAAAGGGCAATTTTAATTGCTGATTTCATATCCTGCTTCCTTATTCATAGCATGTGGTGGTTTTCTACCTACTAGTCACATAGTCCAGGAACAGGTGTCTGTTAAAATCTGCAAATGTCCTTTCATGGAATCACGGAATTGTCAGAGTTGGAAGGGACCTCTAGGGATCATCCAGTCCAACTCCCCTGCTAAAGCAGGATTGCCTAGAGCACATTACTCAGGACTGCATCCAGGTGGGTCTTGAAAATCTCCAGAGAAGGGGACTCCACAACCTCCCTGGGCAGCCTGTTCCAGTGCTCTGTCACCCTTTCTCAATGAAAACTAAAAGAATAGCACCTGTTGAGGTACAATTGTGCATTCCTTACATTCAGGTACTTCTTAATACAAGCTATATATTTTTATGCAGTCCTGTACTTGTCTCCTTCACTTTTCCTTTACTTGACACTAAGCCTCTGCAAACTGGTATTGCCCAGTTTGGAAACCACTTTAATACTTTGGATTGAAAAGGTTGATGATTTCTTTATTGTTTTCACACTGAGCTTAGCACAGAAGGAAGCTTAAGGAATAGAAGAAGGAAAGAGTAAATAGGAAGCCCTTGAAACAAACCACTTGAAAGTTACTAAATAGTGAAACTAGTAGGTAAGAAATGCCCCTTTCCTGAATCGGTTTGTGGCAAGAGAATCCCTGGCTGGAATGTGGGTCTCCTCTGCCTGTGCCCCATGCTGTTGTCATTGCTGCTCAGAAAACAACTTTTGTTGCTCTTAAGAAGTGTCAGCCTCAAAGCCTCAAAGAGTGTCTGTCCAGCACTATTGATTTTCTACACTCTGCTGCATGTGATAGGGAGTACCAACCTTACGCTGAACCTGATGCACGCTCTGCAGGCAGGAAAATTGTACATTTCAGATGAACACACACAAAGAAACCCACAAAACCTAAACCCCAGCCCTCCTCACTTCTCTTTCAGAAAATTAAGTTTCCAACAAATACCAGGGAATCCTGATGGGTTAGATGTTTATGCACTGTTCTGTGTGTAAAGCACTTTTTCTGGCAAGTATGATCTAGTGATTTATATTGATGTGTCTCACTTTTTAATAAATATAATAAAGTTCCTGTTTGATGCCAGCGAATTGGACTGCCATCTATTTTTCAGATAATGAATCAGAAAAAAGAAAATATTAAAACATAACGCTGAATTTTTATAGTCCTGTCCTAATGTTCTTATTTTAGATGTAGTTCGCAGGATCTCGCAGGGTGGTGTTCTGCTACAGGAGAAAATCATTTAGCGTTGCATCCCTAAGAGAAAAAAGTCAGGCAAAGGAACCAAGAGACCTGCGTGGTTGAGCAGGGAGCTTCTGAAAAAGCTCAAGTGGAAGATGGAAGCTTACACTGAGTGGAAGAAGGGACTTACCACTTGGGAAGATTACAAGAATGCCGTTAGAGTATGCAGGGATGAAACAAGGAAAGCCAAGGCCTCCTTGGAATTAAACCTGGCAAAGGATGTCAAAGTCAACAAGAAAGGTTTTTTCAAGTATGTTGGAGGCAAAAGGAGAACTAGAGAAAATGTGGGCCCGCTGTTGAATGAGACAGATGCCATGGTGACAGAGGATGCAGAGAAGGTGGAATTGCTGAATGCCTTCTTTGCTTCAGTCTTTGCTGCTCAGGCCAGCCCTCAGGAGTCCCACACTTCAGAGGAAACAGAGAAAGTCTGGACAAAAGAAGGCTTCCCCTTGGTTGAGGAAGACCAAGTTAGGGAACAGTTAAGTAAACTGGATACCCGCAAGTCCATGGCTCCTGATGGGATGCACCCATGAGTGCTGAGGGAGCTGGCAGAAGTCATTGCTGGGCTGCTCTCCATCATCTTTGAAAGGTCCTGGAGAACAGGCGAGGTGCCTGAGGACTGGAGGAAAGCCAATGTCATCCCAGTCTTCAAAAAGGGCAAAAAGGAGGAATCAGGAAACTACAGGCTGGTCAGCCTCACCTCCGTCCCTGGAAAGATGATGGAATGGCTCATTCTGGGTGTCATCTCAAAGCATATGGAGGAAAAGAAAGCTATCAGAAGTAGTCAGCTTGAATTCACCAAGGGGAAATAATCTCTGACTAACCTGATAGCCTATCCATTGGCATGACTGCATGGATAGATGAGGGGAAGGCGGTGAATGTTGTCTACCTTGATTTCAGCAAGGCTTTTGACACCGACTTCCACAGCATCCTCATAGGTAAGCTTAGGAAGTGTGGATTAGAAGAATGGACAGTGAGGTGGATTGAAAACTGGCTGAATGACAGAACTCAGAGGGTCGTGATTAGTGGCATAGAATCTAGTGGGAGGTCCACAACAGCTGGTGTTCCCCAGGGGTCAGTACTGGATCCAGTCCTCTTCAATATATTCATCAATGACCTGGATGAAGGGATGGAATATACCCTCCCAAAACTAGGAGAGGTGGCTGACACACCAGAAGACTGTGCCGCCACACAGTGAGACCTTGACTGAACCTGATGAAATTCAACAAGGGGAAGTGTCGAGTGCTGTACCTAGGGAGGAATAACTCCATGCAACAGTACAGGTTGGGAGCTGACCTGGTGGAGAGCAGCTCTGTGGAAAAAGTCTTGGGAGTCCTGGTGGACAGCAGGCTGACCATGAGCCAGCCAGCAATGTGCCCTTGTGGCCACGAAGGCCAATGGCATCCTGGGGTGCATCAGGAAGAATGTGACCAGCAGGTCAAGGGACGTCATCCTCCCCCTCTACTCTGCCCTGGTGAGGCCCCATCTGGAGTACTGTGTCCAGTTCTGGGCTCCCCACTCCAAGAAGGACAGGGAACTGCTGGAGAAGGTACAGCAGAGGACACAGATGATTAGGGGCCTGGAGCATGTCCCTTACAAGGAAAGGCTGAGAGACTTGGGTCTTTTTAGTCTAGAGAAGAGAAGACTGAGGGGGGATCCAATCAACACATATAAATACTTAAAGGGTGGGTGTCAGGAGGACAGGGACAGCCTTTTTTCAGTGGTGCCCAGTGACAGGACAAGAGGAAATGGGCACAAACTTGAACACAAGAAGTTCCACCTAAACATGAGGAGGAACTTCTTTACTTTGAGGGTGGCAGAGCACTGGAACAGGCTGCCCAGGGAGGTGGTGGAGTCTCCTTCTCTGGAGACATTCAAAACCTGCCTGCACATGTTCCTATGCATCCTGCTCTAGGTGGACCTGCTCTGGCAGGGGGACTGGACTAGATGATCTCCAGAGGTCCCTTCCAACCCCATATCATTCTGTCATTCTGTCATTCTGTGATTGTATGGAAAAAAAAAATATCTCTTTGCACCTTCCTCAGTCTGATCAGAAGAAAAAGATTCTTTACAAGGATTGATTTGTTATCACAAACTCTCATAAGCAATAGTTTAGAAATTAGACAGTCTCACATGGATGATAAAACAGTAGAGTTGGTTGCTTTGTATGTATGTTGTGAAAGGGGGAAAAAAAAAGGTTTTCCCCAGATAAAAAGCTGTGCACCTTGTGCCTATACTGACATTTAAGCAACATGGGTGGGACTCAGAAAAGGGATTTTGTTCCTCACACTGTATATGGTATACAATGACAAAAATGTAGAACATTTCAATTCTTGGCAAAGCACATCCAATTAGTGTAATAGAGCATAGAGCTTCAGATTCCCCTTGAATGAGCTCAGGCCTTATGACAAGTAATTGATTGCCTACTGCAGGAATATGGATTACTTTCAAGAAACACTTCAATACAATTTGAAAGTAATTCTGTTGAACTGTAGTAAGGCCTTGTCTGCAGAGAGTGAGTTTTTGGGAAACAGGAAATATATTTTTCAGACTGTCTGAGTGCAAAATTGTGAATCAGGAAAGAAATCTCTAGCTGTGAAAAGGCTGAGCTCTTGAGTCTATATGAATACTCTGTTCAAGTGGCTCCTGTAACAGACAAATTGGTACAAATCAGACCAAGCAAGTGGTCTGTGAACACTCTGTCCCAAGAGATGTGGTAAAGAACAGGGGAGAAACACTGGAAAAGAGATGCAAAAGACCCATACTATCCTGCCTGGAGTGGTGAGAATAACACTGCTGACTTCACTGCTGAATGTCGGAAAAGTTGAAAAGCCAGTTCTAGAGCTAGGTTTTGTCTTAGTAGCTAAGCAATAAAAAAGCCAAGTGTACTTCATAGTAGTTATTTCAAGAAATTAATTTGTGAAACGAGCCATAAGACTAATAGCATGAACCACCTGAGAAGTGTAAGAAGCTGTGACAGATTAGCTGCTTGGACTGTTTTGCTGCTCCTTTCAGACAAATGAGCTTTAACTAGAAATTTAACTTCTACTCTTACTAACTGTAATAGATGTGAAGTCTACTTGGACTTTTCTCTGCATTACTGATACTGGTCTTTGAAGCCCAGAAGGCAGGAGACGGGTTAATTAAGATATTTCTGCTTCCCTTTCTCATTCAGAAGTTCTCTATTTTTATTTAGAGATCAAAGTCTCTATTTTTTGTGTGTGAGAGATATGGTTGAATTTGTTTTCAAGCCTTTCCCATACTAAATGGTTATACCAGCTTTTTTTTTCCCCAGGTGCATCTTGCCCTGTAGTAACATGCAACATCCTCAATTTTGCAGCAGTTAATGGCTCTTGTTGCCTTTGCTCATTCACAATGACAGTTTTACTGCCAATTACTATTATCTGTTGCTGCTTGAATTCTTGCTGTGTGGTACACTGTTTCTATGCATTTGTTACTTCTTTGTTTTACAACACATGGAAGTGCTGTAAAAGTCACCAGCAGCTGGACTGAAGCAGTAACAATAGACTGCCAGGATGGAAACTGGCAGGTGATTGTACATATGGAAAGCAACTCCAGAAAACATAATGGGCATAAAGCTCCTATTTGAAGGGGTTTTTTGTCTGTTTGCAATTTTTTTCTTAAATCCTATCATGAATAGTTCATGTTGTAGAAAATACACTTGTTTCATCAAGATCATTCACTGTTAATGGCTACTTTTCTCCAGTCTATTGGCATTCAACAGAGGCCTGTCTTATACTTCCTGTCTAATCTCCAGCAACAGAAGTCCTGAAAGAGGCAGAATGTGAATACAAGCAGCACAATGAGGCTGTGATGTTTCCTGAAGATTTGAATAAGCCTTTACGGACCTAAAGCAATGTAGTTGTCTCTTTGGTTCAGATAACTTACCTAGCGAGATATGCCATGAGAGTTAACTTCTTTCCCAGTAGGTTGCCTGTGCTAAACTTTGCATATGGATGGCCCTTGACTGGATAGTCAGTTGACTACATGATTTGCACAGCCATTTCTATTTGTATCTAGATATCTGAAATGATTTAACAACTATATATTAAATGCACTTGAATTTAAATTTTTCATGTTTAGTAATATAAACATAGTAATATAAGACTCCTGTTGTTCATTGCCTTTAGAAAAAGTGGCAGTTGCCAGCCAAATGGAAAAACTCAACTAGTCTTTTACAGGTAGTGTTACAGTCAGGAGCTGAGAGTCTAGCTGATATGTAAATGTGTAACTAAAAGGATTAAGGGCACCTTTCACAAATATGAGCAAAAACAAACAGTGAAGAATACCATCAGAAAGATCCGGTTTTCAAGCCTGCTAAATAAATGGAGGAGTTGCAAAAGCTTCTGCATTTACCTTCCTCAAACCACTCAAAGAGTTATCAGTGCAAACCAGCCATACTAGTTGAACAGAATAATGCTCCAAGTCAAGGCCTCATATGGAAAGAACAACCAACAATTCACTGAAACTTCACTCCTGAGTGACCACTGAACACCACTAGGGACCACCCAAGACCTTCCATGAAGCCACTAATGAACTTAATGTGCATGTGCTGGGGTGATGTGAATATTTTAATAAGTTGTGGGAAATGTAATGACTATGCATATTCTGTATAGATATAAGTCTCTGTGACTCTCACATTCAGTGCACATGTTGGGTGGAGAGATCCCCCATGTCCCCGGCGCTGAATAAAAGAATGCCTGCTTCTTAAGACTACGTTGGTGTTAAGGAGTTTATTCCCGATTTTGGTGATAGTAGCTTTATTCTGCCAGCCTGTAACTAACTTTAAAATAAAATAAATCTTTTCTATTTAGGAGCTACTTTCTCCAGCCACATGGTTTGTGTTAGATTAGGGAGTTCATACTGGCTGCCAAGTTTCATAAAAGTCAATGTAATTCTTTTTTAACCAACGGAGTTGAAACCCCCAACTTATAATAGCAGTTGGAAGCCCTTATTGGAAAAAAGCCTTACTTGCCAGAGGGTTTAGATAAGCATGAGGGAGCTGAAAATCAACAGTATCCATGAATTTATATCTGATTTGTAAAGTGGGGCTGGTTTTTTTTCAAATTACTACTGAAAATGCCTAAATTTAAAAGCTTCAGCTAGCTCAGATTTTGAGCCTCAGCCAATTGTACTTTTTAAGTTTTGGTTTATTCCTAGTGAACTTTCATTGCAGCTAGTAGTTGGCTGTTTACCAGTGGGCCCAGTAATGGAAGTTGGCTTGCATTTCTCTAGAAAGCTCAGATTTTCTTTCTCAGCTGAGTCTTTTCTAAGTCCTTCATGAGGAAACTCTGTCACTCATTTCTAATGTCCAGCATTTGAATATTTCAATCCAAATCTGTAGTAGTTTCAATACATCTTACTTTCTAAAGAAAAAAAAAAAAGTAGAAGGAAAATTCTCTGCATTACTTAACCGAACTTTTTAAATTCAAAGGTTATTTTAACCCTGAAATGCATGTCTTCCTAGTGTCCTGTTCATTCAGCTTGAGAAATTCAACATTTACACAGAGAAACATTCTTTTCTACATTTTTTTTTTTAAGTAAACTACCATTATTGAAATATTAGTAGTGCATTTAACTCTATCATAATTTGGAAGAGATGAGAAAATCAGTGAAAATTTGTCTTGATCCACCCCCTCTTCCCCGCCTCCCCTCAAGCCCCGGCATTTTGTGGTATCTTGTAAATCTCAATTTTTGTGCACAATTACTGGCCTTATGCCTCCTTGTTCTTACAAATTGAAGACTTGCATCATGCACTTAACTGTATTTTACAAGCCAAAGAACTGGCACGGTTTTGGCAGCTTAGTCTGTTAGAAAACTAGCATGCAGCCAATTTAAAATTATTCTAATTTTTCGTCTTTAGATGAGGCTAAACATCTCTCCAAATGGAAAGCAAAACTTCCTTTCCACTGTCTGAGGAAAGAACAGAGTGGGACTACTGCCTGCCTTACAAATTTAAAAAATCTAGCTTCGGAGCTCTAAACCCACACTGTATAGAGTTACTCTAAATCCAGAGGTCTGCCCAAAACAGTAAAATGGGATTGTTACTAAGTGTCGTGCTAAACTGGGATTCTGATAGATAAATCCCGATCTCTAACATTTCTTCATGTTCAGAGTACTTCATTAAAAGTACTCTGAAATAGTTTCAGAAAGATAAATACTACATAGAAAGCAACTTTTAAAAACTAATATTGAAAAGTATAAAATGACATTAGTTTGCCACATTCCAAACACATTGGTATTTTTTTCAGAAAGTTGTCTTGTAGATTTCCAATTGTATATACAACTTATCTATTTACATGCTGGTGTTGTTGATTATGATATTATTGTTATAGTTGATGATGATGATTATTATTATTATTTACTATTGTATTACATCTAAAAAATAAAGTATAAAATTTGGGGGAGTCAAAAGTCTAAGTTGTAGCTGCTGTCACAGAGAAAAGTTTGACTTGAGATATTTTTGTCTGGAAAAAACTACTCTTTTTCTGTATGTCTGAAAAGATTTATTTGAAACCCATGTATTGTTAGGGATGAAACAAAATGATGTTTTAAATAAGTGCAATAAAATGTGTCCTTTCTGAGGAATTTATAAGAATAACTAAAGAAAATACAAGCCACTTACCTTCCCACCTAGTTGTACCTGAAAAGAATTTTGAGTGTGATCTTTTCTTGGAAGTATATTTAGAGAAGGCCAGAGAGGGAAAGGAATGGTACTGAGGGGGGACTGTTGATACCCATAGTGAGACATCTCCCAGTGCCTTTGCTCTTAAATGCAAACACAATGCAGGGATCCTTGTGGAAGCAAAACCAGGGGAGTACCCCTTGTAACCGTTTCCTCCACTGCTCCCAGCAACATATCATTCAACTCAGTATTTCTTGTGCCAGTGAGAACATCTCTCTCTCTCCCTCATTCCTTTCCTCCCTCCCTCCCTCACACACACACACACACACAGGTGGGCTTTACAGCATGCCGAGGGCACTTTGGACATAAATTGCTTTGGCTGGGGCTGTTCCTGCCAAAGTAAATGAAACAGGAGTCAGGGGGAGGGATGCCCTTCAGGTATTCTCCTTTTATAAATAACTGCGGTATGGCTTGACCTTAACTCAGATGTGTAACATCTGAGGATGTTAGGATGTAAGGAGAGGTGGTCTATTAGGAATGATGGTGCCTGACTGTTTAAACTTGATTTTAATGACAGCTAAGGGGCTGTGATTTTTTTGAGGATATAGATTCTGGAGCTTGATAGAGCAAAATTCTAGCTCCCTACAAAGAGATGCTTGGTAGGCAGTATCACTTCGGGGATGGTATGCATTATTACTTTTGGGATAAGTGCCACATGTTTAAAAGTTATGGAGTTCTATTACAATTCATCTAATGTGGTTGTAGATTTGCTGAGGAAAGGAAGGTGGGTAGTGTCTATTTGTTTCTTCCGTGGCAGTGAGTATTCTTTACATCATTACAAATGGTGTATATAAATGTCACGTGTAAAATATTGTTCACTGCTCTTCAGTTAACTCTCAGCCAACTGCTCTTCAATTAGTAAGTCATGTTATTTCTCATCCCTGGATGGGTAAAACTGTTCTAGCAAGACATTTAATAGCATGAAATCAATATTATAAAATTATATTTGAAATTGTTTCCCAAATTTTGCTCTCTACACTTGAAGATTTGTACTTTCAGTGTCACCCAGTGATTCAGAAAATTGTATGTGGCTGAGACAAAACTTAATTAAGCATCTCAGACATGCTCAAGTCTATTCTGCCTTATAGATCCACAAGTAGGAAGAATGATTTTCCCCTTTCCAAATGGTAGAGTGCTTTCTAGAAGGAGGCAACCATAAAATAATGTCGTATTCAGTAGGTTTAAATAGGAGTCCAAATGGGACCCGGTTTTGTGATATATATGAGAGCAGGCACTGGGATGCAAGCACAAAATACGCTCTTACAGATTTCACACTTCAATCTTACTGTCAATGGTGTACCACAGCATTCCTGTGCAGCTCTATGGGTCACAGTCTACCAGTGGAAACATTCTGGGACCTAATTGTTTCATATCAAACATCTTAAAAATGACAGAATGTAGATTTTAATAGTACATGCAGGGCAGAAAAAATCTGGAATTTAATGAGTGGTGTCATTTAAAAGTTTAATTAAATGTTAATGTTAGTAAAAGTAACTGTTAGTTAAATGTTACTATAGAAAATCCCACCAAAGACAAATGAATGTTTTTCAGCCTTTAGTTGTAGAACGAGAACAATTGCTGGGTACATGCCATAGCATTTGGTCATGCGTTCAATTCTCTGCATTACTTAGTCAGTTCCTTTAACAGTAAGAGTACCTTTCTAGCTCTTTTCACACTGCCATTGTGTATACTATGATTTTTGACAATGGACTGTAAAATCCACCTGTTAGATGGGTACAAGTGAATATACTTGTAAATATTTCAACTTAAGAAGCAACCCTAGATAAAATGACAAGGTTGTACCCAGAGCAAACTATGCCATGCCAATTCTGACAATTTTGTGGGTGTGTCTGTCTCCTTTATCAGAAATTGCTATGAACTGAGCTTAGGTGGGTAGGTACTGATGTTGGGTATCACCCTGTAACCGATGTGAATTGAATAGTTGAGCAAACAGTTCTCCCAAAAAAGATGTCTAAGCTGTAAAGCCCACAATCAGGTGGCTTTACCTCCCAAATGATCTGAGCAGAATGATGAAAGATTGAATAAACCATGGAAGTTAATATAACCTCAATACTAGGAATAAATTTGCTTTTGACCAGGTGTGATGGGTTGACCTTGGCTGGCCACGAGGTGTCCATGCAGGCCACTCTATCACTCCTCTGCCTTAGCAGGACAGTGGGGAAGAAAATAAGATGAAAAAACCTCATGGGTCAAGACAAAGGCAGTTTTATAAAGCAAAAGCAAAAGCCACATTTGGAAGCAGAGGAAAGCAAAAGATTTATTCTCTACTTCCCATTGGCAGGTAATGTCCAGTAAAGTAGGCCTCAGATCACTTAGCAGTTGCTCCAGAAGACAAACACCTTAATAACGAATGTCCCTCACCCCTTTCACTTTTCTTTTATTGCTGAGCAGACATCATCTGGTATGGAATATCCCTTCCGTCAGTTTGGGTCAGCTGTCCTGGCTATTTCCCCTCCCCAGCTCTTGCCCATCCCAGCCTACTGGCCTTTGGGTGTGCGAGGTGGGTGGGCTGGAGGACAGCCTCAATGCTGGATGGGCGCTGTAGCCAAAACTTTGGTGTGTTATCAACACCTTTCTAGCTACAAATACAAAGCACACCACTATCAGGGCTGCTATGTGAAAAGTAATCTCCAGTCCCACCAGATCCAGTACAACAGCTACGCCCAATACAGTAGTGAGTCAGTGGTGGGAGTTTTGTTTGAACCAGTTTTGTTTTAGTTTTCACCCTCCTAGTTTTGTGAAAGATTAATTCTCCCAGGCAGTTGAGACAGATTCCTAGACAATCCAAAAAGTAATTGAAGCCTGTAATATTCATACACCTTTAAAGGAGGGGTAGAGGAGGTGGATTGGATATAATGGAAAGTATTAGCTGAAAATGTTTTCTACCTGCATTACTTGGAGTAGTATAATACTGCAACAGGCTGCAGTATAGGGAAGAATGAGTAGATCCATATTCTGGAGTCAAACATACCACACTGTAAGTGAGCAAGCTCTGCTATTTCCCTGAGAGTAACTGCAAGAGCATATGAAAATTACAGCAGTAACTGAAGAAAGTCTTTGTAATATGATGATATCTGGACCAAATTGGTATCTAATTGTACAAACATAATACTGTCCATATGCATGAATACTGAAATAATCTCCAAGCAATGCAAATGCAGTCTACATTCAGCAGAGCAGGAGGACCACAGTGTGTACTGGAATCTAGAGCTGTAGAGGAACCTTTCAGCTGGTGGGAGTTGCAGGGTCAAGCCAAAAATGCTGACCTCTTTGGAATAAGAGTCAGTGATCTGCATGTTTTTCTATAGAAAATGCAAGAGTAGGGGGAAAAATTAGTATCTGAAAGAGACTGAAAATTAAGGGGAAGCAAAATACTACCTAACATGAAAAACATTCGTAGAGGACCTAATCTAATATTTAGCTTCCCAAGTTGTGTCCAGAGCATAGCTATTTTGGTCTCTCATGCAGCCAGAAAGGGCTTTCACAGTTTTTCTCAGTGGGAGCTGTCAAACTGGCCTTAATAAAATCTGCTAGCTACTCCCTCCCAACATAGAATTATATCCTCTAACATGTGACCTGCTACGATCATGTTGAGCCAAAAAAGTTCGGAAAACTCATTGGGCTGAATTCACTAATGTGATTTTGACAGGATTGGCCAATCAGAATACTGATGGCCCCTCCCTCCCCCCTCTTCAAAGAGAGGAGAGGAAGAGATAAAGTGATTTATGACTTTAAGGAAAAACTAAACTACTTTAATGAAAATATTAATAAATAATGAAATAATAAATAATAATAAGAAAATTAAGAAAAAAAAGAAAAAATTATACAGCATATACAAAACCATAACAAGTTCCGAGGATGACAATCACATCACCAGCAGGCACAGGGAAAAGTCCCAGGCTGGACTTCGTGACGGACAGGAGCTGGATTCCAGATCTGGAGTCAGGAATGCACAGATCGGGATCAAAGGTGGATGAACAGACAGGGTCCTCCTCGGATGTCAGCCATTGAAGAAAGAAGAGTTGACCCTTTGATCCCTCAGCTTTTATACTGAGCATGATGCAGATGGGATGGAACACCCTGTTGGTGAGTTTTGGGTCACCTGTCCTGTCCGCTTCTCCCTACAGGTGTGACCCCTCTACACTTTTATGCTTCCGACCCTCCAATGGGGCAAATAACGAAGTTAGCTGACCTTGCTTATTATAGCAATAAGTATAAGCAAGAGCCTCTCTGCATACCATTCTTTAGTATAATCAGGTCTTATCACTGTCAGAGTGAACAGTTTCTGAACAATATGCTGTTAATTTCAGAGTTTAGTTAGTTAGAAGACACCCAGCTAAAAAGTAAAAGTACTGAATAGAAAATTGGTTCTGTTTTACCCCAAACCAGGAAAACTAACTACCCTTTTCTGCAACAGAGCAAGCAAGTGCTTATCCCAAAGATGAACACTGTGCCTTTTTACCCTACTCCCTTTAGCTCCAGAGAGTAGAACGGGAACTAGCCTGTTAATCTTTTTTTTCAGATAAATCAGTCTTTTGATGTGTAGTGTTACCTTCTTGTACCAGTAGTGAATTGCTTTAATGGGAATGAAAGCCAGCGCTGCTGATGCCAGTTCTGCTGGCATGAATGTGAACGAATAAGGGGCCTTCAGAGCATGTGCTTACCCATGGGAGATCAGGAAACAGGGAAGACTGGGTGCTGTAGTCATGACAGCAAGGGTTTAGTGTTGAGCTGGCTGGGCAGCAGCTAGTGCTACATCTGTATTTAAAAAAAGCCTAAATCTCCCAAAGATATAGCAGCATTGAGATGTCAGTACCTCCTCTGGTACATCTGCTCTCGAGCCCTAAACAGCCAAGTACATCCTGGAAGACTAAAGTGACTGATGCCATCTAAGCTGTTATCAGAGACAAGACCGTAATACCCAATCACTCTGACTATTTGTAGTTATCTGCATATGCATCAGCAAAGTTGTACCGTCTTCCTAAATTTGTAATAAAGTGTTCCCTACAAAACTATTGCAAACAGATTGCAGTGGTTTATTTCTGGTGAGCAATGGTGCCATTATCCTAGCAGAGGGAAATCTGCAGATATTACAGAATCACAGAACGGTAGGGGTTGGAAAGGACCTGCAGAGATCATCTTGTCCAACCCCCCTGCCAAAGCAGGTTCACTGGCTATTGGCAAAGCAGGTTCAGTTTTACAGAAGTAAAACCAGCTTGTTGTCATAAATATACAGGAATTAGTGAAGGCCTTTCTTTTACATTATATGACTGCAGACAATGATTAACTAATGTTATTGCTTAGTATGCATGAAGAGATGTTTGTTTTTAAGCTGTACATCCAAGAATGGGCCACTATATACATTAGTGATGTAACTTGTTTTTCTATAAAAATTAAGTTAGTTTTTGTAAGCTATTTAAACTTTTAAGTTCTGGATAGAAGCAAGATATATTGGTTGGGATTTTTTTCTTCTTTAGATATTTTATGTGTGCCAGAAGTTAACAGATCTTCACAAAAAAAACCCCAAAGAAGATATGCTTTAATATATTAAAAGCATCAGGCTTTACTGAAAGGGATACATGCTACTTAATGACAATACTCTTGGTGCTTAACAGAAAGTTCTGACCTTTACAGTAGCAACTGGGACATTGCCAGGCAAATGATCATAGCATAGACATAGCTATACTGACAAAACTGTACATGATAATGGTAATGTAAAGGGTTTTTTTTTGTTTTGTTTTGTTTTTTTTTAAATTACTCATCTCCTGCAGAAACAAGAGAGAACAATGTAATGGTACCTCCATAAGGGGATTCTGCTGATGTACCTATGTTGGCCAGTGACAGGAACTCCAGATGTCTGAGCAATGTTTTAAGCGACAGAAGTTTGTAACGCAAAACTAACCATGTGAAAACCAGAGATTCCTGATTAGTCATAAGGGTGAAGAAGAATAATTATTGACTACTGTTATTGAATGTATAGGAACTGGGACATAAATCACCACTACTGAGTGGCTTAAGATTAATTTGGTCTCATGTTGTAAAGGATAAAAGGTCTGGTAAACAGTATCCAGCATCAAGTTGGAATTATTCTAAAGTGAGAGGAAGTAAGACATTCGCAGAAGCAAACAACCATAGATTCCTACCCAATTTACTGCGCAAGTCTCCTTGGCTTTCTGCACAAGACCTTGCCACAGAGTTGCACTCCAGAATTTGAATTTTCATTTTAATACTGATGTTTCTGCAAAGTAAAAATAAATATGTGAGAAATTGAGCCAGATGCATACTTCTACTTAAGGCCCAAGAGCACTGACTCACCGTCACAAGGAACTTCAGCTCCAGTGGTTGGTGTCTCTTCCTCCCTCCAGCCTGCACCAAAGGCTATTGTTCCCAACACTGCAGGAGCAGACAAAAAGAATATGTATCTGCTGCTTATTCTCCTCCGCTAAGATCATCAGCAATTTATTCATGTCAGGCTGAAGTAATGGTAGGATGTGCCATCCTCACTCTAGAAACTGTGGGTCCATGGATATCTGACCCCAGAGCAAAGCTGCTGCTTTTTCTTTTCTTATTTAATAGTTATTTTAACCGTAGTCAGTTATTTGATTTGATTAACGTGTGGCTTTAGAAGCAGCCTCACAAACTTCACAACTACCAAAACTGGGGGAGAACATGGCAGAGAGAAGAGGCCAGAGGACAGGGAGGCAGGAGCTGCTTGCATCAGTTTTGCAAGGAAACATCTGTATCTCTGTAGCCAGCAGCAGTGCAGGGAACAGTATTGGTTGGGGAGGGGGTGGCTGGGATGACAGGAGCTGCTTCTGTGACGGCAGCTGAGCCTCCTGCAAGTATAGTTAAATGATGTTTGTCTAGTCAGCATGTGAACCCCATCATTTGTCTTGAGGATGAACTAACTCATCAGTCCATAGCAATTTGTGTCTCTAGTCAGCTGTTTTGCAGAGTAGCCTGTTAATCTTCCTAGCCCCATTCACAAGTGCTGCCTTAGGTGTTAAACTGCTTCCATGTATCTTGAACTCAGAAACCTGGTGGTTTTGAGCACCACCTTTATGATTTCTATGTTAAAGTGCCCATCATCAGTACATAAATCTGCACTGAGCTAAAAATATATATGAAGAAAAGACCACTGAAACAAATTTCATCATTGTATGCTCCATGTAAAGAGCTCCATATAAATTCCGTTTTTAAGTGTTTGAAGTTCTATCCTGTAATGCTGGGGTGACTTTTAGTCTTCTTAAGCAATTTGACTTTACTCCTGAGACCTTGATAATACAGCAAAACTTTGTACAGAGCCCTCTGCCAACCCAAATTCCCAAATCTGTGTGTCTAGGAAGTTTGTCTGTCATGTAAATGCTGACGTGCTTTTACATAGAGATGGCTTTTTCCTGAAGCCTGTTATCTGACCTCCATAACAGGGCATACTGTATGTATGTACTTATATATAATTAAGGATAAACACAAACAACTCCTGACTTTGCATATATGCCAAGTATGTGTGTTGTCCTTTTAAATTGCTGGTCTACACTGTACGGGTGATGAAGATGCCAAGTTCTATGCAACTACTCGTGGGAAAACATCCTGTTTCTGCATAACCTGGGAAGACCTGACTATTAAATTATCCAAAAATGGGCTACAGATGGGTGAAGGGACAGGAGGATTTTACACCTAATGAGAAAACCATTGCCAGGCTAAGGCATTATAGTGTAAATTCCTTTTGCTAGTGTCTGAATCTTTTGGATAGAATACTGAATGCTCCACATTCATTGTCAGGAAACAAGCTGTTATGCTGTGTGGCAGTACCACAAAAGTTATCCAAAATGTGCACTTGAAGATACAGAAGCTAGGTTACAAGCCTTCCTAACTCACAGTGCTGCCAAAAGCTTTGGTTTATCTGTAAAAGGAATGAGTGCAGTGTTACCACTAACACTTATACATGGTTCCATAACATAACCTTCTGCTGTCCTGGACAATGCCTTTATCTGATCAGCAATTGAATCCAATCTGTGAGTGCTGGGTCAGCAGGTTAATTGGAAATTTGTGACTGGTTTGATGATTCAGGAAAACTAGAGTGATGTCTCATAGGTTTGTATTTGTAAGACAGAGGTATGTTGAGGTCAGTAAGTCAAAGGACTCAGAGAAGCATCCCCAAATTGTTTCAAGTCCTGCGTCAGCACAGCACTGTTACTATTTAGCATTTTGAGATTTATTGCCAACAGGAAACTTTTAAAACAAAGACCCCTGGGGCTTGTGATTGTACAATTCTAAACAGCATAACAATATGTTTTGTAGCTTTTATCACTCTTTTGCCATGAGTTAGCAAACTGCAGTTTTGGGAGGTTTGCTTCCTCAGAATGATTTAGGACAGGGCATTTGAGTTACAGAGCTGCTCAGAAGCCATAAAGAGAGTTATCTGTATCAAAAGAAAGAACCAAAAGGAAAGGGCTTTGCTTGGGCAGACATCTCATTCTGTTGCTTTCCTCATGCTGCTGCTACTGCTGCTACTGTTAGCCCATGTTCCAGGCTAACCATGAACCAACAGGTTCCTTCTGCAAAGTGATTTGCAGCTCCCATAGCTGTTGCAGCATGTAATTCATTGTTTCTGGCACATCTTCTCCAGCTGTTCCTTGGCAAGAGCCTACCTCTGGTGCTGCTGGCGGTTCAGTCTTTAGCGAAATGGTTGAAGCGGGTATGCTCTTGGAAAGGCATATATAATGATAGTCCAGGCAGTCCCTTGGTGGTAGCTTTAGGCAAAAAAATGGACAGTGTATGTATACCCAGTCCACATTTTGTGCTCTTGCTATTCCATGGAACACAATAATGTTTCCAAATTTTTGTCTCTCTTCCATTAAACAAAAATATTTTAATTGTTTTTACAAGCTTCTAGGATGTTCTTTTTCAAAACTTTAAAATATATATAAAGTCTTTTTCTTTAAATTTATCTTCCTTTTTCTGTATGGGTTATTAACTTTGGTTGTCTTTAACACCATGAGGTACCATAAATTGTTTGAGGACTAAACACATTCATATTGAGAAGCAAAGTTCTCCTCTTTGCTACCAAGGTTCCTGCCTCATGCTAGGGTAAATTCTTCATTCTTCAGGCTATATCAAGTACAAAGGAGGGAAAAAACTCCTGTGGTGTATGCAAAGACAAATGGTTCCTTTAAGTCAGATGCCTTACCCAGTTTTCTCCCTGTAGCACTTCCATGCTTCAGAGCAGTAACTACAAGGGAAAATGTTTCCAGTGCATGTTCCATGCTATGACATGCTTTATTTTTCAGTAACTGAAGATGGAAGAAGATGTAATTCTTGCTACCTGCAAAGCTTGCTCCATAGCTTTTGGCTGTTCTGGAGTAAGCCTGTTTCCTGTCCCTGTGGAATAATTCCTAAAATATAATTTTTATTAAAAATATATAGCATTGTTCACACATTAAGGAAAGGTATAAAATCGAAACGTTTCCAGAGTGGAACACAGCAGCAGCTGGTATGCAAGGAATCCGCTACATCTATGACTGCCTGAACAATATTGCTTGCAAAAGCAACACGGAGGATGGAGTGGAGTGAAGATCCCACGGCCAAGCTCTGTGATTACGCAGCAGAATGGGAATAAGGTGATCCAATGGAACTGATAAAGCGGCATGCTTGCTACGCTGAACCAACAGTCTGTCAAATTTTGATGAAATGCTGTCCTTTGTGCAAACTTTGCTCATTATAACGTCATTATAATACCAAAACACACCTCCAGCCCGAAGGCTACCCACCTCCAAGGTGCAACCACTCCTTCTTGAGTCTGTGCCCTGAATTTTTTGTAAACTCTACCTTCAAATCCGAGGTGAGAGAATTTTACACCAATCATAATAAAGGTATTTATGACTAGAGTCACTCAAACTCCACCTTGAAGGTAAAAAATATAAAAATAACCCAAGAAAGGGGGGATGCTAGGGAAGACACCATCGTAAACGAGTCAGGGAGGACCCCATCACGGACTGCCTCTGACTCCCAGGACCAGTCGACGGGCTGAGCCTTTCTTCCCCGCCATAGGGACGCCTGTGGGTAAGAGTTAGGCTATACCAAGTGCTTCCTCGGGGAACTTAGAAATCTCTGTAGAGGGTTGCCTGTTACATTTATAGCCAGGCTGTATTGTTTGTAACTTTGTCGCGCGCTTTGTACCATTAACGGTTTTTCTTTTACTTGCACGTGCTTTGCAGACAGTGTACTTATCACCGGCAAACCATAAGAACCTTTGTATCTGTTGCTTAAATAAACTGCACTGCTTAAGCAGCTAGCTGTTTTGGTTTCTCACTGAACGCGACCAGACACTGAAGTGCGGCCGTGCTAGCTCGTGAGCACGGCTAGACTGAAGGTGCAGTCCACTATTAGTGTATCCAGAATCATGATAGTTTAAAATATATTAAACATGACTGGATTGATAGTGGTGAATTGGGCATCACTCAGAATTTAAACCCAGCCGCCCCCAGACTCTCACCTCGGTGAGGACTGTTAGAACGCAAGGGGTTTTATTTTCTGCCAAAACTATTTTGCCTCTTCATGCAACAGTCCCCTCCTTAACATTTCTTTAAATCAACAGTTTCTGCTAATTCTTAGGTGTTGTGTCATATTTGGTTAGCAAAAGGGAAAACAGATTTAATTCTGTTGAATTAGATTTTTCTCTGATAAGTTTTGTGTACAGGAAAAAAAAAGGGATCTTCTGCCTTCATTGTCAGAAATCTCTGTTCAGGGATACTAAAAAAATTTACTGTTAAAAATTATCTCAATTTTTGGAAGACAGTATATGCTCTGTGACAAGAATTAATTGCTGTTGGGGTAAAACATATTTAATATTCCCATTTTTATCTTTCATGATGAAAATAAATGGTCAATTTTTACCAGTGCTGCTGGGAATTCGCAGTAAAAGACAATTTAGGGGGAAAACATCACTGTTCCTTCACCTGTTGTCCATGAGTTTAACCCAGAATGTTGATATATTCACCCATCAAGATAGGTGACTCCATTATTGCTTGGGTTTTCTGACCCATGTTCTTTTAATTAGTTGCCGCATAGGAACCAGACACCCAAACAGCTGATCCTCAGGAATTCTGTCATTACCAAATGCCACAGGGTCATTTCTTGCCAATAAAGCGGCAAATCTAGTAACTTAATGTATCTCAAGACTTACAGAAGCTTTCTTGATGTTGGTAAAATGCAAATTTTTCACTAGTTTCTGAGTTACAGCTAATAAAATTAGAGAAAGGGGTTTTTTTTAAGCTGCTTTTTTTGGTTGTTTTTCTCTTTAGGGATTTGAAAGAAAACTGGCATATTGAAGTACTTAAAGGGTGGGTTGAAGGATGATGGAGCTGGACTCTTTTCAGTGGTTTCCAGCAATAGGACGACGGGCAATGGGCACAAGCAGGAACATAGGAAGTTCCATTTAAATATGAGGAAAAACTTCTTTATGGTGAGGGTGACAGAGGACTGGAACAGGCTGCCCAGGGAGGTCATGGAGTCCCCTTCTCTGGAGATTTTCAAGACCCGCCTGGATGCAGTTCTGAGTAATGTTCTCTAAGCAATCCTGCTTTAGCAGGGGAGTTGGACTAGATGATCTCTGGAGTCCCTTCCAACTCTGACAATTCCATGATTCCGTGAATATGCAACACTTATGAGACCTAATACAAAGTTTTGGAATGAAGTGTGATGGCCCTCATGACCTCTTCTGCCCCACTAGTTGCTAAAAATTTCCCTGACAAATTTGAAATGTGTATATTTCCACATGCATTTGCGTATAGTTAGGCATATATTTGAGCATATGGAAAAGCTTGTGTTTCAGCAACCTACTCCATGTACTTTCATCAAGCATTTTTTACATGCTGGGAAACTATCTCTTTGCATACATGGGAGTAATTAAATAATTGAATGCAGTACCATAGTTTTGCCGACTGAGAGGTTCAGCGTTAGACAGGCTTGCTCCAGCCAGTGACAAACTTGCCAGTCAACAGGACAGCTGACTTAAGGTACAAAATAAATAAAACCTTTCTTAAGTGAATGTTCTTCTGCCTTTCTGTACATATTCTCCATTATTTGAGTAAAATCTATATATGACTGTTTGTTGAGCCTTTCTTCAGCCATAGGATTTGACTCATAAAATGCCACAGTTACTCTCATCTAGTCTCTGTATAACAGAAAATCCTCACTGGTACCATTTATGTATGGATGGCCTTAGTCTGAGCCAAGCAAAATTCACCTTTTCTTTTAGCACAGGGGTGTCAGAACGGCAGAATTACTTTTGGTGCCTCTGACCAAGAGGAAGGTGATGCACTGGATCTTCTTTACATAGTAAGGGGACAGGGAAGAGGAAGATAAAGTAGATTTGGGATGTTTGCTATGCAGGTTTCCTAACGCCATTGTGTAGCAATATAAGGAATGAAAACATAAGGAAATTCTGTGTGGAATGAATGCATGATGCATTGTTTGTACTCCAGGTACAATCTGTACTTCAGATATGAGGAGATGATACATCTCTGAAGAAGGCAGGCTATTTTAATATAAGAAAACACCTTGGAATGGAGATTGTCTCATCCAATTCCTACTTTTGTAGAAGCTTTCTTCTAAGAAATACTTTTTCATTGGAAAAGTTCCCCAAGAGCTATTTCTAGGAGGAATGACAGAGTAACCATTGTGGTTTTCCTTTAAACTAGCTTTTAACTCGATTAATTAATTAAACTCGATTAATGCCAATTTAAAGCTTGGACTGGCACACCTCTCACCTTACGGTGATATAAAACTTATTTATCCAGCAGTTCCAGTTCAGTGTGGGTGTCAGTTCTAGTCCGTAACAGAATAGTAAGGGAGGATTAAGCCTATAAATGTGATGTGTTTTGAGGACTGATGAAAGGAAATTGCCAACTATTCCTGCAGAAATACTTCTCAGTTTGGCCTGTTGCCTCCTACACAGGAGATTTCACCACAACCTGAAGGCACTCAAGGTATTTTTGAGGGAAAAAAGGGATTTTTTATATTTTTGGTCTGACATCTGAAAGTAACATTTTATCTCATGCTTTGTTGGTTCAGATTTCCCTGGACTACTAGTCATTACAGTGACTAGTCTGATTATGCAGACCCTGTTGAGCGAATGGGGTCCTCAGTCTCAGCTGGAGCATCTATGCATAATTGTAATACAAAAAATAGTCCAGGGTACTGGACTTTGTGGATGTCCTAAAAGCCCTTGTTCTCCCTTGAGAGTATACTTAAAAGTGTAATAATTATTTAACAAGCATGACATTGCCAATGTAGTCTGAAGATTGCTGCTAATACACTTCTCTGTCCCATGCATCATCTGTGCTTGAGGAAAATCCTGCACTATGCATGCTTGTAAATCAGGATCGCAGCCTGCTCTCCTGGCAGTGTCTGAAAGTTTAGTTGGCTTGAGCAGTTAAGGAAGATTTATACATGAGCAGAGACTTCAGAAGTGTACCAACCCCATTATTAGCTTGTGACACTAATCTCTTGTATTTTGGGCTTGCTTTTATATGGAAAGAAAGAGTGGAAAAACACAGAAGAGGTTAAAATGACCTGACCTGGCTTGGAGTTGTGCTCAGCTGGACAGATACAACTTCTGTTCCTCTCGGTCTTTGTCCTGTTTTTTCTTCCTCCACAGTCCCCAGAACTGTCAACAAGAAACAGCCTCCAACTTTCACTTCAAAATAACTGTCCCTTCTCAATCTGATCTCATTTTAGAGCCAATATTGTAGTGTTCGTGCTTGCATGTGGCAGTGATTTTCTAAATTCGACAAGACTGATAATGGGTTTTGTAGATACCTGTTAGCACAGGTATTGAAAGTGTAAATAAAAAAGAACAACAACCAAGAAAAGGAAAAAGCAAACCAAACCAAACCTACGCTTCTCTTATTCTCGAGAGGCACTTATTTTTCTGACCCTCTGGCTCCCTTTTTGATGCTATTAAAGAGTTTTTTGTCATCATATTCTTGCCAATCTGCCCAAAACCATCACAAAATGTGTGCAACACTTTCAGAAGCATCTCTAATTAGGATCCACTGGTATACAGTAGCACTGACAGCTAACCACTTCAGAGTATATGCGGATCACATGCATCTGTTTCTTACTGCATTAACTGCAGTGACTCATGGAAAATAAATTAATAGGTGCTCCAGCACGTTGTCCAAAACTGCAGCAGCCAAGTTTCTGTTGGTAGTAATGGTTTGCTTGCACATGCGTATTGTATATAGGGAGATTAATTTTAGTCTGATACAGTGGCTGAATATCTCATGAAAGACAGAAAGCCCAAATGGAGGAATACCTAATACAGGCATGTAGTACCTGAAGCGTCTCATCAGCGATGAGTGCACACTTTTCACCAAACTACTCTATCCTGGCTCATATTGGCAAATCTAATTGTGTATGACCGGTTTATCCATATATGAACTACAGAAAAGGAATCTGAGAAGCCTGACTATTGCTGATGGCAAGAGGAACAAAGAAATGTTAGAATTGCCCTTGATTATTACTTTTTGTCTGAGTCCACATGTACATGCTTGTATTGTGAATGTTAGAAGTTTTTTGGTGTTAGTAGCTGCAGGCTGCATTCAGTCTCTATTTTCTCTTAGCTGTCATCAGGCTCAACACAGCCCTCAACCTCACAGCTGAGTTCACAGCTGCCATGTGAGCTCACTGCATTGTGCCTCATTTATTTGTTCTTAGGAGGTATGCTGCTAGAGTGCCTCATCCCTAGTAGAACTCTTACCTAAAGAATCAAACACAAAAAGAAAATAAAGGAAAATAATTGACTTAGCAGTTTGTTTTGCTGCAGGCACATTCCCATCATTACTGCCTGTGGAAGAGGTCTGCAGTGTTTGAGGAAAACACCGTATTCTGTACAATTGATTGATGTTGAGGTGCAAAAGTGGTATCTACAATGCTATTGTATTGTCAGTCTCTGTGCTCTGTCATGGACTTGGAAGCTCTTAACACTAAAACTTCATCTTCCTTGCATCCTTCGTCAAATTCTTCACTTCTCAAACACTGAAGAAAGACTCATAAATTTAGTATGGGTGATCAAGGCACCCATAAATTTCCATCCTTGATATGAACCACTTCCTGAGATCTTCCACTCCGAAGAAGCTTCCCTACAGCAGATGGGACTCAAGAGAAGCTTACACAAATGAGGTAAAGAGCTATGGAAGTAACTCTAACATCAGAGGTCAGGACGTGTTTCACCAGACATCAAAGTGTACTAGTAGCTAAAATATTTCTCTTCCATACCTCTGCAGAGCAGCTTTTGCCTAATAATTCATTCCTATCATGAAAAACCTGCATTATAAGAGCAAGAGTCATGGGATATTTTTTCTAGAAGAATTTATTATCGAACCCTAGAAGATACAGTTGCTGATAGCTATGGTGTGAATCTGTGTATATAGAGGTAATCACACTTATGGGACAGCTTACCAATAATTGTAGTTCCAGATGTGTTGTTCACGTGATCATCACCCCTTCGCTTTTTTTTTTTTTTCTTTGTCAAAGGTTGAGAAAATAGAGTATGTGCTTTGCACTACCCTTTTGTGTTCATGCACAGAAGAACCACACACATCACAGGATGCTGCAACAACACAAGGCTAAAATAGTGGCAAAGAGAGAGAAAGGAAAATCATCAAGAGTGGCACATGGAGAAGAAAAAAGTAAGGGGACTATCAGAACAGGGAGGCAAGGCGTAAAGACGGTAAGGCAGAAGCAGTAGCAGCCTAGCCAGAGCTTTGGACATGGGGTCAAACATATGGGCAGCAGCATCACACAGGGTCTTGAATGGGAAGGAGAGGAAACAGCCTTTTAACACTGCTGACCCAAGCTGAGAGCTACCCTTTAGACCTTAGCAGAGCCTTAAAAATGCTCCTGTTCTGATGCATTCATTCAAGCCTCTTCAGTCACATTTTGTGCAATTCAACTTGAGAGGAAGATTGGACTGTTTTTATCAGTGTAGGAGGAGTGTGAGAGCAAGTAGGAAATAGGTGGAGAAACCAATTGCATACATAACTTGAAGTTTGCCTTGACACAGATTGGCACAAGGAAACAAGTTTTATTGGTAGATTAAATGTATGTGTGACAATTTTCATGCCCTATGTCTGCTGTGTGCATTGCTGAGCTTCTTATTTTACAGTGCGCTTTGTTTTCTCATTAGTGCAGGGAGTAGAGGCCTCATCTGTCTGATACATGTGCCTAGTATCTTCTAACAGTCTAAGGTGTGTAGACGCATGTTTAACAGGGAGTGGAAAACTGGGCAGTGCATAGACTGATGGAGCAATTGCATCCAATGCTGGCACTGCCACCATTTTCAGTGTGCAGGAAATGGCCAAGGCAGCAGAGCTGCATGAAGTACAGGGCAGCTCTTCCAATTGTAGCTGACCAGATGATCCTAAGTGTAATTGTCTTCAACAGGAATCACAACAGTGATTGCCCTGTAAATTGGGCAGGCAGCTTTCACATCTGCTCTCATACTAATGATTTATCCACAGAGCTGGCTTCTCATCCACAGTGACAATTTGGAGAAGCATGCATGTGAGCTTTGCTATTGTACAAAGTGTGCATTGCCAGGGCTGTGGGATGGGGAAGTTTATTTTCCTGGTGTTGGTAGGGAACTATTACATGTGGTGCTAGAAATCAGCTTGTCCTGTGGAGGAGCACTGCAAGACAAAGCAAATTCAGGGGCCCAGAGTGGGAAAGGCTTGTTCACTCTGTCATCCCTAAGTGGAGAGGGACTGGAGACTTCCCAAGGGAAATGGCACTGTTAGAGCAGTGTGAGGCCCTTGGGGCTATGACAGCTGTGGTGTGCTCCATGTGGTGTCCACTCCTCAAGCTTTGGGCTGTTCATGCTATTCTGGTACTGCATGTCCTACGCTGCTAGGGTCACCTTTGGGGCAAGGAAGTTGGAGAGGGACGTAAGAAAAGGCACTGCAGGAAGACCTGAGCTAAGGCTGGAAGCTAGTCCAGTTATCTAATATCGTTCCATGTAACCTCTCTCACAAACAGCTTAGACCCAATGAACATTTTGAAAACCAGTACCAGGCTGGAGCATGACCTGAGAACCGGTCATGCTATGCATGCACTGTTTTGTCCTGTGTACACTCTCTTTGAACAGCTTATTTCAAAAACAATGTATTTCCTACCTAGTCCAGAAATGCCTCTTCTTCCACCTAGCCAGAATAAAGGTTGTTACATCAACATCTCTTTGATTTTTTTTTATAGGGAATTAACAGAGATGGAAGATGCCCAAAAGTAACAATTGTTTTCAACAGTGCTTGCCAGGTTAGCAGCGTGCCAGGTGTAAGAAGAGGCAAGAGAAGGAGATACAGAATTTAGCCAGACTTGTTGATGAAAGAGAATAGAATCATAATCTGAATTATGCACACATTTTTGTGCTAACTAGGGCTTATTTCTGAGTGCAAAACACAGCAGAAAGTATGTAGCTTTTTTCTTTGTTATGTATTTGTTAGAACTTGCTACTGACTTGCTCTAGGGGAGAGAGAAAAAAAGCACAGTCTCTAGTTGTTTCTTTGGTTTGGTTTTCAGAGATTTGGGACAGTCTTAAGGGATATGCAGAAGAGCTTTTGTGTTTCTGAAGTGGTAATTAACTTAGAGCAGTAAAATGCTTCTCAGTGTTCTGGTGGGAAATGGGCTCTGGCTGGAACTGGTGCTAAAATGCCCAGGAGCAAGGCTCACAGCTAGAAGAGAGGAGACACAGTGCAATAGGAGGTGGGGTTGCCAGGAGAAAACCAGGGGCACTGACAATTAGGATTTTCAGTTTCAGCTGAAGCAAAAAAGTACAGCAGACAGTAATACAGCACATATAGCACTGTGTCAAACAGCAACTCTGTTTAAGTTCTAGAGGTGACATTGTTTTCTGTGGCCTTTCTTGCCTCTTCTGTGAGCCGAAGGCTCCAAGAACATTGTCACAGAGCTAGTCGTAGTGGGTTGCTAAAATCTGACTGCTCTGCTGAAAGGAGCAACTCAGAGGAAGAGGGCCTCACAGAGCAGATGGGAGTGCAGGGGGAGTCCCAGGTAAACTTGGCTCAACCAAGCCAATCATTTTAAGCTGATTTGTAGTAGAGAGCATTTTAACGGGTGTCCAGGATCTAGTAGGTAAGCAATGTCTCACTAATGTGAAGAAAAAAACTCACAGGTTTTTTTATTCACATACGTGATTTTTCAGGACTTTAGACCTTTTAAAGACTGGCAGCCAAATGCTCAGTGAGAAGTGGGTTTGCCCGAAGTTTGACATCTGAGATAACCTTCACTGAAGCTGCAGAGTGTTCTGCAATGGCAAGAAAGCAAAGTCAAAGGGGAGAAAAAAACATACAGAGTTTTGGGGGGGTTTTTTGGTCTAGATTCATATGCTTCTATTTTTCTCTTAGAAAAAAGCTTTACACCGCATTGGTGTGCTTCTCACTACTTCATGTCACCTTCACCCAAAGACATGTGTAGAGGACCAAGGGCCGCAGCACACCACAGAGACTTACATGGCAACTCATATCACCACTCACAGTATGCTGGGAGACCTCCAAACCCTTGTACACAGCTTTGTTAGGTGAAGTCACCAGTGTATCCTCAGAGGCAGGTCAGCTGTCAGCCAGTATGAAGGTAGGTAGCAGACACATTCTGTGCAGTGCCTTGAAGAAAATAAGGCTTAGCACTCACCAGTCCACCTTGTGTGATGAAAGAGAATAATGACTGCCCACCACACTTCTCGAAAAAGCTCTCAGGCAAAAGGGAGAGATTAATTACAGTGATATACTGGTCTACTGGGTTTGTGTGGCAAGGTTTTGATAGCAGAGGGACTGCAGGGGTGGCTTCTGTGAGAAGATACCAGAAGCTGCACTCATGTCAGACAGAGCCAACTCCAGCTGGCTCTGAGATGGACCCGCTGCTGGCCAAAGATGAGTCCATCAGCAACAGCGGTAGTGTTGCTCTAAGATACCATATTTAAGAAAGGCTAAAAAAAAAAACAAACACTATACAACAGCAGAGTGAGAATATGTGAAAGAAACACCTCTGCAAACACAAAGGTCAGTGAGGAAGGAGGGGGAGGAGGTGCTCCAGGCGCTGGAACAGAGATTCCTCTGCAGCCCATGGCGAACACCACGGTGCCATAGGATGTCCCCCTGCAGCCCATGGAGGTCCACGGTGGAGCAGATATCTACACTGCAGCTTTTAGGGGACCCCATGCCCAAGCAGGTGGACATGCCTCTAGGAGGCTGTGACCCCATGGAGGGCCCATGCAGAAGCAGGATCCTGGCAGGACCTGTGGCACTGTGGGAGACCCATCCTGAAGCAGACTATTCCTGAAGGACTGCACCCTGTGGAAAGGACACACGCTGGAGCAGTTCTTGAAGAGCTGCTGCCCATGGGAAGGACAACATTGGAGAATTTTGTGGAGGACTGTCTCCCATGGGTGGGACCCAAAGCAGGGAAAGAGAGCAAGTAGGAAGGAGTGGCAGAGACGTGTGATGGGCTGACTGCAACTCCCATTCCTCATCCCCCTGTGCCACTTGAGGAGAGGAGGTAGAGAAACTGCTAGTGAAGCTGAGCCTGGGAAGAAGGGAGGGGTGGGGGAAGGTGTTTTTATATTTGCTCTTATTCTCATTATCCTACTTTGTTTAATTGGCAATAAATTAAATTGATTTCCCCAAGCTGAATCTGTGTTGCCCATGACAGTAATTGCTGAGTGATCTCCCTGTCCTTATTTCATCCCACAAGCTTTTCATAGTATTTTTTCCTCCTGTCCTGTTGGGAGGGGGAGTGACAGGGCAGCATGGTGGGCATCTGGCAGCCAGCCAAGGTTAACCCACCATGACTTGCAAACTGACACAGGGGCCAAGTACGGCAGGAATGGAGCAGGACTAGAAAGCTGGTTTCCAGCATAATGAATCCTCAGACTACATGTCAAGACAAGAGGCAAGTTGATGAGGAAATATGAGTCCAATGGCTTCTGAAATAAACTAAATCTTTCAGTTCATCAGCAGGGCATCACTGCATCATTCAACTTTGTCACTTCTGCACCAAAACCCAGGCCTTCATCCCCTCTGAAGGAGGCTGTGCTGCAGAGTTCAAAGCCAGTTATCAATTTTCCATGAGCTAAAAGCAGCTCACATCACTTAGCCCACCGTCTTCCTTGAGTCCTGGTGCTGACAGTCATCTGCCAGCTGAGACTTTGCACACTGCCATGTTTTCATTAGCCCAGAAGGACTAGCCTCAAAAGTGTTCCTTCCTTCAGGGACCAGCCATGGTCTTTTACCATTTTCCTCTATCTAAGCAGGTTTACCTGACCAAAGAAAGCTAGTGGAGCCTGGAGAGCATAAGTTGCTGAATTTTCCTTTTCTCACTTCCAGGAACTGCTGCCAAAGCCTGCTTGTATTTGTGGGCTTTTATACTGAGCCCTGTGCTCAGCCTCAGAGCAGCTGGGCAGCCACACTGTGGGTCTGGCTTTTCAGAGAACCACTGATCCTGCAGTACACACCTTTTTGTGCACATTCACCTCCAGGCAGGCTGGAATTCTTCTGTTGCTTCCCATAGCCCATGAATGCAAACATCAAACCCACTTGCTGATTAAAGAACCACAATCAATCAAAATCAATGTTCAATTTGCATTTAACCACAGCAGCAAAATGGCAAGACCTGAAGCATTTAGCTCTAATGAGGATATGGTGCTATGTTCACCATAGCATTCCTCCATTAATCACTCTGTCTGTAAGGAAAACTGATGGGATGTTTTTGACACGTCCGTTCCCAGAGATTAGGGCTCAAGAGTGTATTACATCAGAGTGATGATGTTGTGTCATTGGGGCTGACTAAAGGGGCACCTTAGTGTTGTAAACCATCTCTGACAATCACATGCAGGCACACTCACAGACAAAGAGATACCTGCTGAAACCATGCAAGGTTGCACAGATCTCTGCCCCTTCTACCGAGCTAGTCAGTGTGTCTGAGCAAAATGCCAATGAGCAGTCTTGTGGACAGAGCTCTCAGTTATAGCAGGCATGATTGTCACAGCTCCCCTTCCGCTCTCCTCCCCACCTTCCTTGGAGGTGTTGCTTATAGGAACCAGAGGAAAAAGAATTATCCCATCTACCTGTGCAAGTTCCTTAGTCTTGGCTCTTGTGGTTTGGTGTTTCTTCCATCATGCCAAGATGTTGGTAACAGGACTGTGTCTCTGCAGCAGCTTGGCAGAGAACAGATCTCATTCCTATGTCCCATCAAACGAACATTTGTGATAGAAGTGACTAAAAGCTGTATCTGAAGATGTGTTAGAAGTGAAAGGTTCTCTCTTTGTTCACTCAGGCAACCCTAAGTGCTCTTCCTGACATAAATTAGCAAACTAAAAGTAAGTTGCAGTGCACTCTGATGAGACAAGTTGTCCTACCCTGGCTTAGTTCCTGCAGTCTTTGGTCAAATAAATTCTTTCATTAAAACAAATGAGGCTTTTTTACAAGTGCTATGATGCCTTTTACTTTTCTCACAAGATCTATCTTTTCTTACCTTGAAGTGGTAGAGGACTCTCTTGTTATCCTGCTGCTTCTGAAGTCATCTTATCTTTCTGGGTACAGAACATAGGCAAGGGACAGGGCATTTAGTTTATGAAAAAAATATCACCTGCTTTATATAATTATTAATAAAAAATAAATTAGTTTTTCTTTTTCAAACTATCCTGTGTGCTTGTGCACCTCACTAGGAAGCTGTGAAGTGACCTTTCAATAAGTATATCTGACTGAAGTGAGGGTGAGGTCAGGGATCCCAGTCATTTGATGCAATGCTACAAAAGAAAAATGTGGCATTGATGTTATGTTTTGGAAGATGTTAGCTCCCTACAAAATATACAGACATTGCTAATGCTGCTTCAAGCACATTCTAGGGGATGTTTAGGGGCAATTTTCCTATGTTTGTTATTTCAAGCCTCACTTAAATTCATTACCTCCTGCTGCATATTCCTGATAATTCATGCAAATGTGGCTATGATGCCATTTGTGAAGGGAGGATTAAGGCTGACCTCAGATGGGAAACAAGCAACACCGGTAGTCCACAGAGTCTTATGAAATAGTTTGCAGGAGGCCAAAACCTTAAGTAGTACACAGTAAAGAAATATAAATGCAGATGATAGTGTACCAGAAATTTGGGCAAATGGTTGTGCAGAAGAAAAAGCAAGGCAATGGAATTCTGAACCGTGCAAGTGTATCCTTAGTTTTGTAAAGTCCTTTAAAATTTTTGCAGCCCTCTGATTCTGGATCCTCTTGGCCTGATTAGAAAGGGCCATTTTCTTTTGCAGGTTCATTTATACAGCCCTGAGGAAAGGGACTTGGGGGTGCTGATTGACAAGAAGCTGGACATGAGCAGGCAGTGTGCACTTGCAGCCCAGAAGGCCAATCACATTCTGGGCTGCATCAAGAGATGTGTTGCCAGCAGATCCAGAGAGGTGATTCTGCCACTTAACTGCTCTGGTGAGACCTCACCTGGAGTACTGTGTGCAGGTCTGGAGCCCTCAATATAGAAAGGACATGGACCTGATGGAGCGGGTCCAGAGGAGGTCCACGAAAATGATCAGAGGGTTGGAGCACCTCTCCTATGAGGACAGACTGAGGGAGCTGGGGTTGTTCAGCTTGGAGAAAAGGAGGCTCCGGGGAGACCTCATAGCGGCCTTCCAGTACCTGAGGGGGGCTACAGGAAGGCTGGGGAGGTTCTGTTTACAAAGGCCTGCAGTGACAGGACGAGGGGCAATGGTTTTAAGTTGGAGAAGGGGAGATTTAGATTGGATATTAGGAAAAAGTTCTTTACCATGAGGGTGGTGGAACACTGGAACAGGCTGCCCAGGGAGGTGGTTGAGGCCCCTTCCCTGGAGATATTCAAGGTGAAGCTCGACGAGGCCCTGGGCAACCTGGTCTAGTTGGGGGTGTCCCTGCTGACTGCGGGGAGGTCGGACTAGATAACCTTTGGAGGTCCCTTCCGGCCTGGACCAATCTATGAATCTATGTATCTATTTATGGTCAGAGGATTGGACTGTAGGGTTTTCCATTGCGAAACCCGTTGTGCTGTAAAACTGGCTTATACCATGGGACAATGAGCTATCTAAAGCAATTGACCATCCAGGGAGGTCAGTGCCTACTTTCCCACTGAGGAAAGCTATCCAAATGAGCAGCTGCACATATCTGATCAGTTTTCCAAGCAGTGACAGCACTGATTATTGTATTGAAAATAGCAGCTCCAGTTGCCCTTACATTAGCTGACTGGGATGGCATAACTCTGCTAAATAGGGGCAGAGAGGAGGAGGACCTGACTTTTCTTTGTGCACAGGTGGCCAAGTCCACTTAGAAAATCAGATTTGAGAAGGATTTTTCTTAACTCAGTGCAATATTATGTGAATTTGTGCTTAGGATGGTAGCAGTGCTGCCCAAGAATGTAATGCAGATGACTCACTCAGTTTGGGGTGAGGCTGGGGCCATCTCAGCTGCCCTGCTCCTGGGCTTCTGCAGTTGCAGGTGTTTGGGTGAGTCCCACCATGGCAGACCCCGCTGGCCCACGCCGAAGCTGAGCTGGGGGCACTGCATTGGCTGCAGGCTTAACCCGCTGGTGGCTGCAACGCCTGCAAGCACTGACAAAAATAGTTGCAAGTCCCTCGTGCCAAATGGCTTTCGCATTTTGGACTGGGACAAATTGTCCTATCAGCACTGCACTGGCCTCTGCCTTGCTGCCAGATGGATATTTGAAGCACTGCTGTGCTGGAGGCAGGTGGATGTCTCACACAGCAGCTGAGAAGTGCCCCGTGCCCCAGAAAACATTAGGAACTCAGAGAAGAATGTCTCATTACAGTATGTATGTAGGGGATAGCATGGGCCACTGCATCTGCGTAGGTCAGAACAGTTTAATTTTGCCCTAAGTGTTTGGGAATCCAAGTGTGTTTTAAGTGGCTGAAAATCCTATTTAAAATTGTTTTAGTAAGCAGTCATGTTGATGTAACTTTGCAGCTCTAGCTGTTACACTAGCCACACTGTTTCCTTCTGTCATGTATTTCCAGTGCTCTGTTTGTGATTCAGAGAATGCTTAGGAAGAGCGTTCAGAAAATGCTCAGAGAATTCAGGAAGCTCGTAACCAAAGCATGCCATGGCAATTTATTTCCCATCCAAGGACTGGGCTGGGTGCATCTTGGCAGTACCTGAGGAAAATAGCATCCGTACAATTGCATATAGATGTAAACAGACAGAAGTAGGTGGTTCTACTCAATCAAAAGAGATACTGAGACTTGGACCTGTAGCAGCAGTATCATCCTGATGTTGTCCAGCTTCAACAAGTGGGTTTGGAAATAGATTTATGAATGTTTTTTTAAGAGATGCGGAGCTGCATGGGCATCCATAGCCCATATATGTTCACCTTAAGAAAAATAGTTTGCATTTAATACAGACTTTGAAAATTGTCAAAGAGTCTTATTTCCCAGCTGTGTTCACCATGCAGCCCTGTTACCCTGGGCTGCTTCTACTCTGCCTGCTTATGCCAGCTGGAAACCAAATGTCTGCTGCAACTTACAGAAAGAGTAATTGGCTTGGAACCTACTACCTAAAACACTGAAAAATGAACAAGCCTTGTGGCACTGGACTCTGGTTTTGTGACTGTCACCAGAGCACCATGGGAAATTGGCCTGGGTACAGTGCTTGGACACCTATCAAAGTTTACTTTGTCCCCAACTTACCCTCCTTTCTTTTCACTCAACCACTGTTATTATCTGCCCTCCCGACAGCCTCCCATCCTTCCAAACCCAGAGTGCTGCTCACTGAAATGTGATTGTTGATTCCTTATTTCCATCTTCTGAAATGTTTTTCTCCTTTATGAATGTGAATTGAAACGCTGCAAAACACCCCCACATCCATGCGTTATCTCTGCTGCTTAATGCACACACCACACACAAGATGATTTTTACTGCTCCAGTAGGTGAAATTGTGACAAGTGGAAAAAGTTGTGGAATGCCAAAATGTACATTAGCATTAACCACCTGGAAAGCATACTCTTCTCCAAGGATTATGATTCTTTGCATGTTTTATTGCTAGTGTAAAGATGATTTCCAAAGGAAAAATCTTTCAGAATAGCCATTTCCCATGTGTTGCCATATTTCATGAAATCCGAGGACTCCAAAATCAATTCCAAGTAATACACATCTTCCTCCTAGAGGCAAAATTTTAAGAACTAGCCTTGCATAACAGCTGACCTCACACATTTGGTAAGGGACTGTGGTGAGTGACAGGAGGTGGAAAAGAAAAACCCCAGCTCCTGTGTGGTGCACGAGGGCTCCTCACACCTTTGCTGTATCAAGAGGAGTCATTAATCTGAGCTTCCCACCAGGAAATTCACAAGTGCAAAATATGTTTATATTGCCTAGCAAATATTTCAAATCAATTAACACTGATGTAATGGTGAGAGATTTAAAAAAACAAACCAAAAGCCAACAGCTTGGCTTTTGTGCCCTCGTGGCACTGAAGGCATAGCATGGGTGAAACAAAGCACATTCCTGAGAAACAAGTGCCCATAACTCTGACGTGCAGAGTGCTGGAAGAAGACCAGCACTCCCTGAATGCTGACATCAATATATGAAGCTTTGTTTCTGCTATGCATTTGAGGAAAAATAACATGTATCCATAGTGGGTGGCTCACAGTTTCATGCTGAAGTATCTCCTATCCTCAATGTTACTGTTGGACCGATAAAGCTTATCATGACTCTCTCATATACCAACACCTTCCCGGACTGCTGGAAAATCAGATTTCAGTGTTATCTATGAGACCTTGAGCCCCCCTCTGTGCCTGTGTCATGGCATTCCAGGAGTGCCTTCTACTATATGCCAAGTCCAAAAGTGAAGCATCCACCTCACTTGAAAGAACTAATAAAGCAAACATAAAACTCTACTTTTGTTTTCTGCTGATATGCTGTGTCTATCCTGTGTCTAAAAACAGATCATCAAAGTTTTGGAAAAAAAAAAAATAAAAAATTGGCTGTAGACAATCCATGCCATGAAAAGCTCCCACAAATAGCTATGTCATAACAAATGAATGTGCTTTCTGCATGACAGCTCAGTCATTCATAAATGTGGTATAGCATTCTGGATCATATTTAAATAAGCAAGCTTGGTATTCAGCAAATTATTGCCAACTCCACCAGCACTGTTTTCTGGGCTTAATAGGAAACCTGCCTGAAGTCTGAACTATTGTCTCTCAGCTTGTGTCAAGGCAGAAAGTCATGTCTTTTTTTTTTTAATTCAGAAAGGTTGATGCTTTTCCACAGCAAGGTTAGGCTATCAGGGGTCCCCATAACAGATTATTTCTGATCCCATGCCACTCACTTCCATGCTTGCTTACTCTGGATAAGCACTAAGAAACTGCTCCAGGTTAAAACTAACCAATTTGGACAAAACCCCAACCTTTACTATAGGTCAGTACCCAGTACAGTCAGCTGAGCAGCCAAATCGGTGTCAGTGCTAGCATGGACTGTGAGAGTAAGTAGATGGGACCAGTCCCAATCAGTTTTACTGGTATGCCTTTGAAGTACTTCTACTACATATTGGCAGAGCCAGGACATAATTTTCAATAAGCTTTAATGTCACAGTCACTGTATATGGGTCTACAGTCAGGACTACATCATTATAATCTGGGATGCTAAATACAATTAAATATTTGTCTATTTATTGAGTAGTGCATAGTTTTAAATAATTTCTATCTGATTTAATAATATTAAGTGATGAGGTGCGCATGTATGACCACTTTGATTCACGCCATGAATACAGTGAAAATAAACGGGTTTTCTTCTTCTGAAATACTGAAGAGCGCATGCAATTCTTCTCCATTACATAAACTTTTAAAATATGCTCACCAAAATACCATTGAATATATGCCAGTATTGTATAAGGTAGGATATCTATCAAGAGTGAGGATGTTTTATTGTGTTTTGTCTGGTTATGTGTTTTCTTTATTTCCAAGGAATCTAGCCAGACCTATACATCCACAGTGATGATTCAAGAAATATGGCTTCCATCTAGAGAGTGTTATTTGCTCAAATTCATGATAACTTCCAATTATGTTGGCTTATTGCATCTATACACAAAGATTGCTCCTAATCACCTAAAAGCGAACTTTGCAAGGACCACCTAAAATTTACCTATTGCTACTTTGATGCACAGATTTTTGCCATCAGGAAATGGTTACGTTTTCATTACATCCCGTTCCGGGGAAACTTGATCACTGCTTGGCCATTCCCTCACTCAGTATCTCTTAGCTTCCCATTGCGTGTGCCATCAGTCTCAGGCAGGTGAACTTCTTCAGAAATAAAGCAGCGCTGCGCTGATTACAATTTTTACATCTTCTTACTGTTAGTAGAATAGTTTTACAAGGAAGTCATAGCCTGTGGCTGTAACCAGCATGTTTTCATAGACTTAATACAAAAGAAGCCTCAAACTCTCATACTCTCATCTCATAAATACTAAGCCTGTGTCTTTTACTTTGAAAGTGTTTTATATCCTGATGTGTTTGTGCTCATGGAATTGCATTATACCACTAATCTGCAGTTTAGTCCAGATTTCATCATTCTATCATGTTAACAACTGTTTTTAAGGAATACGAAAATGTTAAAAAGTTAAATAGTACATAATATATTACTATGCATAATTGTGCAGTCTTCTGCGATTAGCTGTGATCATAGAAAAAGGGATACGGGAACACAGTTGAAATTCAAATAAATGCAATAGTCCCAAACTGCAAAATCCAGGATCACAATCAGGATGAAATCCTCACCAAAAGCTTCTGATCTGTGGGAATGTGTACTACCCAGGCCTCTTCCATTACACTGTGTTCACAAATATAAAAACTTAATAAATTTTGTTTGGTAAACCCTATGCTGCTTCCTGCTAGTTTCACAAGGGGATATAGTACGGGGCTTTTTTTATTTTTTTAAGGCATACAAAGAGAGGAAGTACAGTCAATTCATGAAATCTTTTCAGCAGCACACATAGAGATCTTCATAGAAGATGGAGATCAGGAAATACAATAAAGTGCTGAAGATCTATAGAATCCTTATGAAACTCAAAAATCACTTTCCATTCTCTAGAAAGGGATTTGCTGGATCTGAAGGGTGGGGTTTTTTGGTATATCAAACCATGGCAGAGTACAGTGCTACTTGGGACCAAGACTATGTTCAGAAACTTGGTTTCTAATGCAGCACCTTCTTAAAAAAAGTACAAAAGGGATGAATTGACTCATATAACTGCTTTAGGCAGCTAAACAGACTAAAGACTAAGTGTAAACAGACTGGTTTCTTCTTTCAGAGATCAAACCCCTTTATTTTTATAGATGGTTATATTAAAACATCTGCTCTTCCAGACACATCTTTGTAGAGAGTCCTAAGCTTCTAGAACCTCAATAATTAAAGAACCCTCTAGTTGACTGATATCTCATGACTTTATCTTGATCTTCTTTCCCTTTAGAGCTATCTTTTTTCCTCAACTACCAATTTCAAGAACTTGCCATGAGCTAAAGAATTCATTATGTCTTTAAAACAATTTAGCCTGAAGTTTAAACTAGTAAATTAGTGCTTAAGGAATTAACTTTCAAAGTGTCAAATATAAAAATTAATTGAGCCAAACAGAGAGTGGACAATATAGTGTCTTGCAGGTATATGTAATGCAGATGTGTAAATTATGATGCTTAGTTGTATAATTAAGATTTCTACTGACCACTACAGTAATCTGCATAACAATCAAGAAAGTAACACACATACCAGCTGCAGTCAAAAGGAAAAAAATCGTGTATATAAAGGTTTCCAATGTATGTTTTAAGAAACCTTCCCATGAAGATCCCTGCAGAAGCTCCTGGTATACACCTTAAGTCAATGCAACAAAAGTGCCAATAAAATTACGGTTTAATCCATTTCACAACAAAAGGGTTAAACGGTATGAAAAAACCTGAAGCCTGCAAATTACTTACTGACACTAATAGGTTAGTCCTCAGAGAATTTTCGCCACAAACTTGTCCATAGGCTGCAAGTATTTTCTAATGAAAATGTAACTTATGAAAAAGAAAAAGGGTAGGCCACCAACTGAAAGAAAACATTTATTGAATCAAAGTCAATACTTTCCTTTTAATATCTACAAGCCAACACTGAACTGACTTTATTCAAGAATGAACACAATGTACAAAAAAAGTATGTCTGTTATAAAAATATGTCAAATTTTTTCCTGGCTATTGAGCTGAAAACATTTTGACAAGTGCAAGATAGGTTTGGCAAGAAAATTTAAGCCGCTATTACCAATGACAAAATTCAAATAATTTTATAATCATAGTATATTTAGGACTCATTGATAAAGTGGCATTGAAAATGTTGACCCCTAAAAAAAGACATTACTGCACTGCCATGTGTTTATGCACCCCGCTTAACATCTTGATTTTCTTTTGTCATGAATCAGTACCTTTATCAGTGAAGACTATCCAACCTAATTCGAACTATTCGACCGGATAATTGACACCTACCACTGGAATACAACTTAGGGAAGGTAAACTACCTCCATGGCCCTGTTTTGTGTGTTACTTGCGAACTGAGAGAGAAGAGTAGGTAGGTTCATACACGCTTAAATCAACCTGACAGCTGTTGCAATGTGAAATCAGGCGAAGGATGGAAAAACAATAATTTATGACAGCAATCTGTAGTTATGAACACAAGTGTGTTTACATATAAAAATGGATCTGACTAGGCTCAGTTATTGTTTGGATGTTTTTGGTTTTTTTTCAGATAAAAATTTAACTACACCAGGACTCTAATTATTGACTTCTCTCAAACCACCACCAAGGAGGAAAAAAGGGACCATTTACAGAGATAATCTGAAAACAGTGCAATATTAAAATACAATTTCACAACATGTGAAAGAAACATGCTTTGGAACCTGAGCAAAAGGCATTTACTGACTTAGTAAAAAGTCACCCTGTATGTTGTTTTCATTGGCATCTGTTCTGCCAGATTAGTATGTTGCTCTTAGCAACTTCCATGGCCCCTAAATATTTAGTACACAGAAACTGCCAACTACTTAGAGAGGTCTACTAAACTTTTCAGCTAATATTTCCGGCAGTCTGACATGCTGCTACTGGAAATGACCGTACAACCTATAATTGAGAAAAATTATAGAAAGAAAAAGCAGCAGCCAAACATGATGCTTTTCTTTTTTAAATAGACTAACGTGCTTCCACAACACTTAGATACGGTACTACACTGGTTTACAGTCTCAAGGTCAGCTCTTTTAAAATAAATATACTGAACATTTACAACAAATGCCTCATGAATGCAAGCTCTCTCTTTATTATTTCAAGACCAGTTGGATAAAAACTAAAATAAAGACATAACTCTGAAGGAGCTAAGTTACAAGTCCTTTTTCAGAAACAGGCATGACTTGGTGCCACAGTAAAATTTTTCACCAGCCTACAGGAAGCTTTTTTTTTTCTTCTAGCACCAAGCAGGCCACCATACAAAGCAACCTCACAAAGCATGCGGTTGTCTACTCTGCTGATTTTGTATGATATAGTAATTTGTGCTTGCAGGTCCCAGACGTTTCAAAAATGGGAATGAACAGCAGGTGATTGACGACATTAATCGAAACTCTCTCATTTCTAAATTACTTGAGTGGAGAAAAGATTAAAGACCAAAAGGCAACAGAGTGTTGCAGATTAGTATTTGTGAGGGATGAGGAAAGCTAAGTTTGGTGCTTTAATTTGCCTTAAAACAAACAAAATCTAAAACCAATCCTGAACACCTCTATGTCCATGATACTGGTAGAGGCCAATGTGTGCATGCCACTGAAAGGCACAGTTGGACCAATCTGATAAATGGCATCATCAGAGCAGAACAGCAACTTTTCACTGGAATAATCACAAAGGGTGAACAATGATCCATCACTTCTCTCGTCATGAGCACAGAAAGCAGTCACCAAGGCAAAAGAGGGGACATAGGAAAGAAGATACAGGAACTCACATAAACCTGGAAGACAGAAAACACACAATAAGCTGACTTTTGAACATTCTGAGTAACCATTTTCCTTCTGTAACATTGCTGTTCATTGATTTAACACAATATATATTATACTTAAATGGATGGAACTGTTGCAAAAATGGTGCCCTAATCATATCACAGAATTCTTCTGAAATATGTTATACAACTAACTTCACTTGTGAAGATTTACCTACAATATCATCTTAGGTATAAAACAGGCTTATGGAAAGACTGATGCAATCAGGAGGACAGTCTCTTGTTCATTGCATAAAAAAATAACATGCTTACACAGTATTGAAATTTTTACTCAGAATTGCATTTTTAAATTGGGCATCATAAAGACAGAGCTATTTATAGGGAGCTCATTATTTATAGGAAGTTAATTCTTCCTACTACTCTTACAGTGCCTAAAAAGCAGAGTGCAATACTTACTGCAAAGGTTTCCCCAAGGTTATCCTGCCTTTGTATCTACAAGCTGCATCTGAACATTTGCAGACATACCACCTCCATAGCCTCCCTTGGATTGCATTTGGTTCTGAATGGAGCTGACCTGGAGACAGATGGAAAAGGCGGGCAGAGAAAACAAGAAAGGCAGTTAGTGAGCTGTGAGGTCTTCTTGTTTCCAATTTGATTTGTTCAGGTTTGATTTTCAAGTGCTCCTTTACCATTAAAGCTACATTACTTTAGCATGAGGACAGGTGCAGCATAGGCTTGCTGGAATTTTCACTTCTTTAGGCAGCTCAGCAGGAGAGATGGAAGAACTGGTGCTGAGGCTGAAGTTTTCCCTCTCTCCCAAAGAAAACTGGTTGATTCAGGCTTTTACTGACCCACTTGATTGGACAAAAAAAAATTAATCAAATTTCTTACTGGTATCCAACTCTACTCCATCTTACAAGCTATAAATTATCTTGTTTTATGGAAAATGTTCTTTGCCAAGTAAGATAAACCAGAGAAGTTGACACTGTTAAGTTAAAAATATAATAGACAAAAAATATCTGGATACTATCTGAGTTGTATGGCTAACTTCAGATAATTAAAAAAGGTCTTTCTAAAGCAAGAAGGAGTTTTTGGTTTGTGGAAGCATATACTGCTTTCCTTAATTGCTACTATTCTTTTAAATGGCAGGACATATGTTGTTTAAACCATATTCAGTCTATCAACTTCTCTGGAAATAGGTTATTTTAGCGTGATACAAATAAATACATAAAAATCCCCAACACACACACATAAAGACACGCACATCCCTGTATGGCTTTCATTGCCTTTATCAACAAAAGGGAAGGGAATCCATAGTTCTTTCCTGCTTGTGTTGCATGAGTCAAAATAATAATCTCCAAGTGTCTGAAGGAAGACAACTCCAACCTTACAGGTTTGGCCTTTTTCTCAGTGCACCCCAGAGCATACATAACAAGTACAAAATCAGCACAGAATAACATATTCATTCAAGGCTATAGCTTCTAAAATTGAGCTTGCAGCAGAGCTTGCACCACTTGCAGTTATTACATGTATGCTCCTTCATAGAGACCTCAAAACATCACTAGAAAGCTGTACTAAAACAGCACTGGAGAAATATTAGCTTGCATGATATCTTCCCTGTCTACAAGAACAAACTAAGTATATTCATTCCCACAGCAAAGCAAAACACATGCACGCACATGAAACGAATCATCACAACTCTATCTCACACAATGTTTCTCAAACCAATGTGAAAAAAAGAACCTGTTTTCAGATCTTTGTTTTCAACAGTATGGCATACTGCAATGCGGTGCAAAAGATCTGATTTTTATTTACTTAAGCAGCACAAAGTAAAACCATTTTCAACATTGGCGCTTTGCTCAAGTAAGTGATACAGCTGAAGCGAAGTGATGTTATATTCACAATTTCCTTCATGGAAAAGTGTTCAGGGCCAATACTCAGTGGTTCTGACATCACCGACTACAAACTCAGTAAGGAAATGTGGAGAAGTGCAATCAAATCACCAGGGTGGTGTTTAAGAACTCTCACGTTTCATCAAGCTGGTTATCTTAACCAAGCATCTGCTGTTGCTCATTGGAACAAAAGGAGTTTGAATTTAGTATTTTTTTCCTCAGAAAAGAATTAATCTACATGTAAATGTGTTCACAAGAACTACTTGAGGATGGCATTAATTTCATCTGAATGAACCCTGCCTCTAGTGAAAAAGAGCAAGAGCATGTCACCTTCCACCCTGACAACTTGCCTTCATGGCTTTAAAATTTTGGAGAACAGCAAATCAACACAAATTGCAAGTCACTTGTGTAAATTTTTTTGAGTACTTCTTGTAAAGGTTAGAATATTTTCTCTGGTACTTGAGATACAGATAGTAGGTAAGGAGGTATCAGTCTAAAATGCAGAGGCTGTTACACCTAAAGCAAAGAGAGTGCAGCAAAGTAAACTTGATTGCATTAACAGTTCAGTGGCTATTTTGTATATGAAAATTTATGTAGGAGACATACAATGTTAAAAACACTGAGAAAAATCAGGTATAACAATTGTAGGCTTATAAGGTGGTATTCCTTCTGAAGCATTGTCCTTTTGATCCAGTCTTGAGTTACAAGAACAAACACTACGAAATGCAATTATTTTTTTTTTTTCCTAAAGATGCAATTGCCTTCCTTTGATGATACATAACAGCAAGGTTGTTCTCTCTTATATCTAATTTAGATAGGATAAGACTTTGGATGGGGAAGAGGATTGCACCAATTAAAGATCATACAATCTGTTGTGCTGCTTATCTATCTCATTAATTTCCTTCTTTTCTTTTCTTTCCCTCCCTTTCAGAAATAGGAAATAGCATAGATGGTCCTTGAGTGATAATAAGGGAATACGAAGTGAAGGATGGAATACATTAAATCAAAAACTAAACTGAGGAGTATGAAGCAGAAGGAGAAAGTGAGAGATTTCACCATAGAATATGAAGGTAAAATAACAAAGTAAGTGATGAGAATGATGAAGGAACAGTGCACAAAAGGCTCCTACTGTTTAAGTGTACCTTTAAAAAAGGAGCAAGGCACTCTACAGAGAACACAAACAAAAAAGCAAAATATTTCAGTAGTCAGGATCTGTACTCAGAATCACAAGGATATGTAATGAAGAACAGTGCTGATGAAAAAAAGCAAAGAGCAGATAGTGGATGAAGAACTAAATTTATATGGGAAAAGCTAATGAAACTGCAGGAGGCCCTCCCAAGGTATTCAGAAGAGAGAAGGCACAAGGACAAGTCTAATATCCATACTGTAAAGGAAATAAAGCAGCAGAAAACCATTTGAATGTTAACATCATAATCTTGGAATTTACACTGTGAAGAATGAACAGGAGACTGGCTGCAGTACTACGACAGCAAGTCAACACAGAAGAGGCAGGAAAATAAGCAGTGTGGAAAAAGTAGAGATTTGTGCATCTGAAGAGAGAGGAGAAAAAGGATTATTTTTTGCATACAGATGCTTTCTATCTGGATTCAGAAAAATCACTGTCCACTGATGCAGCACATTATCCAAATGAAAAAAAAGTGAGAGAGAGAGATAGCCAGTTATGAGCATTCAAAATGAAAAAGTTTATGTAGAGAGAAAATAATGATTACTTACTATCTGGAGACGAACTGGATATTATTTAAGGCAAAGGTGAAGGCAAACAGGGGGAAAGTCTGAGGTGAAAAAGCAATCCCCACAAACCTCACATGAGGCAGGTCAGCTGTGAGAATAAGGAAGATTCTCACAGGAGGAACAACAAAGCAAAAAGCTATGCTTTAAAAAAAAAAACGGAAGCAAGCTGCTCACTTTATTATCACTTTATTATTTCAATTTGTAATGGCTTTAAATATTAATGTAATATATTGTATTAAGTAAACAGCTTTAACTTAATGTTATCAAGTTGAAGCTGTGTTTGTCCATTTAACTTGCTTATAGATCTTTTAGTACAAATCACTTCCAATCCATTATGTTGTTTTTGGGAAAAAGTAGTATTTTGTTTCTCATGCAGATTTTCTACCTTTGCCCTTCCCCAATATGTACCGAGTTACAAAAGCTTTTGTCTGATCTCAATAAGCTGTAAAGTAGTTGAAACTACAAATGACTTCACCTGCCTATGTTAAAACTGCCTCTTTCCCTTACAGCTGTCCGATACCTCTGACAGAACACTTTCTTCTCCTCTGTCAAGAACTATTATTAATCATTTTAATCTCACAATATTTCTTTCCTTTAAGGAGAATTATTACAGCCAAGAAGTATTTTCCATCATTATCTATATACAATCCTTTCCTACATTGCATATTATTGACCTTAAAAACAGATTGACATTTCACATAAATAGGAAGCTGTACAAAAGGAATCTATCCTCATAAGCTGATTTTCTGTATCTATCTTAGCCTCTGTTTTTCACTTCAAGAGAGACAAAAATATTTATCGCTCCTATCATCTACAGGAAGCCACAAAACCTTGCCTGTGACATCACTGCTTGCTCTGGAAATAATTCACACTGCAAAAAGGGCTACGGAGCATAGAAAAGCACAACAACAAGGACACCCAAAAACATTCGTAGGCACCATAAACCAAGGTAACAGAGTTTTACATGAGCTATATTTAAAATAGCTTGAAGTATTTAAGGTAAGAAATCTAGTCAATTATAAGACACTTTAAAAAGTTTTCTCTAAAATAGTCTAGTATATTTTCAAATATACCTCTATTTTACTTCATACATGCCATCAGAAAGACTTTTTAAAAAGTATTCTACACATAACCTGCACAATTTATGCGGCATCTACTATGTGTTATCAGTAAATACAGAAATTTTAAAAATGGTATTCCATAATCTTGAATGTAGGTGTTTAAGACTTGGAATTAAGATGCTAGCAGATTGTTCTTCGGTTTTATAGAGATTCTTTCTTATAGCTGAAAGACTCGTTGCTTCAGTCACAATATATATATATGGTGTTCCTGTATTCTAAGATGAAATATTATTTACTCGCTCATGCTTACCGAATTCATTCCACTGAATAGGTCTCCTGATCCTACATGAGCTGTGTGAACAAAGTTTGTTGGCTCCCCAATCATGCTTCGGTCAATCCGCCGTCGTCTTTTCTGAAAGGAAGGTAAAGAAACCATCTAACTGAGAGTCACTGAAAAGCCAAAACCAATGTGTGTCATAAATGTAAAAGTTAACTGTCCACAGGATATTTCATACACTGTAAGATATTTTCATAGAGTCAAACAGCAGAGTCCAAATTCCGAGGTTAACCAAGACATTGGTAATACTGTCCTTTGTTTTTACTTGGTGGATCTAGAGCAGATCATTAAAGCAGCACTGATACCACTCCTAACATTTGGGCCAACAAACCATTCTAAATAACCTTATTACATTCCAGTTTATTAAGTAATATTTGCAACATTTCAGACAGTAACTTCTGCCTATATTTGTATTTAAATCATGATGTGACAGATAAAATTTGAGGTTTAGTCATTCAAAACAAGAATTAAGGATCAAAGAGTATTAGTATAGCCTATGAAACCACTAGCATACTGATTTTCTGATTTACATGCTGTGTCAACTTATGTCACTATTTATAATATATTTCATGGCGATGTTTAGAACAATGCCTTGAGTTGATTAGGGTTAGCCACAGAGATGTCTTTACTGAGCCCCATATACTAGGATAACTTCCAGTCTGCGTGATTGTAGAGTGTGAGCTGAAGGAGTGCTCTTTACTGAGCCCCATATACTAGGATAACTTCCAGTCTGCGTGATTGTAGAGTGTGAGCTGAAGGAGTGCAGTGTGATAGTAAGGCAGGACGTGAGATTAGGGACTCTGATTCCTGTGCCGTGAGACAGAAGGCAAGAATTGCTTAACCTCTGCCTCTCTTTTTCTCAGAGTCACAGCTTCATTTTTTATTAATGTAATAACACGCAAATGAAAAACTGGAGGCAGTAAGGACTTCCTCTAATTCTAGCTTGTTTGGTGCCTGCCTCCAGCTAAGCCTTGAATCTAAAGGAATAAAACAAGAAACCTATTCCTTATTTCTTACGCCAGAGCCAGGGAACTTACACAGAGCAAACCATGCAGTGTGCAGCCCTGCATATGCCCATATCCTGTATTTGAAAAAACCCCACAATAGCCATGAAGCACAGTATGAATATCTCAATTCAAGGTGTGTCACACATAATACAGTGCAATAGCTAAGAAACCACTTGAGCTCAATTAAAAGCTTCCCATCATCTTAAAGTCCACTCAGTCTCATTTTTAAAGGCATCTCCAGTTCTAATCTGCAGTGAGATCAAAAGACCACCCAAACTCAAGACATGAAGGTACATGCCTCACAAGTGGGCTAGCTGCTACTGAAACACAGCTACAGATTAAATCTTTATGAATCAGGGCCCACAACTATGAGACTACATCATGGGGTTTAGCCAGCAAGTACAAAACACATTTAATCTTTTCCTGTACCTTTTCCATATGACTAAACCCAGATTTCAGTAGGTTTCAGTACCTTACAACATCATATTAATAGCTGGTGTCAGGAGAAACACATAAAACACTCCTATAGAAGTAACAAAAACAAAATGACCCAATCTATGCCAAAACTATGAGTGAATTCTCTACTCTCAACAAATTTCACAAGATCAACCAAATAAAATAATCATAGCTATAAAAATATCTTCATGTAGTTTGAGGGCTTTCACAAAGAAAATGTTTATGGAAATTAACCAAGATGTCTCAATTACAGAAAACATTAGTACAGTTCACAGAGCCATAAATAGCCACAACAAAATCTATTACCATGTCCCATTGATGGATTACATTTCTAGAAGTATATATCTAGAAGTTAAGCTCGCTTATACATACAACAAACGATTTCTTAAGTTATGCATGGTATCAGCTAGTAAAGCATATGTGACAAACTTGGGGGTAGAGACCCCACACCAGGTTTATGCTTCCACTGGATAAGAACTGCTCTCTGACATGTTCAAGAGGAGAAGAATCTCCACCAGGTGCGATGATTATTTTAAATGCACATTGTGTATTTACACAATATAGTGTTGTTAATATGCTGTGAGTATGACACAGAAAGAAGATTTAGAGAGCTATATGAAACACACCACTCAAATTAAAACATTTAAATTGTCTCAGGTCTGCAGTAGTTGCCCCTCTCCCCCTTCTAAAAATATAACAACCAGAGTCAGATTCATTTATATGTCCAAACAATACATCCATGATTTCTTGGTTTTCGTATAGTTTTGAAATGCAGGGTTTTTATGCAGAGAAGATGTAGACAATATCAAAGATTTTGGAATTTTTTGTTTATTTGTTTTACAGACATCTTTGGTCAACTCAACTTACTTTCCTCCTTTACCTGTTGCTAAGACCCCTGGCATGCCAGTAACAGTATTAGAGTGCTGGATCTTATGAACGACTGTAAATGACTCTGCTAATCATCAGCTAGTCAACCAGTAACCACTAGTTAAACTCTCACCATCAAACTATTTTTCTTTTTTCGATCACCATCAAACTCTTTTTCTTATCTTAAACGAGTTTCTTATCAGAGGCCATCAGCCAGATGTTTCTTTAAATAAATAACTGCCACCCACTGATGGGTCCAGAGGTATGTAAAATTTCCTTTTTATTCCCCTCTACCTTTGGCTTTCTCCTCTATTTTGGCTCTCTACTTTTGGCTTTTCACTTCATAAAAGAAGTGATCTTTTTTGACTATCTCCAAATTTTGTCCAGAGGCTAGGATGTTCTTCTTTAACTCAAACCACTTCATAGTGATTGCAACAGTTCTGAATTAGGCAAGTTCTCTGCTTGTATATATGCACATAAAAAAGAAAAGTTTTTGAAATTTTTCTCCTTCGCTCAGTCATGGATCCCTCTCTGCACTTCATGTCAGGCCTTCTGAAAAAAAGAAAAAGAAAAGATATGTAGAGTAACATCGAGGTCTCAAATATATCAGAAAATATTTGAGTGATGTCACTTAGATCTTAGCAGGCTGATAATTACTTTTCTGGAAGCTGCTAAAAGAAGTTGCAAGTGAAGTCAAACAGAATATCATAGAAAGTTATCCCAAAGTCAAGTACAAACTTACATATGCTGGGGATCAAAAACAAAGAAATCTCTTCTATTTATCTGGCAGAAAAGCATGTTCTGCAAAATCTACATCAGATTTTTTGACATAGCTGCAAGATACATACCCCAAATCCAAGTCTGAGTGAAATAAGTGACACATAGCACTTCAAAGGACCCTGCAACACAAAAGCCTGCATGGATTTGACCTGCAGAAGGCTCCATTTCAATCCTCAAATGGAAGTGGTATTGCAGGTGCAGAAAAGGAACATGCCTTCTAAGCAGAACGTGATATATGATAGAAATTGAAGCAATTCAGAGGGGATAGTAAGTTATTGCCATACTGTAAACAAGTAGTTTCTGAATACAATGCTGCTTTATTAAAATTCCCACATATGGCACTTTTCTCCTACCACCTACCATTTAATTTATCTCCACTGCCAAGTCTTTTTCCCTACACAGCAATACTCTTTACCCAGCTGTATGTGGTCCTGGCTTTTTACATCTTAGGATCTCAGTCAAGTAAACTGTAAGAAACCAGGCAACAGAATACCTGCTGCCCTCAATGCTAGTCTACTATAGGGAACAGACCGAGCACACCTACACTAACAACAAATTAGTGGCAGGGGCAGACCGGAATTTTGCATCTCACATTAAGAATAACAAATTTTGGTATCTATGTAACACAGATACAGTTGCTTTTCTATTGAGGAGAATATTTTACTATTATTTATTAATATCATCAAGCTACCCCAAGGCAAGGATAACACTTCCCTACTGCTAACTTTGTAACATTTACCAAAACAAGTGTCATTTTTCATGACTGCACTTCCATATATATAGTTTTGTGTTATTTTATATGCATTAGAAATATATTACACAAAATATATTTATGTATTACATAACAATATACATTAGTATATCATATATTACTTTTCAAGGCATTTTTCTGTCACTTCATACTTATCTATGCTCCAAGCAGTGAAGGGCACAGTAAACTAAATTAGATAAGAAATAGCATGCTGATTGATCTATCCAGTCTAATCTTGTGCAACATGTTTCCATCCAGACTTAAATCAATATAAAGTGATCCATATATAAAATGACAAGTGATGGACCTTCCTTTTTTTGACGGAGTTCTTTTCGTCTTTCATTCTAACTAGCTGTAGAAGAGAAACTTTCATTCAAATTTGTCATAATTTCTCCTTATTCTCCTTATTCTGCAAGACTAGCTTTATTATTTTTCATTTTGGCTTCTCTTTTATTTCAAGACAAAATTTGTATTTGCTTGCCACAAAGACTCACATGCACAAAATCTAAGAAGTGACATTTACTGAGACATAATCCCTGTGCTTTATAGTGTCCCTTTCAGAATAAAATGAGAAACTTCTTTGTATTTTAACTTCAAATGAGGCTTGACGCGTAATCAGAGAAAAATGAAACAAAAAAAACAAAACACTGGGCTTTGGCACCTCATCTGATGCAGAATAAAAGCATAAACTTCCCAAGATTCATTTTCCAGTCTCTAATTTCAGATTTATTTTTTTTTTAAATGTTCTTTAAAAGGAGTGCAGATTGTGTAAATCAAGGTACTCATAATATTCCACATTAGAGTGGGCACAGCAGGAACATTTGAGGCTTCAGTGGGCCCCATTCACCTGCCAGGATTGTCTTCATCAAGTCAGCAATGCTTACTGTTGTCTTGCAGGCTCAGTAACTTAGATAGGACAAAAAATATTTTTTTCATTTTCTTACATGTTTACTGTCATAAACCATGCTTATCTCTCTTGGCAAGAAGATAACTCAAGAACGTTTAATTCCTCTCTGAAGTCTAGTTCAAGACAACAAATTTACTTGCTAAGGCCCTACTGGGAAAATCCCTGGTGAACAGAAGTGTATGATCCATCTGGACAGTATAAAGAGTTCAGCTTTGCAGAATGAGTTCCTGTGGTCAGATAATGACCACTTATATTTATTACCTCCAAAAATTTTTCACTTTTCAAAGCAGAAAGACAACCGTGAATTCATAAAAACTAGAAAGTTACTTAGCTTTTAAACTTGTCTCCACAACATGAGGGTCAATTTTTCGGACTGCTCGGTTACTGTTATCTCAGACATTAAAATGTGTCCCTGCATCAAATACAGTAAGAAGCAAATCACTCTCTAAGATAGCTCTTTGCAAGCTTGACTTTTAAATAACAGCAAGGTAATTTGAACATAACGAAGTATAGTAACTTTTAACCACATCATCTAATCCTTTGCCACACTAAGAGATCTAGAGTTAATACCTCTCTCCAAATCCCAAACTCTCCTAAAATAAAATAAATCCCAGTAGAGCCACCACAGCTGCTGTTCTTATGGTAGATAGTACAAAAGCAAACAAGGAATACATTCCTGGTTCTCCTCTGTTCCCACGTAGTGCATTTGTTTTCATGATTAGGAGTTAGTTGGCTCATACATCTAAAACAGTATGGACGCACCATCAAGACAGTAGGTACGTGATTTGCTAATTTTTGTTTTTTATTTTTTAAATTGAACCTTCCAGATTTATATGGAGGCTCATAGCTATTGTGTTTCACCTTCTTTCACAAATAACCCTCAAACAAGAACCCTTTTTTGGAGAACTTCTGTTACCATTCATTCTAGTGTTAATTTCAGGCTAACCCAATGCAAAAAGCAAGTTCTTTTCATCTGCTAATTTACTCTCTTCGCAACCAGTCAAGATAGGTGTCTCATAACTTTATTCCAAGGGCAAAGTGTTCTGTTAAACTTTTCAATTATATAACTCTATTGAAATAGAGCTGTTCGCTAGCTTTGTATTCAAGAACTCTGCTGAAACTTCAAAAGCAGTGCAGGCCAAAGATAAAACTAAGATAGAACTCTAAAGAGAGGATTTAATCAAAGACAAGATAGTTAACCATTTCAAGATAGGGGATTTGGATGGTTACAGGAGAAACTGAAGGAGAGAAAATACCCTTCATTTTATTTTCCTTATTTGATCTCTCCTACTTTTTATACCTGCTCTAAAAAGAGCACGAGCAGCAAAAGAGTCCCTATGCTGTGCCACCCAGCCGATCGTCCACATGCTAACACACAGGAAGACTTAGGTACTTGCTCAGAACAGGAGGTATCAAACCACCCTGTAGAGGTGGCTTTCTGTCCTCCCACATACCTGCTGTTCTGCTCCCAAAATAGTCTGATGTGCACAGGATGGCTTGCTGCCTCTCCAGACAAGCTGTGGTCTGAGTTACGTGTCTGAGTTTCCCATATTGACCCATCAAAATTACCTTAAAAGGTCTTAATGAGTGTCTTTCATCAAACCCTACATAAAGGGGCTGCAGAGGGAAGGGTGTCTCTTGTACATGTTTTTGTTTTTTTCCTCCGTAATTGGGAACCTAGAGATTCATGGTAAAAACAACAAAAAGCGTGTCCATAAAGCTGGAATGCTAATACACTCCCATCTCTAGCTACAGGATCATTATGTAGCAAACTAGTATTGTGAAACGAATGGCTGGATGTATATGATCATCATATAGCCAGTAGGCTATTTTTGAAGAAGAAAAGGCATGCCTCCTAAACATTTCCCTGAATATTGTAGTATTGTCCATTTTTTTCCCAGTTTTTTAAACCTATGAGCTTACAGTGCCAATTCCATCATTTATTCAATCTGCACTATATGAATGTTGATGAAATTAAAGAGACACCATCCACAGTAATGTTAAAATTCCAGCCAGGCACTAGCATTTGTGCTAACATTTAATTTAATTCTTGAACTATAAAGTGACACTGACTTTACTGAACTGCAGGAGAACACGTCCTCTCTGAAGAAGCAAGGATGATTAATTAGACCTTTAAGTTTCAAATGCCTTAGGTCTACCATACAGAAGAAACACAGAGAAGCACAACTAAGATATTATGGAAGATAAATTAAAATGCTAGCTAAACCACCAAATTTCAGTGATTTATCATATTTATTCTAAACCAGTAACTAACGTAATGGGTATCTAAGCCAAGCGTAGTGGTGTTCTAGCCAGCACTGTGATCTTCGTCAGCTGTGAAACACCAAAGCTGCTACCATTACTAACATAGTTCCTTATGTGGGCAGTTTCTAGCAGATTGCTTAAAGAGTCTTGAGTGCTTATGGATCTTACAAACTATGGCTTTATCAGTACAGAAGCAGGAGGAAACCAGGAGAGGTTCTCATGCCTGCTGTTAGGCAACAGAGACAAGTAGCAGGCCTTCAGCACACTCAGCTTTCATCAAGTTTTCCAAAAATCCAGGATGCTTCCTGACTTCTCTAGCTAAAGGAGAGTTAGGAAATTAAGGCAAAGGATTGAAAAGAGGTACATTTTTAATGTAAGCTATTACAATTAGCATCCAATAAATTGATTATCAAATGTACACTGGATTTAGACTTAGGCAAAATCACTTGGCATTTGCTGACTCAAGTTGCAAAAAAAGAATGAGTAAATTTGATTGCTTTCTGAACTCCCAAGCAAAGGTACTAGCAGTTCCATTAATATTTAGAAAAAGACAAAAGTAAAGGGAAAATAAAATAATCTAAAATGGCAGAGAAGCTGACTTTATAACATCTTCCAGCCTGATTTTAAGTACAACTTCACATCACGTTAATATATTTTGTACATTAATACCTCAAACAGGATTACATATTGCTATCTCAAACAGCTCCTTTGCTTTTAGCAAATTCAGCATCTTCTTGAATCTTTTGATGTGTACACTTTTTTCATCTCTTTACACAATGTTCCATTATATTATGATGGTGTTAGTCATCATATGACAAAACTGGCAACTGTAGCTTATGTTTTCTAAATAAACAGGAAAATTTGCCAGATGAGGTTAAATGACTCTGAAAGACAATAGGTCCTTTAAGAAATGTGTTTAGCTCACACACTAAAGGGAACTTGTTCCATTCCAGATGTTTAAACCAGCTTTAAGTCACAGAGTAAATCAGAATCAATTCCTTGATATAGCTAGTAAATACTGTGCTTTTCAAAATACACATTAGCACAAATTTAAGATGACATTTACAATTTGTAACTTAGTTGTCATGTTATACCACAAACTAACTTATCTTTCCGGTAAGTTTATTTTCATTACTTTTGGTGATTAATGCCTCTTAAAACAAACAAAAAAAAAAAACAAACAGTCATCTAAGATAATAATACTGGTTTTCTACTATATGGTTTTCTACTTCTTTAATTTAGACAGACTATGCAGTCTGATTGTAGAGTGACAGGTAATTCATCAATGATAAAAATACAGCAGCACCTGATAAAAGGAACAAGTCTGTGATACTGGCTTGTGGTATCTCAGCAAAAATCAGAACTTAGTATTTAACTCTTTTCTTACAGTTGCCAAGCTGCCTAACTTCCAACATGTTAGCTGTTGCTTGGAACAAGTGCTTATTACCAGCTGTGCACAAAGCTTATCACTGCACCTTTTAGAGTGAATTCAGAGCTGTGACACAGGTAAGGGACAAAAATTCTGCTGCACATGGTATAGAAGGAGAGACTGACTGGAAGAGTGAGTTTGTTCACCCTTAAGAAAAGAAGAAACATCTGCTTACGGTCTTAATGGTCTTCCATTACCTAACTGGAGGGTACAGTACACAAATAGAGGTGAACAGTGATAGTATGAGAAGCCACAACCTGAAGTTGCAATATATAATAATTAAAATAAATAATAATTAAATAAATTAATATAATGGTAATAAATAAATAAATTATTATAATGAATATAATAAATATATATTTAATAAAATAATAATTAAAATAGATAATAAGTAAATAAAATAAACAATAATTAAAAACAATTTTTATGTAGGTGGCCAAACACTGGACCAAGAACACAATGAAACTGCATGCCCATCCTTGGAGATCTCCAGAACACAAGTGGACATGGCCGTGTGAAAGCCAGTCTAGTTGGTTCTGCTTTGAGTAGGCGCATTGCACGAGATAGCTTCCAGAGATCTCTTTTCACCTAGACTATTTTCCAAGTCTCTAACTTCAGCTGGTGAGGAAGAGGAAGAATGTAGAGCAGGCTGGAATTGACTTTGCTGTAATACAGATGCACTATATACTGCCCAGTGATCAAAATCATGATGTTAAAGGATACAGATTAAACAAACGATGTAAAGAAACACCACAATACAAACTTTCTGGAAATTTCTAATAACTTCTTAAAAAAGCAAATCACAAAGTCCTGGTAACAACATGCTGCGAACTGCATCATATTAAGCTCTCTTTGCTTTCACTCATTGACCTTTTCCAACAGGAACACAGGAAATACTTGAAAGGTCACCTGGCATGATGAGAGCTGTAGCTGTCTAGAAAACGTGTATCAGGATTACACCATGTAGCCCCTCCTGTTCAGCCAAATGAATGTCACTGTCCCCCAGCTACAACACAAACAAAAGCTTCAGTTGTTCTTAAGTACACTCTGTATTGAAATTCTTTCATTAAGAAATTATATTTCACGATCACAAATCCTGTGGTAAGACTTCCTAGAGCTAGCTAGATAATATAAATAGGTTTGTTATGTCTTGTGTATGCAGGCAGCTGCACACATTTGCATCTATATGGAAGCATACATGTTGCATAAGATATATTAAATACAAGCCTTCTGTACTCCTATGTACACCGTCCTGCTTCTGGAGGGGATCGGGTCTGGCGGGGACACAGCTATTCCATACGATGCAGCCATGCCCAGCCTATAGCCGGGCGCTGGTCGGGGGGAGGGGGCAGGAAGTCGCTGCTTGGGAGCGGGCTGGGGCGTCCCGGGTCCGGTTGTGTGAGAGGTGGTATCGTAATTGTGCTTGTACGATCCTCTGCCAGTGTTATTGCTGTTGTTTTCTTGTTCCCTTTGCTGCTCTGTTAAACTGCCTTTGTCCCAACCCTCGAGTTTTCCCTTGTTCTTCTGATTCTCCCCTCACAGCTTAGCGGGGGGGGAGGGGCTGGGGGTGTGGGAGGCCGAGAGAGTGGCTGTGTGGTTCTTTGTTGCTGTCTGAGGCTAGATCACGACAACACCGTTATTATATCAGATATCTGTATCAGAATGATACGCACATACCGAGCTCCATTAGAGAAAAGTACAAGAAGAAAAAATAAAACTGAAATATTACCTCCAAACACATAATATTTCAGTTCCAGATACAGGATCTTCAGTCACACTCAGCATACAAAATCAATCCCTTAATAAGCCTAACGCTTTCTCCGGATCAGCTAGTAAAATCTGAAGATGATGCCTCTAAACGCCTTGTTGTATGTGCTCGCAAGCAGCAGTTTGGTACTGCACGCTGTGATTCACCCTCAACTATGACAACAAATCAGGCATAGATTGTATTTTCAGAAGACCTTTGCACACAAGTCATAGTAATTCCTTTAGTGGGAGAAGATAGATCTTCATGGTTTTGGCACTGATATTTTTTAGCAGTAGGATTCATGGCTGGAAGGTCTAGTACTTGTGCCACAGGCAAAACCAAAGCCACAATATTTGATAATAATATCCTCGGGAGTTAGCACACACAGACACACGGTGAATTCAGCAGCTTTTAAATGCCTTTGCGAATGTCATCTTAGAAGCCTGACATTAGTTTGCCCAAATAGCAGCAGCTTCTTGTTTGTTTATATACATACGGAATTAAATACCTAAATGTTCACCTGGATTTCTAGTGGTGTACTCTACTACTTATTTCTCAGTGAAGTTTTATAAAAATGAACTTGCTCTGAATTAAGATACTTTTTTGTACAAATCCTTTTTTAAGGAAAATAATCCCATTATAGTTTTGTGTGTGTCAGGTCCATGAGACACGCTCCTGACTGCTGACCTTTCTGTCAATCTTCCCATTCCTTGCTAAGTTATTTGTCACCTGTATGAACTCATCATTATCTCTGGGTTCTCCCTGCTGCTCCATAGACATCCTGACCATCCTCATCAGCATATGAGCACTGTCACACAGCCTAAGGTACACTGTTTTGCAGTGGGGAGGAGCACTCATAAACATGGAATCACAAATTTGATTCAGAGGCCATCCCACTTCTTGCTCCGGCGAGGACTTCTGCAAAGCTCCCAAATTTGACTGTCAGCATTGGAAATCTTTTTATCCAGTTCATTATTTAGCAATGGCCCAGTATTGTATCTTAGATTGCCCAGTAGGTATCTTATGGATGCTTAGATGCCAAGCCTACACATAGCATGGCTAGAAGCATCTCTGGAAGAGTACTCTGCCAGCAACTCCTAAGAAATGTTCAAATCTGCAGCTGCGTTCAGACTTACAATAGCTTTCTGTTCAGCTTTTGACATATTCAGAATCGTATCTGACACAGAGCAGCAACACAAAGGCCTGCACCCAAAGTGTGGCAAATGAAGAGAAGTTATTCAGGAGCTAATTAACAGGTCCCAGGAGAAGCATGGGGGCAAAGGAAGACCAGCATGGTGTGCCATTGCAAATCCGTAGGCTCAAAAGACAGACTATGAAGAAAAAAGACCATTGTGACGGAAAACTTTTAGAAAAGCACTGTATTTCTACCTATTTCAGCTCAACAAAAATCATAAAAAGGAAGTTCTTTCAAGGAGTGTTCTGCTTTCCCTGGCAAAACAAAGGAATCCTGGCTGCCTTGTCCAACCTCCTATCAAAAGTAAAGCACCAGTTCTAAGCATGTACAGGCACTTTTGCATAGTCTAGCTGAGGCATGCCACAATTCCACAGGTCGTGAGTGTAAACAATCATTAACTATTTAAATTTCATCAAGTCAGAAAGTGCCCCATATTCCTAATTAATTTGTCAAATTCTACTCTTCTAAATAGAGTAGAATTGCTGAAAAGAAGTATTCAGGAGCTGAAGCAATAGGTCCTTACTCTTCCACTAACTGCACTAAGAAGACACACAAATTTTGTTGAGAACAAACCCTCAGGTGCATTCAGTATTCAGAATTTACTGCCAGACTCACAACTAGATCAACAGCCCATCCACACAACCACTTCAGAGGCAATGTTGGCTGCTTATAAGGTTCAGAAAAATCTTTCTACTTACTAATTTATTTCTGTGGCAAGCCTATTCTTCCTCGTTTTGCAGGTCTTCAGCACTAAGTTCTCTCTGATAAATTTATTACTGTGAGAGCAGAATTTCTATTACTGTATTATTGTATCTCTTACTTGCATACTTTTTGACACCATTCCTTCAGTCTAGTACTGGCAATTCTGAAGTTGGATCCAATGTAGAAATCCAGGAAATATAGTGGCTTTCTTATTGTTTCAGAGCTAATGACCTTGCCAGAATAAGCCCATATTTAGGAGCTTCTTAAAATAGGAAGAATAGGAAAGCATGGTTCTTTAACAGTCAGCAAAACTGGGGAAGCTTTGGCACTGCAACACTGAGCACCATGGAGGTCTCTGAGACTGCTCCAGGTTCTTGCATTATTGACAACTTCAGGGCAACTGCTTCCCAGTTCCACATGTATAGTCAGCTTCTATCAAAAACAAGATACAGCCAACATCAGCTGATGGCTACAGATTTACAGTCACTGGCAGTTAAAAAAGCAGTCAGAATGAAGAGAAGAAAAAGCAATAATCATACAGAACAAAACCAGTTTTTCTGAAGAGCTGCAGGCTGGGAATTTCTAAATTGGGTGTGTAACAGTAAGTGTAGATTACTTATAGTAAATATTTTTCCTTTTATTCTTCAGCAAATGGAACCATATGATACCTAAAAAGATAGGTACACAACTCCATGTTCCCAAAACTGGATTTCTGAACACAGAATTGAATAGTAATTGTTGGTAGGAAAATATCTACTGTTCCCAAATTAAAAAAAAAACGCCAACAACAACTGAGCTACAACACTACCACCACCACTTTGTTTCATAGCCTGAATGTTAGGTACCCTTTTACCTGGCACAGGTCTCCAACATACAGGTCTCCCGTGGACTCTGGCAGCTATGCAAATAAAACAAGTTGATTTTGAACAGCTGGCTCACAAGCATGACAACTGCCAAATCCTGATCATGTCAGATTATTTTAAGAGTTCCCTGTGCCACAGTGTTATCAGGCTATATCACCCAGAAACATACTTCTATGATCAAGGCACAGAATTCACAAGAAGTTAATTTTCTTCCCAGATTCATAGTTTCTTTCCAGATTTTCATGGTTCTACGCCTCAACCTTGCTTCGCCATTTTACTGAGTTTCCTTGAAATTCTGTGAAGATCCATGGACACAGGCATTAGAGTAGCTGCCTACAACTGCTCTCTTGAACAGACATTGCCCCTTCTGTACTTCTGAATAGCTGAATAGCTTCAAAGTTTTACACTAAGGAAAGCTGCATACTACATCAAAATACTTTAGGACAAGAAGAGATGCATCAACGTGAAAACTTTTAATAGGCAGAATTGGTAAAACACCAGTTGTTACTTTATAGTTACCCTACAGAGAGCTTCTCAGAGCTTCTTTAACCTTTCACTTTACATGTCTGGAAATAGGGCATTGGAGATCTTTCTGAAAATCAGGAGGCTGTGGTGGTCCTGCTGTCCCTCTGGTGTTTGCTCCATATCCCTTTCTTCACTGCCTGCTGGAACGTACACACGTGCAGGCATGGACAGCCAGGGGAATGCCACTGTCCACTCCATACTCGCTTCTCAGGAGCCCCCCTGTCTCAGCTCCTTACTCTTCTCTATTATAGTAACTTTAACTTCTGTCCTGGTCCCCTAAACGTACTGGTCAACTCTGTCGTTTGACAGCCATCCAGGCAGGAATTTCACCCAAATGCTGCTGTTTTTTCTTACTGGGAACAACAACTGATTTACAAGTTACCTCAATCCCAAAGGCTGCATAGCTGTAAGACAATAGAGAAGCATTAAGAAATCCTGCCACTTTAAGCTTCTGGTTATTCCCTCACCTTTCTTTGTCCTAAATCATCTGTAGCAGCTATGCTAAAGTCCCTCCTGAAAAAAAGGAATCGTGGTAGCTTTTCAGAAGCTTAAAAAGCTTGTCTTCATAAAAACAATGTATACTTGATTTATGTTTTTATGCAAAGCCAAATATTACAGCTTCAGAAGTGACATACACTGAAAATGCAAATACACTTAAAGTGCACTTTTTGGATCTAATATTCTTTAAAACATAAATTTCTGCACTAAGAACAGCACAAAGGGGTTTTTGTTTTCCAACCACAAAGCTAAAAAAGTCAGAAGCAGAAAGACGCATGCGTTATCAAGATACCGAACACTCCCTCTTTGGGATCACTAAGCAAAAAATTGAGAAATCCAAAACTTGTCCTTCCCAATTGTTTCTCTGCAGGCTTCATTTTCAGACCACTCCTGTGTGTTCTGAGATTGTATAGTTACAACTCATTTCTGTTTAAGAAACTAGGACAAGTAAATTTGCATAAAACACAACCTAAAACTCAGGTGTGTCTGTTTATCTGGGCAAGAGTAACAGCATGAACCATACCCCAGTTAGTCCATCCTGCAGCATTTCTTGTCTTATGCACTGCAAACATAAGGCTCTGCTATGTTTGGTCATAAAAAATGAATTATCAGTGATATTCACCCCTGCAATGCCTGCAGAGCCAACACTGCTAAGAGCCTAAGTTGAATTCTATTCCTTCTTGGGCACAACCAAATTATTTACTAAATTCCAGTGAGCTGAAGTAAAAGGATTACTTGCAGAAAACTTACTCTGCCAGTGTGGGAAAAAGATTCAGCTTGACTCTCTGAACCCAGAATGAGTTTGTAGACCTGGCAACTGGAAGTTTTACTGATTTTCAAAAGTGGTTCCTTGTTAGAATTGATCACAATGTACTTTATGGAGCAACAACCAACTATACGATAAAACAGAATTTCAAGTTGTATTTCAGAGCAAGCTTCAAAGGGAAAGCTTTGTCTGACTTTTTAGATAAAAAATAAAAGGACATCAAAACCAAATAAAATCCTCTCATTCCCTTTATCAATTTTCTTTCCTTTTCATTTAGTAGTAACGTGACCTGACTAATTCTGGAATGCTAAATGACATAAGTTATTGTTTAATGTAAGGTACAGTAGACTACCTGATCATTTTTCCTAGTATATAAAGTAGAGATAGCTCAAACTGATTTAATCTCTTCTGTTCACTCTGACTAAACAGAAATTAGTATTTACACTGGTGTCAAGCTCAGAGAGAGTGAGCAGAAGACAAAGATAGCACAGAATGTCATTCTGGTGACATGAAGCATGCTACCAGCAGCATACAAAGACACTAATTTTACTGTCTTCAAAGAATGATCAAGATGCCCTCACATTTGTAAAATATAATGGCAGATGCTACAAAGCAGTTATTTCACGCAAGTACTGTCCAATTCAGAAACTCCTCTTGTATTATAATCTCTTAGGTATAGAAAAGCCCTTTACAATGAGCATCGAGTAAGCAGTTGTCTAAAAAATATACATGTAATCTATAATTAACATAAATTGTTCTAAAATCTAGCTTTGCCTTAACATTTAGCATGTGCTGCCTTAAAAAAAAATCATTATGCTTACACACATTCCCCATAAAAACCTACTACTGAACATCCTAAAGTTTTATATTTTTATTATTTGGTAGTGCTTGTCCTCAGAGGATCTCAGCATAGTTAGCAGGATCCCAGACTGGCACTCAGAAAAATACTCTGGCAGATGTTTTTTCCTGTAATTCAGCAGATTATTCCATACACACACACCCCCCAAAAAAAGGCTACCAAAACACCAAAATAAAAGCCATCATCCAAAACATACTTCACAAATCAGAGAAACCAGGAACTACAGTTTGTATGGTTTTGCTATGTAGAAACCCACTAAGTGTTGCAGCCTGCAGAAAACCCCATACACTTCAGTTCTTTAGCCACTAAATCAGCTAACACACACACACACATCTTCACACATTAGTCAACTTCTTGCCAGACTTTAATGTCAGTGTGTATGTATTTGAATGTGTAAATTTCCTCTTGATTATCTTCTCTGTGTATGAACATTACTCTGCTTTTATAATGGACATGTTGGCATTTTATTCCTGAGTTAAAAAGAGCATCTGAATCTCACTGACTTGAGATATGTCCATATGTTTTATGTCTTAAGGAGTAGGGCCATACAAAGAGTCCCTGATAGACCCTTTCTAGTCTTCCAGCAGTCAGTTTAATCCACACTGCTTTTACCATGGCCACTTTAATCACCTCTTTTCCCTCATTCTCCCTACTGGCAGCAGCCTAGCATTGGTTGCATAGTGTTTTACAGATTTGCACTGTCTTCATGTTTAGTTTACAGAAAAGATAATATCTACATAGCAAAATGGGCTTAGAAATCTTAGACAGATTTTAAAATAGTTTTTTAAACCAATAATTAGGTAGCCTCAGTTCTTCTCTCTCACATGTAAGTCCCGTTTCTTCATTCTCTGAAGTACACACATTGCAGTTATTTTCTTTGCTCCCCTAAATCTTCCTTTCTTTGCATTACAAACTGAAGAGGCATTTCATTTTCAAAGCTTAACTCTGATGTTAAAAGAAAAAACACATTTGATATTTTCCCATGGAGAATAAAAGGCCCTGTAGGCTCTTTTGCCTGCAATTCTGTAGATCAGCATGCCTGTTCTTGTGTTGCCATTTCCTCTTCTTTTTACAAGTTCAGCAATGCCGTGCTGCTACCACAAACACAAGCAATTCAGTGTTACACATACGTTACATACATATATGTGTGTGCGTTTGCATACCCTAGCAGATTTGTTTGGAATATGTGCCTAGCAGGATTTATTGCCCCATTTTAACAGTAATCTACTATTTAACCATCATCCTAGAGCCTAGGAACTAAATGTTTCTTAAGTTAACTGGAGTACAGCAAGCTGTATTTAAAGTAATATTTGTTCCAAATAGAGTTAAATAACATGTTGTTCTATATTAATTTTACTCAAGTCTTTCAGGAAATCTTCCTGCAGTGGATTTGGCTTGGAAGCCCCCTATGTTTAGAGGAACTTGATGAGTCATAAGAGTAATTTCCTTTTATAAATAATACACTCCCTTGACACACAACTAACTTGAGTTCCCAGTTGAACATAGCCAAGTGTGCTTTCTTTAAATAATTTCATTCCTGATAACATCAGTTTTTCAGTTCACTGAAACTGATAAAGCACCCAAAAAGGCAAGTTTTATGCATATATGCTTATGAGCTAAAGATTGTTAACTACAGTTCATGCAACCGTCTTTTTGAAAACCTTGATGTGACATCACATCTAAAATTTTATCATTCTGGCATAACCCCCAGTTAACATCTATTCATCAATTCTATTGAAGTCTTTTCCTCCATTTTATTCAAATCCAATTAACTGGGATCTAATTCATTGGGCTCTATCACTGATGTCCAGATCAAAGGGTACAATCTATTTCCAATCCATGTTTAGCAGACAGCCTGAGCTCTCTAGAGCCTGTAAATATTAAAAAGCATATTATGTCCTTCTTCATAAATGTTGATAATGGCAAGACACATTCCCCGGAACAGAAAGCTGGCATAATTCTTGTTTTCACCCATCCCATTATCCATCCCATCAACTATTATTATATTAAATAAATAGCATCAATACAGCTAACTAAGAACTCCTGAAAAATTCACTGCCATAATAAAGGACTGCAAAATGGTCAGATACGTTTCATTCAGGTATTTATACGTAACCACAAAATACTGACTTTTTTCTTTCCTTTGTAAACTTTTAGTACTTCAACATCACAACAGATATTTTAAGACGTTTGGGGGCTACTTTAAAGGTAAAAGAAAATTCGAAAGCAGCTGTATCAGGCTGAAAGCAGCAGAAACAGATCAGGTTTGAGAAATAAAAGCCAAACATTTTGCTGCTTATTTAACTCTGCCCCCTTTGATAAGGTGTTCCATCAGGTTCCTCCTACAACAGCAGTAAACAGGAAACAAAAGGAATTTGAAACATCCAAACTGGCAGCTCAATATGTAACTCAGTATGACAACTCTGAAGTCTTGAGAGCTCTCAAGAGTTGTCACTTTTTACATTTGAGTCTTTCATGGGCTTACTGAATGTGGTAGGCTGATCAAATTTACTGAGTAAGAGAGACTGGGTTTTAGTCATTTTGAGTGAAAAGCTGCCCTTGCACAGCAATGCAGTAGTGAACAGCAAGCCTGGCCCAGTACTTCTTCCGTTACAAACACCTGATTTTCTGTGCATGCTTACTGAAGGTGATTTATTCTGCATTTGTTATGCATACTGAATGCTTCATTATCTTTATTGTGTTCACATTTTTAAGAGTTGCAGTGGTAGATGTATCCTTAGCTTTATGTATGACTCCTCCTCTAGAAAAAAAACTGGAACTGATAATACCCATCAGTGGTTAATTTCCTTAAGTAACCAGAACCAAGATAATTTATGTTTTCTGTAGCATTGAGCATTCGGTTCTGTTGATAACTACTGTAGTACGTGCAGGGCTTCTTCTGCCTGTATTTTAAGATGGACCTGCCCACCCTAAATACAGATCTGTCAGTCTTCTTTCATGCATCAAAAAAGACACATGGAAACTTCACTTTCTAAACCACTTTAAACATTTATGGAATAGCACGCAGCAAAACCATAACAGCCCTTTGACAAAATACAAAATGGAAATTATTTAAACAAGAGTGAAGTAACAAAACAGAAACTAATTAACTAGAGAAGGAAGCTCGGGGCAAGAAGGAGGAAAGCACAGTTCACTCTTTTATAGTACAGCAGTAATTTTACTGCAAGGTCAAAGGAAACTGAAGAGCTCAGCTGTACTGAGCAGTGACCCAAACCAGGTGGGAGTGCACCCAGACCATGACCAAAAGCTTCTTAGACCAAAAATTAACTTTGCAAGTTAAAAATGGACAGAACAAAAAAAGTGGAGGAAAATAACATATTCCTGGTGTAGGCGACGAGCTCTGCCTAAGAAAGAAACCATGGACGTGTTCTCTGAAAGCCTGCAAGATAAAAGGCTCTTTAAGCTTCTGTTACCAAGCAATGCATCTGGTCATGGGGATTTGGCAGAATTTACTGAAACACAGCAGTGGATGGGATGATAGCACATAGGAAGCATGGGAAGAAAGACTCATCTTGTCACTGGGAAGTGCATGAGCAGCTTACAGAACCCATAAAGAGTATCAGTGGGAGGTGTAAAAAACCTGGTGCAATCAAAGAAAGTGCTGCTCTTCTCAAAATAAAAAAAGGTTTGGGTCAGATCATAAGAGATTGAATTCAGGCTACTTAAACAACCAGGAAAACCTGAAAGTAGTTATTAAGAGATTAGTATCTCCTCCTTGGTATCATGAGGTTTTTGTCGATGTTAGGTTAATGGATGGACTAGATGATCTGAAAGGCCCCTTCCAACCTAGATAATTATATGATTCTACAATTCTGTGAAAGCAGACATAAAAGCAACAAGTTGTCTGAAGTCTTCAGTGTGGTAAAATATATTATCAATCCAAATCTAACATAAGAAAACTAGAAGTTGATATGAGAACACCTTCCCTTTGGCTCTTGTTTGCATTCTACTGTGGTAAAGACAGTCTATTAAGAAGCAAGACCTAAGCCATCATCAGGAACAATCTTCCTTCAACTGTATCACTACCTAGTTTTGTTTCTTTGCATATTCAGTGTCTTAATTTATGACCCTATTTCAGAGAAGCATAGAGACCAATGTTCAAACATGCCCCTTCCATGACAGTATGAGTACTGCAGTCTTGGAAAGTGAGGTATTTAGCAACTAAAGTAAGTTAGGAGAGAGAGTAAAACACTGCTTTCCAAGATGCCTGTGTTTTATTTCACAGCAGCAAGGTGCATCTGACAAAGACAAAAAGCTGTGCTGTGACACATTTCAATAAAAGATGATAGTAATTCTTGAATACTGTCCTTTAATTAAGAAATCTCCTAAAGTGCAACATTGTTACTGTTCTGCTCTGGGGTATGCTATTAAAGACGTTATGGCAGTAAAATTAGGTAAGTAATGTGTTCTTATTGACATAAAGTTTGCAAATCTTATCTAAAAGATGTGGTTCAAATCCATGAAAATGCACTGGAAAGCACCAGTATGCAAGCCTGGAAGGCATGCAGAATATTGGCAATAGCCTAGAAAATGCCTTTGTATACAGTGCGAATAATAGTCTTCTATACAATTGACTGAAAGGACTTAGTGCATTTTTCATTTTAAGTGCACTATAGCTGCAAAGCATAGAGATGCCATACTGAAGATTCCTAATATAATACGCTAGAATTTTGCCAGAAGAAAGCAGCAGGGATGGTCCCTGCATCCCAGATTTCAAAGGAGGAGGAAAACTTCTTAGCTCAATGGAAGCTATAAATATCACAGAAACATGCAACTACTGTAAGTTCCCAGTTGTTTTTTTTTTTTTTTTTCTCCTGTGAAGAGGCTTAAAAATTATGTTTCAGAGATTATAAGTTTAAAAACAAAAGGGACTAAGCATTGATCACAACAAACAGCAAATTAAGTAACTTCCTGCTTTCAAGGTCTATTCTAAGAGGCTGGTGGTTGTTAGTGTTGCTGAACATGAAAGTGGTGGCTGGGACACTGTTAGTCAGGACGTGAAGAAGTTGAGATGCAGGAGATAAAATGAAAGAAGGCACATTAAAGAGGTGAAACCAGGCAGATGAGGCATTTCTCCTGAGAATCTGGACTAAACTGACAGATTGAACAGGCAGGGGACAGATAAGTAGCTTTTATGTAACTTTGCATGTTTCATCTATCTTTTGATACAACAGGGCAGTAAGTACCAGTATTTTGGGGCTGAAACCTAGTGTCCCAAACATGCAATCACCCAACACCTTCAGAGACAGGGAAAAACTGCTTCCTTACCTCTTGCCTGGTTTATCAGTTTGTTTACACTGACAGTACATGCTTTGCTACATGCCAGAGAGGAAAAACATTCCTGTAGTTACTCAGATGTATATATATCTGATTAAATACTCCACTTACTGTAACAGTGCATGGCAGAACAACTGCTGTAGAACACGACACAACACAACACAGGAAAATGAGCTGAGTAACTGCAAGGGAAGGACAACTAAGCGCCTACTGTCAAGCACACCAAGAAGGGCCCACAACTTTTTTCTGAGATGCATCCTGAAGAATTTTGGCACTTCATAACAAGCAAGACTCCTACAACATTTGAAAGGCAGATTTCAGGAACTGGGTCAACGCTCAGCAATGTGCTCTTTCTATCTTAAACCTAAGAATGGTTTTAATTTTCTAAGCAAATGCACACTACCAGATCAGCAGAAACATATAAAAATGGGTTGTTTCCTTTTTCTATGCTTTTGAAGTACAGTCCCACCCTTTCCATGAGTCATGACCCACAGATCACCACATGCTGTATTAACATACTGTGCATTTCTTGGGTAGTAACTGTATCATAAAGCTTGAGTCAAGATTTTATAAGGACTGAGCCTCAGGATTCTTGTAAACAAACAGAATATGCCATTTTCTATCTCAAAGGTTTTTAACAGTCACGGCTTACTTTTGAATGAAATATAAGTTCCAAAAACTAGACAAATAACTTTGGCTATATCAGGACACAGGTAAGCATTTTAAAGGGCTGAATGGTGTTCAAGCAACAGGAGGGGACTGCAGCTTTCCATGATAGTATCTTAAATTCATCTCCCACAACTCTACTTGACTAAGAGTGAGAAAAAGTTGTATTCATTCATTAGAAATGTTAATGACCACACTTCAGTATTTGCGTTGCCACCCAAGGATTAGTCTGGCATTCAGGCTTTGTGCAAAGACAATGCCTAACATAAGATTGTTTTTTTAAATCTTTTGGCTTCCCTAAAGCCAAATACTATCTGAGCATATTAATGTGAGTTTGCTGTACTCACCCTGGGATTCTCTTGGTCACCGTAATTTCTTTAGTAGTAACTGGGCTCTTTTTCATGAATTTGCAAGATGACTGTCCTTTCTACACATTCATTTAGCTTGATCTGGATGCCACAGTATACAATGATTTTTCTCACAGTGCTAACCATATTCCTGGTTAATTCCACCTTGATGCAGGCAAACTTTCTGCAGAGAGTGCTGGACTTGTGAACACACTCTAAAAAAGGTACTTAGAGTATATGAAACCCAAGAATATTTCTGTATTTTGTCTTCCTTACGTATGCTTTGAAATGTTCTTTTATCCAACTGTTTGCTATGTACTTTTTCACACAACTGCCATTCCAAATTCTATTTAAAAAAAAAAAAAAGTTTTTACAGTATGAGTGCATACCTTCACTCTCCTAAGGTTTCATCTAAAAATTAACACAACAATTAAGGCTTAATTAAATTAAGGTGGAGGTGGTCTGGATTTCATGCTGGACCTTTTAAAAGAATCCTTTCCTTCCTTTATCATTGTCCAGTCACACCTGAAGGCAGGCTTTAAGCCATACAGAAATCAGGACATTTACAAATCTCCACTCAAAAATTACATTTTAGAATGAATAGTTCAGGTCCTCCTCACCCTTCCCCCTTCCTTTCCTCTCCTCTTCAATTCAAACACATAAAGGCTCTTTCCAAAGACTTTGGACAGATTTGATCTTAAGGATAGGAAAATATGTGTGACAACAGTCTAGAACAGACATTTTTTTGTCCCCACTAAGCAAGGATGTTAGTTAATTCCTTATTTCTTGCTGAGCTTGGCCAGACAGCACTTATTTAAAAAGCTGTAAGAAAACCAGAAAACGTAACCGATGTTGTTAATTATATGAAAACAAAGCAGTGCCAATATTCATACTTACAGGCTGAGGCTGTTCTGCAATACAGCAGTTGAAACACAACCAAAACTCACTCATTCTTTACAGTCTGATGTGGGAACGCAGATGAAAAGCAGGACGCAACCTCTCTAAATCTGTCTCCAGGTAGCAGGTTCTTTAAATAGTTTATTTATAATGGTTCCAATGTGAAAATATTCTCTCTGTGGAGCTCTTCTCCAAAGACAAGTCAGTCCGAGGACAAACAACTTGAAGGCAAAAAGTTATTTCAGCGTCTTCTTTCAGAAGGTTGGTCCCAGCACCACAGAAATATTACATATGCTTCTTTGGTCCTAGTGTTACGTGAACCTGAAAACAGAAGTACATTACATCAAAAAGAAAGAATATACAGAATCTCATGCTCCCAGACAGCCACCCACATGAGTGATTTCTTGGTAATATCTTGAACCACAGACTAAAGAGACACTAGCAAACAAGACACATGCTTATTTCTACAGTGACTACCAAAAATTGCGAACACCAGAAATCTGCATGAGGCTTACACTCCAGCCTTGGTTAGATGAAGTGATATCAAGAAGTAGTGTCCAATCTTTTGGCAGCCATCTCTGATCTGTTTCTAACTTCCAAATATAATTTTAGAAAGTGACAATTGCCCATACAGTCCTTTAAACTTCTTAGGGAATTGTGCCTATTGACACTTCATATTTCTCAATGGAAAAGTTCCCAGTCCATTCATAGCATGAGGTTTAAATAGTATTAAACCCCAATCCTGTAGCACAGCTGTCAAACACAGGTATGCTTTTCTAATTGTTGAGGAACCAAATACATACATTTTTGTATATGGAAAATTTTCAAAATGGCTGGACTTGGTCAACTCAAGGTATTTTCTTTCCACTCTCTCTACCCTCCTGCTTCATGTACAGTTGGCTTCAAAACAGGAGATTACTTATAGAGTTTGAAACTGTTTCCTTAAACTTCTGAAATTCCTCATGCGGAACAACTGTGGCTCCAGATCCCAACCATTCCTTTCCTAAAATAATGTTTATTAGTTAATCTCCAACCTGGTTTATTTCAGTAAGAGTTCAGTAAAAACTCCTGTGAGATTTCACCCTGGTTGTTTATCTTGCCATCTATCACAAACTTTATTTGCAGAGAAAGTGAGATAATGAGTATTCAGAAGTTTTTATATGTATACTCCTTGATACTTCTATATGCAGCTGCATCTTCATTCATAGAAATGTGTGCATAACTATGTATCATTATTTGTATGCAATTCCTCACAGTAAGTATGAAGTGGTTTTGAGAGTCCATGGGATACATAAACTACATATATATATATGTACATACACACACATTCTGTGGCAGAACAGTCCCACTGTGCTACTGATTTCATCAGTCCTCTACATGCCAAACACCTAAGCAATGAGGTTCTCTCATTTACTACATATATGCCAAGTTCCTGTACTGTGCAGCCACTACTAGCCAGGTACTTTCCAGGACTGCTGGCTACAAAGCACACACATAGATATACAGTAGCACCTTTCTTGTACTAAGCCTAAAGCCTCTGGGAGGCTTTTCCACGTCTTACCTTTTAAGAGACAGAACAGCTTGATGGTAAGAAAAAAACTAATCAAAACCTAAAAAATCCTTCTACACCACCTTTCGGCCAACACTTCAAAAAAGGTCTTAGTACAGTGCTTATGTGACATATTTTCACTACTTAAAATAAGATTTTTTTTTCTACCTCAAAGATGATTTTCTAAATCTCATGTATGTACCAAGAAGCTGCAATAAAACATGGGAATTATCAACCAACAGTGTGAAATCCAAGAATGAAAATAAGTTTACAAGTCTGTAAGGAAGTTCTCACTTCATAATTAAGTAGCTTCACATCATTTTCTCAATTCTTCTGGTTACTGAAAGTTTGATCAACTTTGAATAGCAAAAGCTGAACTAACATAGAAAAGCTTGATAAGAAAATACTCTAGTGTTCTCTGCAGTCTCAGAATTTGCATGCTACACAACTATTTTCTAAACTTGATACATTGCGGTGGGCTTCTCTTGCTGCGCAAGTGACCCAGTATTTTGATTTGCAGCTCCTGAAATTCTGACACTCATATTATCACTTACTCACAATCTCTCTTTGACAAAGTCCATATTTAACGTATCAATTTCTTGTTCTCACAGAGGGTTAACTTCCATCCTGCTGTTACATCCGTGTACAGAAGAAGTACATGGAAAGGGCAGGGAAATTCCTCTGCTGATCAGTCTCCTCATTTGCTCACCGATTGCTGGCATGCTCCTCGAACTCACTGCAGCATTAAGTGCCCGTCTTGAGCTGAAGCCATGAGAACAAACCCGAAGGGCTTGCGCATGCTCCTGTGAGCCTGGAAGGCTCTTCCTGGTTACAAAATACTAAAGGGCGCAGAAGAGTTTCTCCACCCAGCCACTCTCAGCACACAGGACTTTTGCCCTCCAGGACAGAGCTCTCTTTGAAACTGACTCTCCCCCTTAAATCAAAAGTTGTTGAATGACAAAGTCAAGCCAGAGACTGTGAATAATGGTCTCTGAGAACACATTCATTCTTAAAAATGTATTTTATCTCCCATAGGCTGTATAGTGCCACATTTCCCTTTAATTTCATGGTTCTGCAATCAGTAACAAGCAGGTCTTCAATCCTTTTTCTTTTGATTAAAAAAATGGTGGTGGGAGGACATATCTGTAAGCCTGGAGAAAACTGACAGTAACCACATCTCTTAAAAGGCAAACAAAAGCATAGCAATATCTGTTAGAGCGCTGGAATTTTATACACCCCAACTCTGCTGAACAAATGATCTTTACAGCGGCCAAGTTAATATAAAAGATTAGGTATGCTGCGGCACAAAAATGGAAAGAAAAGACAAACTGAAGGCAAAAAGGATATGGCAACAGCAACATACTAGGAATTCTCTTACACAGGTAGTTGCTTGTTTAAAGAACAAGTTGAAATGGGAAAACTCTGCTGTTCTTTTCCAAATTATTTGCTATAAAGAAAGAAAGAAAAAGCACCTTACTGACCTATTGCTACCAATCAGGTAATTATGTATTATCAGCTCACTCAGATTGAGAGTATTAGCAATCTCACAAGAAAGTGTTCCTGCAAAGCCTGGACTGCACCCCAAACCTAGACCCCAAAACGTGTGCAATATTTCACAGCTAGTACTCTGCTTTGTTGTAGGGTCAAGCTTTTAATGTGGTGCTGTTTGCAAGTGTTGCTGCATTTGCCAGATGAAGAACACAGTTCAAGACAACAGCTATGTCACTCTTTGTTTTCACTCTTTACACAACTTATGGTGCTTGGAGTGACAGAACACCATACAGCTCATGACGAAAAGACAAGGCGCTTATTCTGTCTGAACCAGAAAGTTAATCAGAGTGATGAATGGTGAAACACCTATTTGCTTTTTCCCATTTAAGCTTTCTGAACTCTGAACGCAATTTATTTTAGAGCATACGATTCACACTGACTATCATGCTGAACAACTTTGTCACATATTAAGTCTTTTATACCTTATGAACAACTTTAATTTCATCCTATTTATAGAAATTCTAAGCAGTGTGAAGAAATGAATATATTAAAAAGGATACATTGTTTAAAATTTAAAGTGAAAATCAGTAAGGTAATGTTCATTACTCTGAAGTCTATTCCACAGTAAGCGATCCAATACCAAACCCCAAACTACTGCTTATTGTTAAATACCAGTCATAAAGGCAGTAAGTGCATTAACAGATAGTGCGGGTGGAGCACATTCTCTTACAGTATCAGCAATTTTTCTTATTAAAGCAGCATTAACTTTTCTGTAAGAAATAAACAGAGCAGGAAAGGAGGAAGGGTAAAAAAAGAAATCAATCTCCCCTCCAAGCTCTTCACATTTACCGGCAAAAAGCAAGTTACAGAGCATTTACCTTAGCTGATCCAAACAGGAATATGCTGCGTGCTGTGAAGGGTCAGTTAGAATAAAGGTACTTATTAATTATATAGCTTAAAAACAGAATACTGTTTTTAAAAAAACACCTATAAAGTTCCTTTTAAGGGTGAACCCTCTATATCCTTTGCCTGCATACTGTTCGCTATTGGTTCAAACAGGAAGTGCGGTAACAACGCTCTGACAATTACTTGAAGCAAATAAAACCACAGGAAGAGAAAGAAAATGAGTGCAGGTGTTAGCATCCGAATTTAACTAGACTTGCTCAAAGGTCAGACTATTATTTAAGGGGGGGATGGGTGGTGTGAAAAAAAAAAAGGGGGGGAAGCATGCAGACAGTCATGACTAAGTATGCCATGTCATAGTATGTCATGATATGACTTGGTGTACCATGACATGAACATGTATGCACAACACCAAGGCCAGAACTACTACTAGTTTTTTAGTCTCAAGTACTTCATAAGAAAAAAATTTGCAATTATTCTTTATATGAGAGTATCATTCTATAAAAGACAAAATTATATATATTTTTTTTTTTTGCCTTAAAGGCTCTGAATAGCTCTACATCTACATCAAACCTGCAAGTTGTAAGTAGAAAATTTTAATTTCAGATTGTATTTTTAAGACTTCTTTCATATTTTTCACTCTAAATCTCTCTATTGTAGCGATGCTATCTCCTCTTACTGCTCAGCAGATACAGTCAAGTAGCAGCAAGAAATGACGAGGGGAGGGGATTAAGATGCGTCCAAACTAAAAGACATTGCGCTGGTGCACAGTTTCATGCACTTATAGCTGTAGCAACTGGAGGATGCTCTCCAGCTCTGAAAGGAAGTGAGAAGTGTTTACTCTTTTGCCATTTTTTGAAATAAAACAATCTAGACAAGAAAAAATAGAAGTTTTAAACAAAAACTGCCTATAGGGAAAGTTGCTTTCAAACATGAGTTTTGTATCAGAAACTTTATGTCACCAGGGCAGTGTACTTGCAGAAGCACTCTTCCTCCCTTCCCTTCTAGCAGAACAGGCACTTCTGGGGACTTTGGCACTGCTTTTAATGCACCAATTATTTTTTGCACTTTCAGATCCTGAGAAACCTGAGCTGCAAGTAACTCTTGCCAAAGAACAACATTCACCATCAGCATAGGCTGAATAAGGCTGAAATCCCTTTTTCACTTCCTCATAACTTTCCCATATGTATTCTGCTCCCCCTCACCTCAAGTGCTTTAGGTTTTAGTTTCAAGACATTGAAGAAGTTTCTTCAAAGCTTGACTTAGACTTTTTTGTGCATTTTCAAACCCTGAACGCATAGGTCCTGACCCTAAAAAGGTATTTTTTGCATGTCTCTATGATAGAGTTCTGACTAAAGCTATTTCTAAGATTTTATTATAGGGTTTTATTTTGGAATTATTGGTCTTTTGAAGTAAGGGTGGAGGGTTTTTTGCCGCTATTTATATTGCGATCATTTTCATTAGTGTATTTCCTTAAGCAAATTCAAATCAAGCTCTACACAAATTAATAGCCACAAATAAGTACATATTATGACAGTGTTTCACTTCTGAAATAAAAGTTTCAAAGAATATTGAAAATGGTAGAATAGGATGAAGGTACTCTTATGGCTTACTTAATGGAGAAAGATGGGTTGTTTTTTTAAATTCTTGTTAATAGAATGGAGTCTAGCTTTAGGAACAATTTCATCTTTCACTGAAGCCAAAACACCTCCAGTTTTTGTTTGTGTTTTCAGTTTGTAGGAAGCTACCACAAGTTTCTCTGCAACAAGTATGCCCATCTGAGATAATATGTGGGAAGGCAGCAAAAGATATAGGAAGGCAACTGCAGCAAATCCGTAAGGAGAAATACTAGGCTTTTCACATCAGGTCACTGACAGCATGAGAAGGAGCTGTAAAGCAGGTGAAGGCAGAAAAGCATACCATTCAGTCAAGGAAAAAACAGCTCACACAGTGTGACAGTAATCACATTGTTTGTGAGTCCCAGCTGGGAGCTTAAAGCAGAGAGCCTTTAAGTATCTTCAAAACATTTTGATAGTGTGAAACTCAAACACTTGTTTTATCACTGACAAACGTCCTGGCCTTCCCACCCCTCCTACCCCCCCCCCCCCCTTTTTTTTTTTACAGCGTCCACCTGCAATTGCCCGACTTTTACTCTCTAGCCATTCTGTCAAATTTGATTTCAGCCAAGTGGCCTGGCCCTCGCATAGTCCTTATTACTTTGTACACAAAACCAACATATGAAATAGAAAGCATTACACTGGTCCCATTAAAATTCCCTGTGTCCAGTATGAAACACAAAACGTAGTTTTTCAGGACAAAACCAAATTTAACAGGGAATACCGTGTTAGTGACTGAGTAGTGCAGGTAACCTTTTCCCCAGCACCGGCATTTCAAAGCTTCCTGTGTCTTCAGTTAATAATTGCTTTCAATATACATGAGTTCAATGCAGCTTCCTGAAACATCTGATACTATTTCAAACTATTTTTCACACAAACATGCAGACAGAAACCTACTTCTCTGAAAACCACAGCACAGAAAATCTCTTAGTTCTGCACTATGAAAATATAGAAAGACTAACAGAAAAATAATGCTCCAAATTTATTTACTAAGTAGCAGCAAGACAAATCAAAGATAAAATAAATACGTTTTGTCCTACATACGACATAGTCTAGGCATAATATATTTTGCCCTACCTACAAAATCAGTCAGTTAAGAACAAGAGAGAGGCCTTTGAGAATCCACTCCTATGGCTTAGGAAATGTGATTTTATATTGCGTGCCCATTCACATTAAAAACATACATAAATCCTGTTGGTCAAATTTTTAATTGGTCAATAACATTATCTTCTTAATTGTTAAGCCCTATTGAAGGTAACACAAAAGAACACTTTTCTCATTGGCCTCCTTGTTAATTCTAACACGTAATACCAGTCAGAGAGAAAAAATAAACAGGCAAACTAGTGGTCTAAGGCAGGCACTGAATACGGTACCACTTCCTTAAAGAATGGAAAGAATAAAAACCAACAAAACAAAACACCAACAAACCCCTAAAACCTCTCTGAAGAACCCCCTGTTATTACTTTTCAAGTAATGATGGGAAATGCTCAACATCAGCATCCAGAGAGTCCATTATTTTAACAACACTGTAACATTAAAAGGAATGGAATAGTCTATGGGAAAAAAAATACCCATGACAAACTATGTGACAGACCATACAAGATATTCAAGGGACCTCTACCTGTTTTTTAGTATTACAATAAGTAAAAAACATTATTCACAGCATTTCTAATATTCATTTCTCTACAGAGAACTAATACACCAAAGCAATTTCCAAGCAAGGTTTAGGAAAGAGGAAAGGAATAAGTGGGAACAAGGGAAGAAAAGGTCATTAAAAGTGTCTTGAATTCACAGAGGCAAACTATCACCAGTACAGTAAGTGTTTTGTGTCAAAAAAACCCAAACTGGTACACTGCTATTGCAGATTTTAAGTTACTATTATAAGATAAACAGCCTTGCAACAGAAGCCTGCCATTGTATCTAAAGTCATTTTAATGCACTTCAGTATATTACTGCTGTCACTTTCTCACCTCTCACTCAAGTACAAAGCAATTATGAGACCAATTGTAGTAAGCAAAGCAGCATCACGTTTTGTGGGACTGGATAAGTAAAGTTTACACAGTCACCCAGTAACATTAGCAAGGGTGCACATTTGCCTGTTTGAAAAGCAAGATGAATCACCTCTGTTCAAGCCCTCATTGGCATGTGGCGATGAGATGTTTCCAACAGGAAGAGTGCATCACCTCAAGTAGCATGCTTCCGCTTTAGCTTTCAGTTCCGTTATCTTGCAAGCAGCAAAATAGCAATAGTTTTCTGTTCAAAGTGCGACAGAACAGCATATCTTTCCTCTGCTAGCACTTAAGGCCCTACCATTTCTTTATATTTATTTTCTAGCCCTTTTATAATTTCTATATTATTATTAGCTGCTTTAGATGACTTGAATTCTGTACACCTGCATGTATGCAGATGGAAGATTGCTTAAGGAAACTTTAAAACTAAGACAAATCACATTTTCATAGATACTTGGATCACTCTAAAATAAGTTAGGAAGGAAAAGCAGTATGTTACTGGGGCATATGGCAGAGCCAGGAAGCACAGAAGTTTTAGAACCAGTGAGAGGTGGCAAGTGCTAGCTGCGCCTGTTAAGATTTCACTCTAAATACCAGTATGGGGAGCTGCACCAGTACGCTGACAAAGCAAGTCTCGAAAGAATGCTTTAGTAAGAAAGATGTGTACACGTAAACATGCTTACCATAGCTACATATGCTTTCAGACCAGAGCATGTGGGGGAAAAAAAGTAAGTAAAAATTGGATAAATTGCTTAGCCTTTTCCTCTTCTCCCATCAATAGCCAGATATCTGCTAGCACAGCACTATGTAACAAGAAGCACAAAGTCAACCCCGAACGGGAGGGTCAGGTTTCATCTTTATCTAGCAGCATACAACAAAAGAAGATTCTCTTCCTCTGCCTCCAGACATTTCTTAAGTCACTTAAGGGAAAGGAAAATTTAAACCTAACTGTGCAACAAATTAGTTGAGTTCACGTATCATAATTTAAATATGCCATCATCCAGAAGACTATCCTAATTCTATAATCCTTAAACAATTGCAAAGAAAACAATGACATGAGATACAACCACTAAGTAAGAAGTATGCAGAGAGATCCTAGACATCCACAGCACAGATAGCCCCTCTTACCTACTTCCACACCAAAGCAGCCTACCAAATACCATGACTGCGTGTGCATGCATGCATATGTCCATATGAAGCCACATGCACAACCTATAATTCAGTAACTGAAGCAATCACAAAGTACTTAATTCCTATGGCTAAAGCTATCATGCTATATAGAGCAAGTATGAAAATAACTGAAAGCTAATAAGCTTTTACCTCTACAAACTTTAGACAGCTAGTCTGTATTAAGGAGAACAACTACAAAATCAAGAAAGTCTCTAGGGACAGCTGGTAAAGAAAAATTTCACATATTAGAGTTGCAGTCAGTACAGTCAGTATGAAATGACATTTTGCAGGTCAACAGCACTTTTTTTTCTGGAAGGAATACTCATTTTTCAAAAAAAAAGAATGAGATTAAGGAAGGGGAGAAAAATGGACAAAAACTATTTAGGAGATATTTTTTATCTCTACAGTTGTTCACACTTAGCCATTATGCATGCACACATAGACATAGCTCATTAGTAGCAATAACATGTTTCATAGAGGAAATGCTATAATTCAGTATCCTATTTTGGGACTATCTTCAGACTGCAGCTTGATTCAGGTACTGCACATTAATTAAGAGGAATTATTGCTCTTTTCCTTCCCTCAAGTTGAGAGTCATTGCAAATAATACTTAATATTCAGTTCAATTGGAGTATTTACTCTTTGGAAGAAATACTTGACCACAGAGAGCTCTGGTATGTCTCTTGCAAAACACTGATAAAATGTTTGTCTCCACAATCAAAGGCAAGAATATGCAAAATGTGATTGCACACAAAATCTTGAAAATCCTTGTTGATTTTCATTTTGTGATAGATATTTGGTTATTAATTTTTTGGTTGGAAGCACAGATCAAGCTTGTTGTTGGGCAAGTCTGAGACGGATGCACTGAGTGAACAGTGCTTTGGCTCAGGCATCACTGACAAGGTCTGACTGAAATCAGCCCTGCTGTACAAACCATGAGAACCGCTAGGCTGTATCTTCACATGGACTAAGGAATCTAGGCCATGTCTTATCAGGAGCTAAACAGTACAAGCCTGAGTTGGGTCTAGACAAAACTAGAACTGCTACAGCTGCGCACATGCACATATAACAAAGCATGGTTTGACTACAAGTCAATCACTTTACACTTTACACTTTAGTAAGAAAGATGTGTACATGTAAACATGCTTACCGTAGCTACATATGCTTTCAGACCAGAGCATGTGGGGGAAAAAAAGGAAGTAAAAATTGGATAAATTGCTTAGCCTTTTCCTCTTCTCCCATCAATAGCCAGATTTTACTTTACACTTTACACTTTATGTGTATAAAGTATGTATATGTGTATAAAATATGTGTAGCCCTGCTGAGCCCACTGAACGGTCCTGTAGAGCAGCTGGCTGCATGGCAGTGATCTCCCCCTTAAGCAGGGACACTTCTCAAGGTTTACTCCTCAAGAGAGACCCCTTACCAAGCATCTGTTATCTATAACGAGGTAAACAAGGCCTAAAAGTATCACAGAATCATAGAGTATCTTGAGTTGAAAGGGACCCATAAGGATCATCAAGTCCAACTCCCTTCTCCTCATGGGACTATCTAAAACTAAACCATATGACTAAAAGCATCATCCAGAGGCTCCTTGAACTCTGAGAGGCTTGGTGTCATGACCACCTCCCTGGGGAGCCTGTTCCAGTGACCAACCACCCCCCTCAGCGAAGAATCTTTTCCTATTGTTCAATCTGAACTTCCCCTGACATGGCTCCTTTCCATTTCCTCGTGTCCTATTGCTGGTCACCGGAGAGGAGAGATCAGCACCTCCCCATCTGCTGTCCCCCTTGAGGAAGTTGTAGACTGTAATGAGGTCACCCCTCAGCCTTCTCTTCTCCAGTCTGAGCAAATCAAACGACCTCAGACACTCGTCCTAAGTCTTGCCCTTGAGGCCTTTCACCATCTTGGTCACCCTTCTCTGGACACACTCTAATAGTCTGGTGTCCTTCTTGCATTGAGGCACCCAAAACTGTACAGAGTACTCGAGGTGGGACTGCACCAGTGCAGTGTAGACTGGGACAACCACCTGCCTCAACCAGCTAGCTGTGCTGTGCTTGATTCACCCCAGGACATGGTTGGCCTTTAGGCTGCCAGGGCACGCTGTTGACTCCTATTCAACTTGCCATCAACCTAAACCTCCAACTCTCTTGCACAGAGCTGCTCTCCAGCCTCTTGTCTTCCAATTTGTATGTATAAGCAGGATTACTGCACCCCAGGTGGGGAATCTGGCACTTGATATTGTTCAGTTTCATACTGTTGGTGATTGCCAAGCTCTATAGTCCATCCAGATCTCTCCATAAGGCCTCTCTACCCTCAAAGAAGTCGTCTTAATTTAGGATCACTAGAAAACTCACTTAATGTACATTTGACTCATGCATCCAGATCATTTATAAAAACCTTAAAGAGCGCTGGCCCTAAAATTGAGCCATGGGGAATCCCACTGCTCACTGGCTACCAGCCTGAGGTAACCCTATTTATTATAACCTTTTGAGCCAGTCTCATCAGCCAATTGCTCACCCAATGTGTTATGGACTTGTCTAGCTGTATGCTGGACATTTTGTCCACAAGGATACTGCGAGACAGTATCAAAAGCTTTGCTAAAATCCAAAACCCCATATCTGCTGGTTTCCCTTGGTCAGCTAGATGGGTGACCTTGTCATAAAAGGAAATTAAGTTAGTTAAGCAGAACTCTCCCTTTGTGAACCCATGCTGGCTATGACCAATGACTGCATTGTCTCTCAAGTGCTTTCCAGTAACTCCCAGAAATACCTTCTCCATGAATTTACCAGGCAGTGAAATGAGACTGACAGCCCTGTAATTACCAGGGTCTTCCTTCTTATCCTTCTGGAAAATAGGGTTAAATCACCACTTACTTACCATTCAATTATTGCTTAATTTATTACCATTTCCTTTTCATTCAATCATTGATAAAATTATCATTTGATCATCATTTAATCATTAATAAAACCCTTTAAGTTAACCCCATAATGGTGACTTCTCTAAATAATTCACCTGCAACACATCTTTTTATACACTATATATATAACATGGACAACTTTACCAAATAAAGTTTAATTATAAGTTAATAAAGTTTAAGAAATCAGGTAGAGACGAGCAATTTAAAAACCAAAACACACATAGAATACGCAGAAAAATAGCCAAGCATACATATAGTCCGCCTAAAATAAAAAAAACATGATGCACAAACAAATCTCCAACACTGAAATGCACTTTCAATGGAGATAGCAGAATTATTGACCTAGTTAAGGAACAAAATGCTGTACAAAAAAGGGAGTTTCAAAATGTTCCAGAAATATTTTAACAAAGTACATATTCTCAGCAGAACAGTTACTGCTGTTCTGAAATCTTAATGCACAGGAAGCTAAATTGTCCCCTCAGAAATGACCTGCCTATCTTGCCAAGAAACACTGAATTGTGTTCCCTGTGTACCCACAAAAAGTTCAAGGCCATTACTGCTAAAAATGCTCATTTGGAAAATGCCCTGTGGGTCATATCTCAGTGGTGGTTAAGTTACCTGGAGTTTTACTGCCAATGTAAAACCACTGTAAATCTCAAATGGTTTGGATTTCCTATGAAAACCCCGTGTATACAGCAGGATATGGCTTAGCTACATCGATAGGTATCCAGTAAGCAAAAAACCTAGAATAAAAAGTGCGTCAAGACTAAGAGTTATCTTTCCAATGAGTTTTAAAAGAAGTTGTTCATACCTGTAAATGCTAAACAGGTTCATCTCAGCTCCCCAAACTGAAAGCTGCTGAAAAAAACATAAGGAACTTGCAATGCTTGCCTACTAAACATGAAAGAAACTTTATGTATCTCAATTCTTAGTTAGTGGCTCGTAATAAGGAAGTTAATAGGCAATGTGAAAAGTGTACTCTGACACAAAATAACCCCAGGATGACACTATTTAAACTCCACAATATACTTCTAGTTGTATTAACTAGAGCTATTCAAAATTGTAGTTTCATACAATAGACATAAAATATCTGTATAGCATGTACTTAGAAATTTTACTTCCATACATCCTGCTAAAAACCAGGCATACCACAGATAGGATATGATTTTCTGGATGTAAATTCAGTCTGCCAACAATTTAAAGAACTAAAATAAACTGCAGAGATTATCCTGTGTCACAGACTATCCAATCTTATCAAAGAGTCACTAACAGAATATGCTTAAAAATGGTTCAGAAGACAAACAATTGCTCTTGTAAATTCTGAAATTTGCTTTTTTAAAGGAAAAAAAATATTTCTAAAAACATTAAAAAAAACCTTCTCCCATGGAATGAATTGTGATAAATACAAACATTTCTCAAAACTGAAGACCTTTGTGTTCTTTGTGATGCAAAGGAAATATTTTCTATGTATTACACTAATATGCAAGAGAGGACTGAGATGGTACACCTGTTCACTTCTGGTTTGTGTCTCTGAACATAGCCATACAAACTTTTCAGGATCCATCTGGATTCAGCAGGTGGTTTCTTGTCCGCCCTTGAGATATCTACCTTCTTGGTTGTGTCTATTTCACCATTAGTTTGAAAGTTTTCTGTGAAATAAAAGCATTTGGTTTGTTTAATACTTGGGCTATGTGACAGCAGGGGATGACAACCAGATCAGCAGGTACACTGTCAAGATCTGGAGCAGCTTCTTGACTGAGGGTGAAGGAGGGTGGGTGGGAGCAGCCAGTGGGCAACCAGCTTGCTGCAGGCAGAACAGCCTTCCCCTGGGATCAAGCCCTGGGTCAGGGACCCTCAACTCAGCTTCCCAGCTCCCAGGTATGGCCTCACTCATGTTATGCACATCTGCAAGTATGCACCAGTGCAGATAGCTGAAAACTTTTTAAAAAGCTGGACAAGATAACAGATGGATACTTAGATTACTAAGATTTTCTTTTTCTCCCCAGTGAAGAAATCTGATTCACCTGCACCATGTTTACTCATTTATTCTGACTGCAAAAGTACTTCAGCCAGTTGGTTTTGATGTACTCATGCATCTGCTGTTAATTCTCTTCCTTAAAAACACTGCTTTTTATTTGCTTTTAAGCATATTTTGCACCAGAAACACAGAAACACCCTTCCTATTATTTTCCCAATACATTCTAGACTAAGGTCATGTCACAGGCAGAACCACTACACCACATTTGCAAAGCAGAGTCATGCCAGCTATTCAATACGACCTAGTTGAAAACTCAGAACTACTCATTTTCCTCCTAAAAGCCAGGGGGCGGGACAGGAAGTACACCAAAATACATTAAGAATCATATGAAAAGAGACTAACTTTCAGGCTCCAATCTCAATCCAACCACTGGATTGGGAAGAGAAGGTACACACTGCCACTGACATTTCCTCACAAAAATCTTAGTGCTGCAGCTTTCAGTGCTACCTCCGCTACACTGCAAATGCTTTTGCTTTACATGCAAGAATGCTGCAGCATGAAAAACAAGCCATTCTAAAGCAAAAAGTGCACACAGTTGTCAATCTGCTCTGTGTTTCTATTCAGGGCAATAAAGAAGATTTAAATAGCATGAGATTTTTTGCCCAATTTACCTTCACAGTCACTGGTTTAATTGCTAATCTTCCTGTTGGTAGAAAACGGGTTTTGTTCACTAAAACTCAACTTGCAGCAAAGCTACCTGCTTCTCAATTTAATGCAGTTTGAAAAACTGTCCTTTTTATCATGCTGTCAGGTGTTCAGAAATAGATGTTGTAAATGCACTGTCAGCCACAGTGCTTGTGCCATCTGGAGTCTTAACTAGGCTCTGATTTCATTAAACAAAAGTTAACAAGCTCTCCAGCTCTTATCAGGCTTAGTTCCCACAACTGACTGGAGATCTCTATTCTGGATTAGCAAATAGCGACCACAAAAGCAGAAGACCTTCCCAAAACGTCCGATAGCCCCCCACCTCCTCCCTCCCCCCCCAATAATCCCCCAAACAACTACACCACAATCCTCCCTACCCCCAAATAAGGGTATTTCATGCTTTCCCTCAAAGCCAGATAGCATTTACTGCTTACTTCCTATTAGCTTTCAGTTATAGTTATGTTCCTACACTATGACTTCTGTCTTTCAAAGTCTCTGTTCTTAATATAATTTACAGATAAAACTACCTTAATAACAAAGAAATCAGAAAACCTGTTCTGGAAAATAAAAAAAAAGCAACCAACCAAGAACATGCTGGATATGAAACTAGATTTGCCATTTGTCACATACATTATGTCTACAAAAGGAAGAGGTCGGTGCTCAGTTGTTCGAGACGCGATTTCATGCATAATCATTGCACTGCATTTCATCTACTTCCCATGTGGGCGAGAGTGGCTGTATGTGAGGAAGATGACTTTCACAAGCAGAGTAGTTGTACCCACACCAGACAGGATTTTTAAGCAGACTACAGAAAGTAAGTATGGACTAACTACTGCAACTTCCACATATTGACATGACACAGACTCACCTAACCTCAGAGCATGGCCACCTGCCAAGTGTCTCTCCACTGCCTCTCACATGCTCTGTATCTCATCCCCTGCATGGGCATCTGTGTAGAAAAGGGGATTGATTTGTGCACGGTTGATAGTTGGGCACCAAAAGCTAGCTCTAGCTTTAAGATATAGCCTACAATGCAGTGTATTGCTATCTTGCATGAAAGAATCAAAGCTAAACTAACTACTTACAGGTTACTGTAACAACAACAAAAAATATCTAGACTTAAAGGATTTGTTTTTTCACGTTCTTATTCTAGCAACTTCATGAATGAAATGCATTTATGGGTACAGCAGGATCACAAAACACGTATTTGTCAATAATTAGTATGTATTACCTCAAGAGCATCTCAGAGTACACAGCCAACTCAGACACTTTTGTATGACACTTTTGTTTCAATTTCACAGAAAGATTCTGTTGCCCTGGGGGGCGCAGTTGCCTATACTGAACATAGACATTAATTTCTCATTTAGTTGATGCTAGAAAGCCCCCTACCTATTAAGTCAATATTTTTAATTACCAAGAGCAACTAAGACACCAGTGCAGTGTTTTCACCAATGAATGAAAAATCAAAGTAAAGTTACAAAGAATAAACATGAGATCAACTGATCTAGCTTATTTATCAAACGTGGCAGTTTTTTATTCACAAGGTCACACTTACAGATGACAGGTAGAAGCATGAAACACACCTTTAATTAGAAAAAAATTATTATGCCCAAAAGCACAGATGACTGTTGATATAACTGGGTAATTACACTTTCGAAGACAGGTTTGCAAATCAGCACTTCTGTACTTTGACACCCAGCCTCCAGGTCCCCTTCCTACTCTAACACAGATTTAATCAATTTAACCCAAGCTAAATGAGGATATAGCTTAATGGTAAAAGCTATAGGGGAAAAAAAGGAAGGCAATTATCAAAAAAACACTTCCTTTTTTTCTTTTCTCTAAATCATAGGACAGTCTCAGTAGGCAAGTGGTGGAAGTTCTAGCACATGAGTCATTTAGTACTAAACTGTACAGAACATTAGTAAAAAGAAAACGAAAGAAAACCCCACACACGAACAGCCACATCTTGGCAAAGAAATTAACAGATGAATGAGCAGATCTTTTCCATTCCATTTTTCTTAATGATTCTGTGGGAAAGAGATCAAAAGGTCTTTAATGTACATTTAAGAACTGCATTACCAAAAAAAAAATAAAAATTTAATCAGTACCCATTTAAAGACTTGGCAAAAACTTTGAGAACCAGTATCGAGCAAATAAAACTACAAGCACTACAACTTTTTTCCTAAACTTAATAAACTCCCAGCACTCTAACACAGGCATAACTCTTCATCTTGGATCATGATGACTTCACTGATACAGTTTGTGAAGTCAATTTTCTATGACAGGATTGTCATAGCAAATGCTGGTACTTACAGAATTATTGTAAAAAATATGATTACATGTAAAAATCATTGAGTAGAACCCATTATGATGGATCATATTGCTAACTATTTATCAGGAATTAGTTTAATTGTTAAAAAAAAAAGACACAATAAGGAGGCTTATGACAGGCACAGGATTTGCCACGAGCACTCTGACTTTGAGGAAGTCTCACCTCTTCCACTTTACATGTGTGGGAAATTGAAGCATAATGACAGTATTATTTTACAACTCAATATAGTCGAGGACATTCTTACTCAACTTAGTTCTAAGCACATGCATTTCCAGCAATTTATGGATTTCACTGTATGTCTTCTTGCAGAGCGAGCACATAGAAACTGCTCTGTGATGCTAAAGACAGACAGGCAAACCTTTGCCCTGCAAAAGTAACCAACAAGTGTTTATTAGTTTTTAGAATTCTATATGTTAATCTTTTACATTTTTATGAGCAGACATTGGAAAGAACAAGATAAAAATACAGTATCTTTTCATATAAACCAACAGGTATGTTTCTCAGCAGAACTTTTTCTGAAATCTGCTCACAGAACTCTGAAGTTGCCATGAATGGTCACCTCTTCCATACAGTGAAGGTGAAAAACAACCCTTCAAAGTGATTTGAACTAGGTGCTTCTTGCTACAGGGTCCTTTTACACTTATATGCCCAGAAGTCTGGTTGAAAGAGAAGGCCATGCTTCCTGTTCCTGCTCTGTATTATCCAGCCTGGCACAGTCTTCAGACATTGCTCCTACCTACTTCCTGCTTTTGCATCTCTTCCTCAAGAGAATCTATACTTCTGTCCTCCATGCACACATAAGGTAAGGCAAAAAAATTCACTAAATACTGCATTTTGTAATGGCCAAAATAGTATCTACTTACAGCAGATATTATCGGTGTGAAATAAAGTCTTACCACTGCAAGACAGCACAGCAATGAAGTTACATTCTTTTTCCCATTGTGAGCACTTCAATTCCACTGTCATGTTACCCGACAGTATTTGCGTACCCACACCGAAAGAACACTTTCAAGTACAAAGACCTAGCTCTGGAGAATTTGTTTGGGAGAGTGGAAAGGGAAAGAGAAGAAATTAAATTATTTATGAGAATACACATTTGAAAACACTATCAGCAATTAAGGTATGGATCAGAGGCATACTGTTTCCAAGCAATCTCTCTTGCATTATTTTAATTAGTTAACTTCTTGCAAACAGGTAAGGAAGGAAAAAAAACCATACACAAAACCACTGCTCACTTCCTTCCAACTTTCTGACCTAAACAAAACCCCTAATGGAAGCCTGGAAAATAAATAGTGTTTTGACCATGATATTTCTCATGCCAAAACAATCACTAGACATACAGTACTTCTGCTAATAAACCTCTAAGGTCCTGAATAACAAACATGAAGTATAATACTTGTGCTTCCTTCTATGAAAAGAATGCTGCTGCCACAGAGAGTAAGAATCTCTATAAATATAAGCATGAAGGCTCAAATGTTTCTCATTTCTCACATCAATCAAAACCATTTGCCCACTTGAAACAGGGAAGTACAAGTTCCTTTACTCAAGATCAACTGTGAAAGTTTTCCAGACAGCCAACATGCAATCTTTTTGTAACACACATAACAAAGCAGAAAGGAAAATGACAGCAGCAACCATTGCAGCTCTTCATATCAGGTAAGACCATCAGGTTCCTCCTGGATTTCTTTTGTAAACTATGCTGATAAAGACTGCAGATCAAGCCACAAACTGTGAAGTGAATTACAAGGATTAGCTCATGATGGATTTAACATCAGATGCTTCCAAGTTTAAGCTTGAAATAAAATGCTTTGCCAGCACCACCTACTCTGTTCTCCACCGTCTGTTGTATTATTCTAGTCTTTTAACAGGTAAACTTAGTTAATCAGAGTTATTTCTCTTGATGAATGCTTAGTTCCCTAGCCCACCTGGTAAATATATATTAGCTATTAAGAAGGATCATTCTGGCTCCAAGTGTTCTTATGGAGAAACATGAAATACCATTACAATTTCCTAACATACAAATCCACTACCTTTTCTGGTACTGCCAGGGTCAGGAAAACCTATGGATACTCGTACATGCTCCCCTTTCAATGAGAGTATGCCTGTGATTTAAACATAGGGGAACTTTGTCCTGTGCCAGAATCAGAGTGATTTGGAGATACAAAGCACAAAGTAGTACAACAGCTTCATTTTCTCTCAAGAACTCCTGTGGCAAATGACCAAGAAACCGGAATTAAACAGACAAGTTTTGGAAAGACAAAAATAGCCCAAACTAGCCCAATGCCTTTTACAAAAGAGGTACAATTGCATCTTCTCTAAAAATCAAAAAACCTGCCCTATTTTCTTTAGTCCTGTGGAGTCTTTTGCCCCTTTCCCCAGTTACCTTGAATTCCTAGGAAGTTTTGCAGCCACTTTTGAAGAAGAGATTACAAAGGTTTGAAGTATGTACAATCAGTAAATATCTTCACACTGACCTTGCAAACTTTGTGATAAAGCACACTACCGAACTGCTGGCAAACTCCATTATCATTGAAAATTTAAGCTGTAAAATATAGTAGAATCCTCTCTGTTCAAGGGAAAAAAAAAAAAGGTCTTACCTGCCTTCACATTTCTCTTATTTCTGTTTGGTTTTGTTTGGGGTTTGGCTTTTTGTTTGTTAGTTTGTGGGTTGCTGACTGCATGTAGTACTTTACTTAAGTAAATCAACTCAAATGAAAAGCAAGCAGCAACTACTTTGACTAAACTGTCAAACAGTTGTAAGGTGGCAATTCAGTTTACCACACAAAGTTTCCCTATTTTGAATGATATCCTATCTCCTCCAATGCCCTACACTTTTATTTTTTGTGTGTGAGTGGGGGGCATTTTCCTTGAATCTGCTGACAAAAATATCCTGTGAATATTTTTGGAAAACAAAACAAAACAAAACAAAACAAACCCCCACACCAATTACTTTACCTGGGATAAAAATTTTTATCTGAAAAATAAGATTAACATGTAGCAAGTATGCATTTAGATAAAAGTTACAGTTGCTCTCTAACATGTTTTTCCATTATGGTTACTCTTTTTCAAATAAAGGAATGGGCTGTTAAAGGGGTGTCAAGCTCTTTAAATTTGCAACTTGGCTTTCACTAACAACTCCTGCAAAGTCCACAAGATACAGTTGTTAAATCTAACATTTAAGTCTAACATTTTGACACTGCCTCCTACAGCTTTATCCTGGGGACACTGGCTGCTTATGGCTTGGACAGGAGTACTCTTCGCTGGGTAAAAAACCGGCTACAGGGCTGAGCCCAAAGACTGGTGGTGAATGGAGTTAAATCCAGTTCAGGGCTGGTCACGAGTGGTGTCCCCCAGGGCTCAGTACTGGGGCCAGTTCTGTATAATATCTTTATGAACTATCTGGACGAGGGGATTGAGTACACCCTCAGTCAGTTTGCAGATGACACCAAGCTGGGTGGGAGTGTCAACCTGCTGGAGGGTAGAAAGGCTTTGCAGAGGGATCTGGACAGGCTGGATCTATGGGCTGAGGCCAATGGGATGAGGTTCAACAAGGCCAAGTGCCGGGTCCTGCACTTGGGTCACAACAACCCCATGCAGCGCTACAGGCTTGGGGCAGAGTGGCTGGAGAGCTGCCTGGCAGAAAAGGACCTGGGGCTGTTGGTCGACTGCCAGCCGAGTATGAGCCAGCAGTGTGCCCAGGCCAACAGCACCCTGTCCTGGTTCAGGAACAATGTGGCCAGCAGGACTAGGGAAGTGATTGTTCCGCTGTCCTGAGCACTGGTGTGGCCGCACCTCAAATACTGTGTCCAGTTTTGAGCCCCTCACTGCAAGAAAGACATTAAGGTACTGACGTGTGTCCAAAGAAGAGCACCAAAGCTGGTGAAGGGTCTAGAGCACAAGTCTTATGAGGAGCAGCTAAGGCAACTGGGGCTTTTTACCCTGGAGAAAAAGAAACTCAGGAGAGACCTTACAGCTCTCTACAACTACCTGAAAGGAGGCTGTAGAGAAGTGGGGGTCAGTCTCTTCACCTAAGTAACAAGCAAAAGGACAAGAGGTAATGGCCTCATGTTGCACCAGGGGAAGTTTAGGCTGGATATTAGGAAAATTTCTTCACCAAAAGGGTTACGAAACACTGGAAACAGGCTATTCAGGGAAGTGGTTGAATCACCATCCCTGAAGGTATTTAGAAGATGGGCAGAGGTTGTGCTTGGGGACAAGCTTTAGTGGTGGTTTTGGCAGTGTTATGTTAATGCCTGGGCTCGATAAACTTAAACCGTCCAACCTAGATGGTTCTATGATTCTAAGAACAGCCTCAGATCCTATCCCAGCCCAAAATATTTCCCTCATTTTTCCTAACCCTCACAAAAATATGAATAATTTCAGACTCAAGGGGTCTCCAAATATTTCACAGGTGCCAGACTTTTCCCTTTGCACTCTGCAGCAAGTCAACAAATACACCTAGTAAGGGAACATGCTCTTCCTAGCTTTCACCTTCAGTCTTCTTTCATTGCTCAGACTGAATACAGAACAAGTGGAGAAAGAGGCTGTCCTGGCTCTGGCGGGGATAGGGTTAATTCTCCCCAGGATCTGGCAGGGACACAGGCATCCCATGCCATGTGAGCCATGCCCAGTCCATAGCTGGGAGCTGGCCAGGGGTGGGGGGAGAGGGCAGGAAGTCCTTGCTTGGGAATGGGCTGGGGCGTCCCGGGTCCGGTTGTGTGAGAGGTGGTAGATCTTCTGCCAGTGTTATTGCTGTTGTTTTCTTGTTCCCTTTGCTGCTCTGTTAAACTGCCTTTGTCCCGACCCTTGAGTTTTGCCTTGTTCTTCTGATTCTCCCTGCATGGCCTGAAGGGGGGAGGAGGAGGAAGGGAGGGCAAGAGAGTGGCTGTGTGGCTCTTTGTTGCAGTTGTCATGAGGCTAAACCACCACAGTCTTTTTTGTAGCCCAATGTGGGGCCTCGAAGGGTTGAGATAACGACAAATCTGACCAGAGCTTGTTAAAATGAATTTGTTGTGTGCATTTATTATATCAGTTAAATAGCTGCCGGTCACCATGTTGCTTTGGTTGTTCTCATGACTGTGTTAGGTAAATTCCTTTACGGTTTATGTACTCCCCGCGATGCTGTTTATCACCTCTGGGAGAGGGATCAGGATTATCATTTTGCTGTCCTGTCTAATAGCAACTAATGATATCATAACATCACTGTTCAGACGATTTGGGGGGGGGACGGAGTTTATGTGGTAGTGTTGTCCTGTCCGTACCATGGGCACCGTCTCTCAGAATTTATTAATAATCACACTGTCTATGGGGGAAACAGGGGAATACTTTCCCTGGCTCTTTCACCTCCCTTTTCTCCTTTGGGCCAGGCATGACAGCTTTTGAGAATTTTTAATATCCTTGGGATGCTGAAACCAGCCTAGTCCTGTTCTTATGTCTCCTGGACTTGTATAGGGTAAAACAACTATTTAAGACTACCACCCAGAGATCTGCCCCAAGGCTGGAGAATCGTGGGTGGCATGGCTTGTGGGAGAATATGGGCAGGTATCTAGAGAGCTTCTCACCTCCAGTGGTCTGGGACTTCAACCCCAAACAGCTACAGGACCCTGATAAAGTGATAGAATATTTGAAAGGAAAATGCTGTTGCTATTTCAGAGAGACACGACTCACCGCGCTGTGCTGGGCCCTGGCCAGCATCTACCAAACACTGCTTGATATTGCGCAGCAACCTCAGGGGAAAGAGAGGGAAACCAGATGGACAGACACTGCAGCTACTTCAGCCCCTGTGACAGACACTGTGGCTACTCCAACCCCAGTGGCAGGCACTGCAGCTGAACCAGAAATCCAACCCGTGCCCTATTGGTTGCCCCTATCCAGAAGAAGAAATACACACAGAAATCAGTTTGCTTAGTGAGGGATGACGATGAACCAGGGCCACCAGGAGAACAGAAGGAAGAGGCGGAACCAGAGATAATCACCTGATCCCTATCCCTGAGCGAGCTGCAAAGAGATTTCAGCTGACTTCCAGGAGAGCACATTGTCACCTGGCTGCTCTGATGCTGGGATAATGGGGCCAGTAGCCTGGAATCAGAAGGTAGGGAAGCCAGGCAGCTGGGATCCCTGTCTAGGGAAGGGGGCATTGACAAGGCAATTAGAGGTAACTCCTGTCAGGTGTGAGGGAAAGGCACTCTTTCAATGAAGATGTTGTGTATCATCTGAGCAAGTGGACCACCATGGAGAGAGGTAGCCAGTACACGAGAGAAATAGCCTTGCGGGAGATGATTTATTATGACCTGGACAATGCACAGTTATTCACAGAGCCCGATGAGGTCCAATGCACAAGGCCCATGTGGCAGAAGTTTGTACAGAGTGCACCACTGTCATATGCCAACCCATTGGCAGTAATGGGATGGAACGGAAAGGTGAAGAGGGACCAATGCTGGATGAGGTGGCTGCCTGACTCCATCAATATGAAAGTCTCTCTCCCCACCTCCTCTCAACTGTGGAGATGCTGTCCCAGAAGGTCCAGCAACTTCTACTCCCCACCTGTATGGGCCAGTATCTCAGCTATTAGGGGCAGGTGTTTCTCCATTCTAGAGAAAGAATACAAAGGGTACAGACCACAAGGGACCCTGTGGTTCTACCTGCATGACCACAGAGAGGGCATGAGGAAGTGGGATGGACAACCTGCCTTGATCCTACGGGCACAGGTCCAGGAGTTGCAAGGAAGAACAAACACAAAAGGGCATCCCTCCAGAAAAAGTGCCACCTCAGTTTCCAGCAGGCAGTTCCCCAGACAGAGTAGAAGGCCTAATCTTAATTCTGATCCTCTTGAAGGAACTTCCAAGTCATTTCTGCAAGAAGTGAGTAATGGATACTAAGACCAGGATTAGAGGGGCCCTGCCTCCAGCCAGGTGGGGGAAATAAACTGGGTTTATTGAACTGTGTGGATTCAATGGCCTGGCACATCAAATCCACAGGAGTATAAGGCTCTAGTGGACATAGGTGCACAGTGTACCCTAAGACCATCAAGCTATAGAGGGGCATCTGTATTTCTGGAGTGACAGGGGGATCCCGGGAGTTGACTGTACTGGAAGCTGAAGTAAGCCTAACTGGGAATGAGTGGCAAAAGCATCCCATTGTGGCTGGCCCAGAGACTCCATGCATCCTTGGTAGAGCTTAGCTCAGGAGAGGGTATTTTAAGGACCCAAAAGGGTACCAGTGGGCTTTTGGCATAGCTGCCTTGGACATGGAAGAGACTGAACACTGTCTACCTTGCCTGGTCTCTCGGAAGACCCTTCTGTTGTGGGGTTATTGAGGGTCAAAGAACAACATCTGCCAATTGCTACCACAACGGTGCATTGGCGGCAATATCACACTAAAGAGACCCTCTGATTCCCATCCATAAGCTGATTCGTCAACTAGAGATTCATGGAGTGATCAGCAAGACTCACTCACCCTTTAACAGTCCCATATGGTCAGTGTGAAAATCTAATGGAGAGTGGAGGCTAACTGTAGACTATCGTGGCCTGAATGAAGTCACCAGTGAGCACTGCTGTGCCAGACATGTTAGAACTTCGATAGGAACTGGAGTCAAAGGCAGCCAAGTGGTATGCCACCATTGATATCACTAATGCATTCCTCTCAATCCCTCTGGCAGCAAAGTGCAGGCCCCAGCTTGCTTTCACTTAGAGGGGCGTCCAGGACACCTGGAATCGACTGCCCCAGGGGTGGAAGCACAGCCCCACCATTTGTCATGGAGTGATCCAGACTGCACTGGAACAGGGTGAAGCTCCAGAACATCTGCGATACATTGACGACATCATGGTATGGAGCAACACAGCAGCAGAGGAAGTTTTGAGAACGGGAATAAAGCAGTTCAAATCCTTCTGAAAGCTGGTTTTGCCATAAAACAAAGTAAAGTCAGGGGACCTGAGCAGGAGATCCAGTTTTTAGGAATAAAATGGCAAGATGGGCATCATCAGATCCAAATGGGTGTGATCAACAAAATATGTTGATCAGTTATGTCTCCATCAACTAGTAAAAAGGAAACACAAGCTTTCTTAGGCATTGTGGGTTGCTAGTGCGGGCAGGAGATGATGTTAAAAATGCACCCTACACCACAGCTGGGGAGAATGGCCCTACCTGGAGCCTCTGGCAGAAAGCACCAGGGGAGACTCGAGGTCAACCCTTGGGGTTTTGGAGTCAGGAATATACAGGATCTGATGCCTGCTATACTGCAACAGAAAAGAAGATATTGGCAGCACATGAAGGGTTTGAGCTGCTTCAAAAGTAGTTGGTACAGAAGCACAGCTCCTCTTGGCACCTCAACTGCCGGTGCTGGGCTGGATGTTCAAAGAAAGGGTCCCTGCCACACCTCATGCAACTGATGCTACGTGGATTAAGTGGATTGCACTGATCACGCAGCGAACTTGAATGGGAAACCCCAGTCCCCCAGGAATTGTGGAAGTGGTCATGGACTGGCCAGAAGGCAAGGAGGATTTTGGAATATGGCCAGTGGAGGAGGTGACAGGTGTGGAAGAGGCCCCACGGTATAATAAACTACCAGAAAATGAGAAGAAATATGCCCTGTTCACTGCTGGGTCCTGCCAGATTGTGGGAAAGCATCAGAAGTGGAAGACTGCTGTATGGAGTCCTACAAAACAAGTTGCAGAAGCCACTGAAGAATAAGGTGAATCGAGCCAGTCTGTGGAGCTGAAAGCCATTCAGCTGGCTTTAGACATTGTTGAATGAGAAAAATGGCCAGTACTTTAACTCTATACTGATTCATGGATGGTGGCAAATGCTCTGTGAAGATGGTTATGGCAGTGGAAGCAGAACAACTGGCAGTGCAGAGGCAAACCCATCTGGGCTGCTGAACTACGGCAAGATAATGCTGCCTGGGTAGAGAATCTGGCTGTGAAAGTACGTCATGTAGATGCCCATGTACCCAAGAGTCAGGCCACTGAGGAACATCAGAAGAACCAGCAGGTGGATCGGGCTTCTAGGATTGAAGTGGCTCAGGTGGATCCGGACTGGCAACATGAGGGTGAATTATTCATAGCTGTGTGGGCCCATGATACCTCAGGTCATCAAGAAAGAGATGCCACACATAGATGGGCTCATGACCGAGGAGTGGATTTGACCATGAACACTATTGCACAGGTCATCCATAAATGTGACACATGCACTGCAATCTAGCAAGCCAAGTGGTTAAAGCTTCTTTGGTATGGAGGATGATGGCTGAAATATAAATATGGAGAGGACTGGCAGATTGATTATATCACACTCCCACAAACCCATCAAGGGATGCACCATGTGGTCACAGTGGTGGAAGCAACCACTGGATGGCTGGAAATGTGCCCCCTTCCCCATTCCACTGCCTAGAACACCGTCCTCGACCTTGAAAAGCAAGTCCTGTGGCAACACGGCAGCCCAGAGAGAATTGAATCAGACAAAGGGACTCATTTCCGAAACAGCCTCACTGACACCTGGGCCAAAGAGCATGGCATGGAGTGGATATATCACATCTCCTATCTCACACCAGCCTCTGGGAGGATAGAATGATACAATGGACTGTTAAAAACTACACTGAGAGCAATGGGTGGTGGGACTTTAAAAAATTGGGATACACATTTAGCAAAGGCTACCTGGCTAGTTAACTCCAGGGGATCTACCAGTTGAGCTGGCCCTGCCCGATCAAAACTTCCACGTACTGTAGAAGGGGATAAAGTCCCCGTAGTGCACATGAAGAATGTTAGGGAAGACAGTCTGGGTTAGTCCTGCCTCAGGCAAAGGCAAACCCATCCATGGGACTGATTTTGCTCAAGGACTGGGATGCACTTGGTGGGTGATGTGGAAGGATGGGTAAGTCCGATGTGTACCTCATGGTGATCTGATTTTGGGCGAGAATAGCCAGTGAATCAAATTGTATGATGCTAATTGCTAAATGACCCTGCCACTGTACACCCTCATTTCTATAACTGCTATCGATTGTACTACAGTAAGAATCACCCAAACTAATGACAGATGGACTTTGATGAAAAAAGCAAATAAAGTGCATCTGTGAAGGGATCAGAACTGACCTCAGCAGCTGGCACCCAGCAATTTCATGGAGATCGACATCTTCAAGCCATGGACCATGGGCATGAGCTGCACCAGATATATCAGCTGCAAGCCCCAAAAATACAGCATGCAACAGTCCACACCATCTTGCCTGCCCTGAGAGACTGTTCTAGCAGATGGAGCCCAAAGTCATGGAATAAATGAACTCAACGGATGTGTTAGAGGGATGGCCCGTACACTAAGGACATTATATCTGTATGGATATATATGTACATATGCATATATATAAGAAAGTGGAAAGTGGTGGCAATTAATTGGAAACTGTAAGATCTGGGCATGGCATAGATGGTATAAAATAAGGGGTGGATAAGGTCCTGGTTCTGGCAGGGATAGGGTTAATTCTCCCGAGGATCTGGCAGGGACACAGGTATTCCATACGATGCAGCCATGCCCAGTCTATAGCCAGGAGCTGGTTGGGGGGAGAGGGCAGGAAGTCGCTGCCTGGGAGTGGGCTGGGGCGTCCCAGGTCCGGTCGGTGAGAGGTGGTATCGTAATCGTGTTTGTACGTTCCTCTGACTGTTTTTGTCCCAACCCATGAGTTTGGCCTTGTTCTTCCGATGCTCCCCTCACAACTTGGCACGGGTGGGCGGTGGGAGGGAGGCCATGAGAGTGGCTGCATGGTTCTTTGTTGCTGTCTGAGGCTAGACCATGATAGAGGCAAAATTGAAAAAGGAAATTCAATAAATGAGTAACTCCTCGCATCTACAGTTAAGATCCAGTAAATCTTGCTTCAACAGTTTAAGAGCTTTCTACCCAGCTCCTGTGCAGGACTTTACTGCCTGTTTTGCAAAGTCAGCAGAAGGGAACGTGCTCCTGACTTGCAGTTGCCCCACGTCAGCACATTGGCCTGATCAGAAAACATCACATCTGCTGCTCCATTCACTCTGATCTCTGACTTACAATCAGCTTGTTGCACAGATGCTAGAGACTGCATATAGGAGGTAAGAAAGTGGAAGAGAAAACAAACAAACAAAAATATCTGTACCTGTCTTGCAAAAAAATGGCAACGGCATTTGTCAAAATACTGGAAAACAGAACTGAAATAATAAAACTTTTCATGTCACCATTCTTCGTTACTGTAACTAGATGAGCATGATGCAGTTACAGCACCTTCAGCACTTGCAAGGTGCACTGTCTTCCTAAATGGATTTGATTTCCCCTTCTTCTCTCCAAAAAGGAGGAGTGGTGGCTCACGTGCAAGGTTCAGCATGAAGGGCAGATATGGCTGCAATCCTTTCATGCAGGATAATCAGTCAGTTCCCGAAAGCCATCTGTGTCTTCCTCTCAGCCACAGATCATTTGGTTTGAGGTATTCATTATTCAATCTCTCCCTCAAACGCCCCCTTTCTCCCAGACATGTGGCCAGAACTGTGGCTCGTGAATCACTATCCACAGCTGGGTAATTAATGAAGCCTATTGTATTCACATCAGTGGCATTATCGCAACTCATTCACAGGACTTCCCACGCTAATAGATTGGAGTGCCACACCTTACAAATGAAGTATTTAACATTAATTTCTCTATTCTCTATGCTCTGTTAAAATAAGCATAACCACTTCAGAAGCATCAATGCAAATAGTCCTGAGAATTTATGTAACTTTTTTTTTTTTTACAATAAATTAATTTCTCAAACCACTGCTTCTTCAAGGATTTTATGCATCTATACCACAAAAATCAACTTAAACTGAATTCCTTCATGCTCTTTAACTGGTGACAATTAATTGTGAGCTGTATCAATTCTCTAGGAAATACACTATGAAGTTAAGACTAAAATCACACACACACAATTTAAAAAATCAAGAATTTTTACTACTTGTTATGAGAACAAACTTACAGTGTTACGTTCAGTAAGAGAAATTCCTGAAGCCCAAACCAAGATACAGTTAAAAATGACAAACAAAGGCACTGGCAAGTCTTAAGTCACTGATTTATAGTAAAAATCACAGAGAGAACTCAGTCTAAAGGTTAAAATTAAAAAAAAAAAAAAAAAAAAAATCCCTACGAAGAGTAACGGGCACATAGGTTCTTATAAGTATTATGCTACTGGTTTAATTTGCTCATCTTCAAACATGGCCATCCTCCGTTGGTAAGCTGCCCTCATTCTTTTCTCCAGGCCCTTGTTGCTAGGGTTGCAGCTGCACAGCCCATTCCTGTCAAAGCGCATGTCCTTGGAGGGGGCCACAAAGGGCTTCATTATATACTCCTCCAAGCAGGCGCAGTACCACCAGAATAGAGCATTCCCCCTTTTCCCCTCACCAGAAAGTGGGCAGGCACCCATCACCACTCTGTTCCACCCTGTCATGTCCATTTACATAGAAAGGGCTGCAGAAGCTGCCTGCCACCACCACAGGTTGCTGCCCTCTAGGGATGGCTCTTAAGAAGCTGTTCATTTATGATCCAGTCATCTTTACTCATGAGTTGATGGGAACTTCAGACTGCAGTTTGACTTAAGAACTAGTGAGATGAGATTTGTTTTTTTAAAACCAGTAAGAACAGTCTTCTAATATTTCTAATCGTCCAGAAAGAGTTGTGCTTAAAAGTCCTGGACTTCTCTGGAACATACAGAGATTGAAGACATAAATCAGAGAAGGACACAACCACCAAATCCACACACCATGCTGTGGTCCAAAGTGCTGTTCATTCACACTGAACTACCTTCCCAGGGCTTAATTTAAATCTTTATTGGCATTAACAGCTGAATTCATTCTATGAACATTTTACATGGTTGTGCCACTTGTGGAGAGGGATATGGGCAGTGTTTCCATTTGGAAAATTCAGAAAAATAAATAAATAAAATCTAAAAATAAATTTCAAAATAATTAAGAACTAATTGGTCCTTAGACTGGTTTTGATACCTAGTACTTGCTTGTAAATGCCAATATATTGTCAGCAATTTCCTATAACGAAGTTGTTTAGCATTCCTACTGTCAGAGGAAAGAAAACAGGAAAAAAATAATTGTTTTTTACTCTGGACTCCTTTTCCTTGGGGCAAAAAATTCATTGTTGAACAGCAGAAGCAGAAAAGGGAAGAGAAAGAAATTAAGCCTCCATAAGAACCCTGAGTATCAACACATAACAACTCATAAACATGCCTTTTGAGGCTGTGTGAAAACAAGTAGTTTACAATGGAAACGGAGAAGATTCATTTCACAGAAAGCAACCCAAAGTGATCATTAGTTTTACATTAATAAGCATACACAGAGAGTACATGGGGTGCAAAAGCACTCTCACATAGGATGTCAGACTGTTACACACAAGAGGTGGAAAGGAAATCACAGTTTTTCTAAGCTGTAACTAAAGGTCAGACTGTTTTTTCACTTAATATCAGATCAGCAATCCTCTACCTGAAGGTCTGTCTCTTTAGCAACAGTGGAGGAAACATTTGGGATTTGCGCCAGCTCTGAGAAATCCAAGTCTCCATAGAAGGTGACAGGAATTGCGGTGTTTGGTGCCCATAAGATTACCAGAGCACCCTGGCAAGGTTATGCACTTACCACACAGCCAAAGAGTCAGTGTATGACAACTTCCAGATCCAGTCTGACACTAGAAGGCTGCTACCTGTCCCATGATCTGACACCTGTGATCTAACACTGGAAGGACCATAAACAGAAGGATGATATGTTAACTCCTTGTTGACACAGGACATATGCAGACAGTCTAGTCTATTCCCTGGTAATGTTTTGAAAAACAGGTTAGATCTTCCCTAACGTGTTTCCTCTCAGTACTACTGCTGAGGTCTTCGAGCCACATGTGTTTATTTCTGAATGGGCACAAAGCATGGCAGAGATGAACAAGGCTAATTCCTGCAAGGCAATGTCTTTATAAGTTGATGTTATGAAAAAAAAAGCAACACATTCATAGTTAACTATTTCAGTTCTGTGCAAACCACTTAATAACCTGGGCTGGGGGGAATAGTTAGGAATTTAAATAAAGAGATGCTGAAGAATCCAACTGGTGGTATTTGAGGACCATGACTCAAATACTTCTAGTGCAACAGAAAGTTAATTGTTTTTCTAATCCAGAATTTATGATGCCTTAACCTACAATTGTGGGCTTTCTTCCATGCAAATATCTTATAAATATTTAAAGCAGGAGTAGGTACTTGATTCCACCTGCTCTTTTTCCTAGCCTGATCTCATGCCTCTCTCTCTCTCCATCTCCTGCCATATAGCTCTGTAATTGGGATAGCAGAACAATTGCTAGGAAGAAATTCAATTTCTATCTTAAAGATATACGTTTGCTAGAGCCCAAGAAAAGAAACAACACAATAAAACAACACATGTATATCACATTAGCAGCAAACAAGCCAGAAGTAACTAGAAGAAAAAAGAGGGGTAAGAGTCAGAGGAGAAGCAGAATACCATACAGTGGTGCTGAAATAACTACAATTCTTGAACATGCAATGTAGTGACTAACATTGCTATTTGTCAAAAGAGAGTGAATCTGCTTTTTATGTCACTAGTACCTCCATTTTTCAACATTTGACATTAACTAGTATATGTGTATCTTATATTTTTATAGATAGATGGATATCTCAAGCATTCCAGTTGCTTTAGTGAGATGTGCACAAAGCACTCTCAACTTGAGACTGAGACTTCAAAAAAATGCTGATTTCACTTGCTTTATAATATACTAAAATCCCAGACAGTTGCAAAATTTAGACAGTGCTAGTAACACCAGTAATAATAGTGCATATTGGTCATCAACTTTCACTCATTATCTCTGTACTGGTACTTTGATGGGGAAAGAGACAAAGCATTTGGGATTCTTGCAGGAGTTCTGAAAACAATATTCTAAAATACTTTCTTCCATTTCTTGATTAATATCTTATTTTCCGGTAATATTGAAGAGGCAGTATCTCAAAAGTGAAGTACTTTCTGAAATGTGCAAATACTAATAGCAGGACAATGAAATAGTGAAAAGCCTTTCAGAAGCTTTTCTGAGAAGTTACTGCTCTTAATTTGTGAAGTGATGGATGTTTCTTTTTTTCATAACTGCTTTTTATTAATAACTATGTTATTGAACATATCCTCAGACTACAATCGGTTTCTGCAAAACAAGTTATTATTTCTGGTTATATGTGAATGTATCTTCCATCTAAAGGATTCTCATCTATCTGAAAAAAAAGCAGTGAAACAAACAAAAAACCACTTCCACACTTGAGCTCAGCCTGAACTACCACATTAGTAAGAGCTGCAGTGCTACCCTGCTGCAGAAGCTTCCGGTAAGTAAATGCTACGTGACTTTGTTAAATATATACGGAAACAAATGTGTATCGGTCTCTAAGGACTGGAACAAGCACATGCTTTTGTTACAGTTTGTTTTGGGATATAGCAAAGTAATACTTTTCTGCAACAAAGCTTTACATTTGGGAATTTGATGCCTATTTACAAGAGGTTACTAGCCACAGCAAGGCAATATATTAGGTTAACAAAGAGTACTCAAAAGCCTCCACTACTACATTAGTAACGCATATCAAGCCCCTTGTTCTTAAATGGCACTACAGTCAGATTTTGCAGAGCTAGCAACTTTTCCCAAGGCTTTTAAAACAGAAATAGTTACAGTTTTCTCCCACACCACCCCAGGAAGGACTTAATAATGTAACATTATCCAGCAGCCTTCAAATTCTGGGTCTATCCATCAACATCACCACAGCAGTAAGGACCACTACAGCTATTTTGAGATACAAACAGCTGAAAGGAACAGGAAAAGACAGAAAGGTAACAGGAAAGGTTATAGTGTTATATTGGAGGATGAAAAGAGGGAGAGGAGAAGCAATAGAGAGCAGAGCAAAAGAAACTATACTAAACAGGTGTGAAGTTTACATACAGTATAAAATAACTGTGTGGGAGATTTGTTTGTTTTTAAACAAATGAAAATTGGGAGAGGAAGTAAAAGCACTTGAAATGACACCACAACAGATAACCTACTGCATTAAGAAGCTTTGCTGAAATGTATCTAAATATCCAGAGGCAAAGATAGTGCAGGAGATATTCAGAAGGTAGAAGAAAGAGAGTATAGAAAAAAAGGAACCACTGTAGTTATGAGACAGCATTTGCTGACAAAATACTTTTCCAGACTGGCTTATCTGAAGGTAAGTAATCAAATTTTGACACCAAATCATATTTTTCTTCTATGGCAACCCTGTTAACAATGAGAAATTTCTGCGATCTTCCATGAGTTTGTTTTCCCTACAACAGATAAATCAAGTAGTAATATCTGTGTACATACTAGTCTGGAGACCCGCACTTTAGAAGTAGCTGGGACTACAGAGATTCATGTCACAGTGTGGCTTTTCATTTATCTGGTTAAGTCACAGCCCATTAAAACGAAGAAAACATTCTATAAAGCAGCAGCCCAGTCTCTTGTCGTATCTCAAGTTAGGAGTCTTATGTTAGAAGCATCCCAAAACAGAACTGGAAAGTTAGGTAGCTAGATTTTCAGAAACTGCATGTTTCCACTCAAAGCTTGACAAATTTTCAGAAGCAGGTACTACTCAACTACAGATTTGGCTTGCTGTTTTACAAATCAAACAATTCCTCTGGCACCCCCACCTCCCAATAATTAATTACAATGCTTCTCCGTGCCTCCACTTCCTCTTCTGCATAAGGAAATTAACATCTTTTCATATACTTGTATGGCAAATAACTATCACCCATGCATTCCTCTTTAAGAGAGGGTATTTCGTATTTCCACATCACCACAGTAAGAGCATCTTCCCCAACAACACTGGCATTAAATTGAAAAGACTACTCTTAAAGAGGGGGATATGCTGTTATTATCATCCTCATTTTTTTTTAATCCACTCATATTAACTAAAAAGCAAACAAAAACCCCAGTGAAGTCACTGCAACTCCCCCACCGCTATTTTCCTGTCTGAGTAAATTCAAAAATTGCCAATCCAATTGATAGCAGCATTCCTCCTTTGCTGGTCAATGGGATTTAAGGAAGTTACAGCTTGAGGCCACTCTTTCAGTTCTTCAGACTCCTGCACCAACAAGTCAGTGTGCTCAGGATGTGCAAATGAAGCTCAGCCTCCAAACATGATTCATACTTAAGGCTGGTTGACCCAGCTTGACTGACAGAATAACTGTTGACAAATACTGGAATGAAGTCTAACAAACCAGCCTCACAAAAAAGGTCAGTCATGCATAATCCAGCCAGAGAGAGGCACAGATCTGTTATGCAACAGGAATAGTGGAAATACTGGCCTGCTTACCCTTCCTCTCCAATTTACTCAGTAACAGATAACATTCCTGGTAGGATTAATAACTGGGAATCATCAAGAAAGATTAGAAGCAATTAAGATTGATATACATTTAAATACAGAGAAAGACAAGATGCGCTTCTTCTGAATTGCCTCAGTCAAAAGAAGAAAGCAGATTCTTGAAAAATGCTGCAGCTACTGGCTCATGCTTAAGGAAGCAAGAACAGCAAGAAGTTACTTTGCTCATTATATTTTAAAAAGAAAATAACATTGCAGAATGCTGTCTTGTGAGAAGCCTAATGTGATTTGAATGAAACATATTCCAAGAAACTAGATCAGTCTCTCCTGAACAGATGGTAGCATCCCCAATGGCTCAACCAAACTGCAACAATTCTGGACAAGAGTAAACTGCTGACTAGGTGTCTGTGAAACCACAAAACGGAAGAAAGATGTCTATGAAATCTGCATGTCCAAAGTTGAATGTTAGTAAGATTTTCAGGAGAGTATTTTGAATCTATATGCCGAAGTCCTGAATAAGTGCTTACTGGAACACATCCCTCCTTCAAGGGGCATAGCTTAAGATGCTTTTATTATTAAGGGAGTATCCGGTAAACTGTACAAAATGTTAAAAAACAAAGCTAGAAAATAATCCATTCTATGTTCTTCAGTGTTCTTTAACAACTGTTAGTTAGTCCAAAAAGAAGACATGACATCAGAGTGGAACAGTATTTTCTGTGGCAAAGATGAACCTGAAAGTTAAACTGGGCCATTAGCAAGTCTTCCTCTTTCCTTCTTGATACCACACCATTAATATAGGAGAGAATATTGTCCTTTTCCTTCTTTTGAAGAAACGGACAGTTGCCATGATTAGAAGTTCCACCTGGAATTCAAGAACAAGATTTGGGTATGGTAGGGGAAATAAATCTCCAGTTATGTTCACTTTTGCATCCAGCCTACTATATAGATCAGATCCTTAGGCTTCATATGAGCTCTTCTCTGCCTCTGAGCTACCCAAGTATCTCAAGTAGTTTCATGCTGTAGAATAGGCTTCCGTAATTATTTGATACCTATAGCAATCTAATTTGATTATATAACGCCTGTACAATGTCTGGTAGCTTTTCTGAATGGACAGGCATTGCATGTTGGAGGGTAACTACAAATCTGATGTACCAAAGACAGACAGTGAGGACTAAAAAATTTCTGACAAGGACTATTAGCACTCAGCCTGGGCTCTCCCAGGAAACAGGACACCAGTGTTCAAGTAGTCCCAGGACATTTGTTCTCGGCATTCTCACTGCAGACAGCACTTTGTCTTGAGCGTTACGCTTGGACTTGGGGCATCTTTTGTAGAGATGTGATTATTCATGGTGTAAAAGCCACAATTACACTCTTAGGCTTTGTGCCTTAATTACAAAGTGGCAGATTTTTTTTCCTGCATAAAATCACATATAAAACAAAAATATGATTGCTAAGTACAGCGTGTATTAGAGGGCAGGAAGCACACACAGGTTTTTCAGGATGCCATATTTCACACTGTACATAAGCTTAGCCAATTTAAGGAAAAGATTACAGCATATGAGTGTACTTCCAGAAAGAAAAAAAAAAATCTTATAGAACAGAACTTCCCAATCTGTTAGAGATACTTTAAATATCATTATGAAGTACATTCTATAGCTAGTTAGAAGTCTTAATGTAAAACCTCAAAAAAGAAAGACCTCTCAGGGTGCCTATTCAATATTTCAAACTACAGTAACTGAACACCATGTAGGCATACTTCCTAGCATCATTTCTTTGTGGGCCTCGTGCTTTCCTTCCCCATTACACTGCAAGGTGGCTTACCCACAAAGGAGGACAAACCAGTTTAAGAGTCTAATTGAGATACCAAACAATATTCCTGACACACTTTCCTATCCTACTGGGTTTTTTTATTATTCTCTTCATACAGACAGGTGTAAAGAAAGGTTGGCTTCCATGACAGTAATTTTCTTAATGACAGTCTTTGATACCTAGCTTTCTTCTGGTTTATGGTTTCCATTGGCACAAAGCTTCAGTGACTTTGCTCCTCTTGTTCCACTTTACTGTGAAAAGTGACAGCAAAAGTTGTACTGTGGACTTCTGCATTCACATGGTTCAATTGGATCAGCTGTGTTCATTAAACAAAAAGTCCTTCATTAAACAAAACATCCTTCATTAAACAAAACGTTAAAATACAACATCTTATGGGATTTTTTTTCCTTTGCCCTTAAAGTAAGCAGCACATACAAAAGTCAATTAATTAAGTGAACTAAAACTTCCAGGGGCAAAAGCCCCTGCTCCAACTTCATGAATCACTTATTAAATTGAAAATCAGAGTCACACAGAACTCATGAAAGTGTGGTGGACGAAGTCTGAAACAGAAAACTAAAATCCATGAAAATCTTAGTCAGAAAAAATGGCCCATGAGCCAAATTTGAAAACCATACACTAGAAAAGCAAGGTAGCAGAAAGGACATATTTCAGGTTTTGAAGATATGCAGGCTTTTCTGTGGTGGTACCCAGAAACAAACACAACATATGAATAGTCTGCTAATATTTTAGGCTAGGACTTCTGGCTGCAAGAATGTAATGAGGAAGTATTGCAAAAGCTTTTTAGTGTTAGATGTGAATGGAGTAAGGGCTTCCTTGACAAACTCAAGTCACTTACCGCTGTAAAAGCATTTATCTAAAATTCACTATGACTTTGATACTAGCTCCAGAAGGGAGAAAATTTTTTTCCCCACCTTCTCCCCCACCCCAGTATTCCACACCTTTAGTGAATTAAGTGATAAATAGCAATACTAGAATGGAAAAGTTAAGGAAAACACATTTTCATCTTTTTTCAGATTGTTCTAGGTTTGCTCTAAGGAGCTGGAAACTATACGTTTCAGAGTATCATGAGACCAGGTGAGGAATATATTAAGATGACGAGCCGCAAGTCTTAATGCCGTCTCCTTCACAGGACTGGAAGTACATCTACCCACCATGTGGTCAAAGTTATACGACAAGAAACACTGGCTATGTGAAAGAAGATGCAAG